>NC_090021.1:68120027-68423058 GCF_037176765.1 Anolis sagrei
TATGACCTCCTGCCTTCCCCTTTCCCAAAGTAATAGGGCAGGAATATGCTGTCCTAAAAGTACTGGATTGTTTAAGCCAAAACTGGAAAAATTAATATTTAATTTGATACTTTTGTTGAATCCATCACATTATCACAAACTTATAATTAAATGCTACCCAAGAGCACTTATTTTGAACAGAATGGGCAGATCTCTGAACACTGCACATGGATAATAACAACAAAAACACCCTCACCATCCTAAAAGAAGTTGCTGAGCTATAATTCCCACTAGATGCACAGAATTACAATCAATCATTGTATGATTGCCTCAAACATGTTTTACCTCTTTTGTTGGTTTGAACGTATTCTTCTTGCATGCAAGATATGTCTTCCACTCAAAGTAGTGCACACATTCACTTGATGTCACAAATTCTGGAGAACCCTAATTTAGAAAGCAATGGAAGAGAACATTTGCCATTTCATGTTTTGAAAGTGCAAGGAAAGCTTCACCTCAAACAGCCAATAAATTTTAAAACAATCAAAAAAACCCTTTAAAATAGAAGTAGTTTAACTGGTTATTCCCTTGAATAATCTTCTGTAGACAAAACACTGCTTCAGCCTAAACATTTAGGGGAAGTGGAAGAACATACATGTATACATACCATTAGTTATAGCACCCATAAGAACAAACAATAACATCATTTGAGAACCTCAGTACATCAAGCACTGGTCTTTTTTTTTTTTCATGTCAGGAGAACAACTTGAGAAACTGCAAGTAGCTTCTAGTGTGAGAGTGGGAGAATTGGCTATCTGCAAGGATGTTGCCCAGGGGACGCCAAGATGTGTTACCATCCTGTGGGAGGCTTCTCTCATGTCCACGCATTAGAATCTGGAGCTGACAGGCAGGAGCTCAACTGCTCCCCAAATTTGGACCACTGACGTTTTGGTCAGCAGTCCTGCCGGCACAAGGGTTTAATCCACTGTGCCACCGGGAGCTCCTATCAAGCACTGGCAACCCAATAGAAACCCCACAACAAAGACTTATCACTTATAATACTACAATCTTTATAAGGCACATTTTTAAAGCTGCCCTATACCTTATCTTGACTGAAAAGCGTGGTATATATACAAAAACAAATTATCTTGAATAACAAGAGAAACAGTGTTTATTTTTTAAGTCTTCAGAACAGATTTTGAAATAATATCCATATATATGCTCTATTTTGTATGGAATAAATTTAATATTTTTCAACCTGCATTTGCATAGAGAGAGGAGGAACAGGAATAATTAATGAAAAACCTCATACTGGCAGTACCCGAGTTACAAACACCCAATTTACAAACGATTCATATTTAAGAACAAGCAATAATATTATACTGACTAGAGTCTTTCCACAATAGAAATTGATGTTGCTTTGGAACACACGGTGAGGGCCTTGTTGCGAACAAGAGTTTGTAGTGTTGAATTCCAAGAGCAAATTAGAACCTCTCATCAGTGAAGAATCACCTACAACAGAATAAGTACAACAAATGAGGAGGGTTTTTCTGGAAGGGGGGGTTGCTTTTATGCCCTGATCTTTTAAATTAATGTCTTCACAGAGTAGCTTTCAACAGAAAAATAAATACAAAACACAAATTAGATTAAGGTCCATGACATAACACTCCGAAACAGGTTCTTGTCATGTGCAGGTCAATTACTAAGTATAAGTTTAGTAATTTTAGTCAAAAACACAACCCACCAAACCTGAGTTAATTAGAGTGTACTGTACGTTTACAATTTTTTAAAAAGAAACTATCCCATTCTCTGAGTAGAGAGGCAAAAAAGAGGAAAAAGAAAATGGCGGGGTTGGATGTCGCCTTTTGGCTAAAATGGACCCTCACAGTAAGTTATCATGGGAATTACCAACAGAAGAAATGGCATCAAGGAAATCAATTTAGCCAAAGAGAACTTGCTGCAGCAACCATATACCAAAGGATGCCCTAGTAGAGGCAAATTGGCCCAGCCTATAGAGTTTTGTAGAAGTGGCAAGAGCAATCCCAGGTAGCACCCTCTGCAAATCTCACAAACAGTCATGCAAAAATAAAAACCAGTTAGTCACAAAGGTGCTGCCATACTTCCTTTTTCTTGTTTTTCCCTCTCACTTTCTTAGTCCTTTAAATGCTGGAAGAGACTAACACAACTACTTCTTTGAAAGCATCTGGAGGGTGTCATATAGAAGAATCATAACCCTGTGAGGCCATGGTGACTATAAGAAAATCAGCCAATGCACAGAATTAGTTATGAAAATCAGATTACCATTACAAAATCTTTGTCAATATTTTTTTTTGAGAAGGAGCTCTCATCACATCCAAAACCTGAAGGTCAGGCATCTTGAAGTCAAAAACATGGAGACATGACAGATCAGCAGCAAAACAGGAAGTCTTCAGCATGGGAGAAGAAACACTATATACAAACAGAGAAGCTGACACAGTATATATGGACTTACCTACTGAGAAAGAGGTTTTGGTTTTTATGTCATATGCACAAACAGTACTGGATCCTCCACATGCTAGGGCATTACCACAGAGATTTATTTTATAGTGCACTTTTTCAGGATCAACAGCTTCCCATGTATAACTGAAAAGGGAGAAAAAAAGATACCATTGATAGGTGTAACTCAACTCAATTCAGTTAAGGCAACCCAAATGAATCTCAAAGCCAGCGAGCTTTTTATTCAGCTTACACATTCAAGAGAAAAGGACTTGCCCTTTGATCTTGTATGATGCCTCTAATTTCACAATCTCTTGCTTTCTCTTTCATGTTGGAATTAAGAAAAAGCTCAATGAATTGACAGAAGTGAAGTGGTGCCTCGGAAGCACCATTTTTCAGTGGATTCATACCATAGCACTACTATAAAACTCATCACCACCCCATGAATTAAAACATTCAGGTTCCACACAGTTGTCACATTTATTTCTGAGATTATGTACCCTCTCACTGTGCACTAAAAATACTTTATTGAACCAAATGCATTTTAAATTACTATTTCAAGAACCGTTACTTTTGTCCACTTGAGAGACAAGCAAAACAAAGGCATGACAGGAACCCAAATGAGTACTGCTTCAACATCAAAATTCGTGGAAGATAGTCCATTCCAGCCAACTGCTTCCTTTTTCAAGTAAGAAGCAATACAGTTTTCTTTAATGGACATCATTCAGTTCAGTACAGCTTTGCAAGAGAAGCACTGTTCCCTATGGAAAATTTCTGTCACTTCTAGATACTTGCTTACTTAGAAATATGTGTAACCTGCATTCACTCCATTTTCCACTTCACCAAGTGGCAAAAAGCAACTATTTATAGCAATTTAAATAAATTGCCTTTAAATACAGTCAGTTTTCCATATTCACCGGAGTTGAGGCACAGGACACACAATAAAGAAGAATAAAATCACAATGAAGGCATAGAGATTCCTAGAGAAGCCTTCTATCTACAAATAGCTAAGTCCTCCAGCATGACTTTGTGGTCAACTTCCAGCAAACAACAGAATCACACTGGAGGTCCTAAAGCATCCCAAAAATGACATTTTAATCAAATCTACAAATAATCAAATCAGCAAAAGCCATATCCACAAATGTGGGGACCTGACAATATTATCTGATCCAACTTCAGAAAACAATAACCTAAGAATTTCAAGATTACTTAAGAGGGAGTAACTGGAAAGATGTGCATTTAAGTTCACTATGAAACTGCATATTTAGTGTGCTGGCAAAAAAGCAACAACAGAGCATATAACATATTGTCATATACAATATTCAATGTTTTTAAAACTGACCTGGTATATTCAAGTTGCTAATTTAAAGAACATGAAACTATAATCGCACGCCACCACACAAACAGTAGATGAGATAAAAGGGTGGAGTTCAACGTGTTGTATAGTTGTTCGTTCAGCACTGTCCAAGTTTCAGTAATTCGCTGGGCTTCTAACATTGTTACTCGGAGATGCATCCCACTCTTTAATTTTTGATGCATCATGTATAATTTAACAAAAACAAAAATATCACTATTATTAAGAACTGTCATTGGCAAAAACAAAGCATGCTTCAGCTAGGTTATTAATCTTTAATCCCAGGGTAGGCAGTATAAAACTTTCCAGAGTTGTTGCTGATTACAATTCCCACTTGCCTCCTTCTTTGGTTATGCTAGCTAGGGCTGATGGGTGCTAAAGTCAACATATGATGGCCATATGTTGCCCATGGCTATTTCAGTCTAGGTCATGTCAATCTGCATTTAAATAGACATACACTGTATGTAAGATAGCTATCCAATCACCCGCCATATGCTACCCTGTATGATTGTAAGGTTTGCATTGCCCTGTGATGGAAAATTACAGGAGCTAACCAGTTTAAAACACAATGAATTTATGCTGCAATATTGCATTGCTTCACTAATTCAAGAGACTGTTTCACTAGTATACAAATGAAACACTGAAACAGCGCCCTTTTGACAAAGACCATCAAGAAGAACACACCTTAATCATACAGTAAAGCACTGTTTCAAAAGTGTGTTCATTCAGTCAGAATGACATCAACTCCTTTCCCATTCTTCCCTGAACAAAATATATTCCATTATAAGCAATCAACTTTCTGCTGGCCCATTTATGTTGGATAAGCGAGACTACTGTAATTGCCTCGATAACCTCCATACAGGACAGGAAATATTAAAATTTCTGAGAAGGCAAGCCAAACCTGTTTTAAATTATCCAGAGAACCTCATGAATGCCTTCTTTTCCCCACAGCATGAAGTTGTGATGCATAAAATAGGGTTCTGATTCCTTATCATTTCCTTAGTAAGAGAAATGGTTTCATCTTCAAAATCCGACTTAGGCTGTGATCCTATACACACTTACTCAAGCACTACTGAAACTATAGTATATATTGCTGAACAAACAAACACTGGATTGGGTTATAAGTTGTTGTTCATTTGTTCAGTCGTTTCTGACTCTTCGTGACTTCATCGAGCAGCCCACGTCAGAGCTCCCTGTCGGCCGTCACCACCCCCAGCTCCTTCAAGGTCAAGCCAGTCACTTCAAGGATCCCATCCATCCATCTTGCCCTTGGTCGTCCCGTCTTCCTTTTTCCTTCCATTTTCCCTAGCATCATTCTCTTCTCTAAGCTTTCCTTTCTTATAATGATGTGGCCAAAGTACCTCATCTTTGCCTCTACTATCTTTCCCTCCAATGAGCAGTCAGGCTTTATTTCCTGAAGTATGGACTGGTTGGATCTTCTGGCGGTCCAAGGTACTCTCAGAACTTTCCTCCAACACCACAGTTCAAAAGCATCTATCTTCCTTTGCCTTCCCTATGGTCCAGCTCTCACATCCGTAGGTGACTAAGGGGAATACTATTGCTTTAACTATGCAGATCTTCATTGCCAGTGTGATGTCTCTATTCTTCACTATTTTAACGAGATTGGTCATTGCTCTCCTCCCAAGAAGTAAGCATCTCCTGACTTCCTGGCTGCACTCTGCATCTGCAGTAATCTTTGCACCTAGAAATACAAAGTCTGTCACGGCCTCCACGTTTTCTCCCTCTATTTGCCAGTTATCAATCATTCTTGTTGCCATAATCTTGGGTTTTTTATGTTTAGCTGCAACCCAGCTTTTGCGCTTTCTTCTTTCACCTTGATTAGAAGGCTCCTCTGCTCATCCTCAGAGTGGTATCATCTGCATATCTTGAACCAGTCGGCTGTTCCATGGTCAGTTCTTACTGTTGCTACTTGGTCCTTATATAGATTCCTCAGGAGACAAGGTATACCCATACCACCAAGAACTTGCCACAATTTATTATGATCCACACAGTCAAAGGCTTTAGAATGGTCAATAAAACAGAAATAGATGTTTTTCAGAAACTCCCTGCCTTTCTCCATTATCCAGTGGGTTATAAGTAGAGACTGAGAAAATGAAGTTGGTAGCATAAGCCTTCATAGACTAAGCCTACTTCCTCAGATGTAGAAAGAAACTGAAATGTGTGGCTTTAACATTGTGGTTTTAATAGTAACAAGATTTTTTAAGTGGGAGTAGAAGAATGTTTCCACTGCAGGAGGCTGAGAGTAGGAACGTAAGGACCTAAGATGCCGTCTTATCTTTTCACCTGCATGTTTGACCAGACATGAGTTTCTCATCTGGATAATACACATTAATGAGTGTTTGTAATATATGAATAGAGAGATCAATAATATTGTATGCAGTTAGTCACATTATCCTCTGCATGTCTTTTATTCAGGAAGTAGTGTTACAAGTAGTCACAAACCATCACAGAGTGTGTCAAATGCTTAGTCAGGTAAAATTCTTGCACTGAGAGGGTGATTTAGAGAGGAATTGGGAACATATGAGCCTACCAATATATAACTGCAGCTGACTATCCTTGCTAGGGTTAATGGA
Source organism: Anolis sagrei (assembly GCF_037176765.1). NCBI lineage: Eukaryota > Metazoa > Chordata > Lepidosauria > Squamata > Anolidae > Anolis > Anolis sagrei. The sequence continues at coordinate 68,126,427 of NC_090021.1, forward strand.
AACTCCTGTCAAACACTACCTAGAAAACCACGGGTTTCTCGTCCTTTGGATTAGAATACAGTCTTCTGAAGTTCACCCAACAAGCAGGTACAACCTTCCTCAGAAAATGCTCCACAATGGGAATATAAGCAAGAAAGGCAAGCTGCCTAGATAGAAATAAAATGAAACAGAAAGCTGGAAGCATAGATTTCATTAGTCTGAAGGACAGTCTCATTAGAGGAACAAGAGCAGCTCATTAGGATGCTAATACATTCTCCGTCCAGACAACGTCTACATATTTGACCTGCATATTTTAAAAAGAAAGCAATGAATATAAAGTCAACAGAAGGCATCAAAGCTCTCTCATCCTACAGGTTTAGATTACATTGGAACCGGCCACTCAGAAAAATGAGCATTCATATGATGAAATAAAACATATCAGAATCATAGCTGTAAGGTTAAAAGAGATCCCAAGAGTTATCTTGTCCAATGATGGTTAAGCTCCTGGTTTGGAGAGACTGGTGGACAAACCAGCTCTTATCATTATTAATGGATGCATCTATACTATAGGATGTATGCATTGAGACACCATTTTAACTGCCATGGCTTAATGCTATGGAAACTTGGGATTTGTAGTTTAGTGAAGCACTATTTGACATAGAAGGCTAAAGACTTTGTAGAATGACATCTCCGCTGATTTATGACATTGAGTCATGCTAGTTAACATATATAACATTGCTTTCATTTTATTTATTTATTTAGAACTTTTATATACCGGTCTTCCCGACCTCCGGAGAGGGACTCAGGCCGGTTTACAACAAAGATTCATAAACAATAGTTTAAAACATCACACCCCATAATACACTAATACATAAAATACATTAAAAAGCAATCATATAAAAACAATCATATAAAAGAAATTTTACAGTGTAGGTATTCTCAACAAACTAAACTTTTTAACCATGTATCTCCAATCCAAAAGATTGTTCAAAACTTTCTTTTTATTTTATTTATAGCACTTTTATCCCGCCCTTTTCAGCCCAAAGGCAAATCAGGGCGGCGCACAAACTGGCAACAATTAGATGCCACAACACACATACATACATCAGTTAAAAGCAGGTAAATCACATAATAAAATCCACATAAAAACCATTAAAACTACAATAATCAATGTCTTCCAGTTCAACTCCTTGTCTATTTACATCGTTTTAGCCATTCCGTGTTCGTTCATAATACTGTGTTTGTCTGTTTACACTGAAGTTCCAAAAGCTTGCTCGAAGAGCGAGGTTTTTAGTCTTTTCTGAAAGGTCGGGAGGGGGGGGGGGGGCGATCTAATAACCCTGGGATATTATCACCGAAAAAACTATTTCCCATCACAATTTGACATATTTTATGCTTAAGCTAGAACAGAACAGGTTTTTCCTGCTGCTTAGATTTGCAACTGCACACATTACAGCAAATTATCATTTTGATCTCACTAGATCCAGCCTATAACATCAGCCACATACACCTCCAGGTTGAATTATACCCGCTTACAAAGAAAAAAGCTTATGCCAGATAATTCAGTGACATTTTGTAACAGCAGTCTTCTAAGGAATTTTTCATTCAAATGTTTTTAACAAAGCGTAATAGCTTGCATTAAAAAACCCCTTGCTGCTATCCTAGTCAGGAAACTAACCAGAAAGGAAAAATATTCTAATAGACAAAGAACAAGGAACGCAGGCCTACACTCCTCAGGCTTGCCATTAAAGACAATGCATGCTCCTTAACAAGATTCTTTGTAGAACTTCTGTTGGGAAATAACCTCTCGAACTTTTAGAGTAGCACATTTTCTGCACGGCTTATAAGGCACAATAACTTCCTTGTTGATAACCCTTGCATGTAGACGGCTTTTAAAAAACACCTAGCTTGTTTGCTAGAGAACAGACTAAGTTGCAATTAAAAATATAGTATTGGGAGCTTTTTTTACAAAAACATATACATTTAAACAGCTGCAACAAGCACTAGAGACAAAGAATAGAAATTATTCCAACAGAAAAAAGGCTAATTTGAGAGGTAAATACAGGTTTATTATTTATTTATGACATTTATACTCCATCTTTCTCACCCCGGAGGGGACTCAAGGCAGCTTTACATACAGGCAATGATTTGAAGCCTTAAAACAGTGTACACTTAAATATTAAAATGGAATTAAAAAGTACATTAAAAGCAATTAAAATATTTAAAAACAATACATTCAGAGTTAAACACATAATCAACAAGCATAATCCGGGCCGTTCCAATGGTCATTGCACATTGTTCCAAGTCTATCTATTCCACAAGTTCTCTAAAAGTTTGGTCACAAAATCACGTATTCACTCTCTTTGATATGAGGTTGCATATCCCTCATCCAGAAGTTCAATGCGTTCCAAAATATGTCCATATGGATGGCTGAAAAAATGACACCTTTGTTTCCTAATGATTCCATCTAACACAAACCTTGTTTTGTGCAAAAAATTATTCCAAATATGGTAGATAAAATTACCTACATGCGAAGTTTATAGCGTGTACAGGCAGTCCCAAATGACAAACAAGTGTAGGTTTATTCTTAAGTTGAATGTGTATGTAAGTAAAAACAGACACATTTTTAAAGTAAATCTCCTTCTTCTCCTTCTCTCTCTCTCTCTCTGGATAGCATAGAGAAGAGTTAACACCTCTGTGACATTTGTCTTGATGTCTGTGCCTCTGTTCTGAAGATTTCACCTTACTTGTTCATTGGATTTTGAAAAACATGACTTGCTGTGGAAACAAAGATTGGTGATAGAGCTTCAGGGGAGACACCATTTGGCCATGGTAATTCTTCCAGGAGTGAAATTCCCTTGTGAGGGGTAGAATTCCCTCCCTTCCTGTTGTCTCAGCCCTGTTCTTAACTATGAGTTGTTTGTAAGTCAGATGTTTGTAACTCGGGGACAGCCTGTATATGAAACATATGGGAATTACAGGTTGAAGATTGGGCCCTTTCTCCAAGGATGCATCTACACCAGGCATGGGCAACTTCGGCCCTCCAGGTGTTCTGGACTTCAACTCCCACAATTCCTAACCAGCTGTTATGAATTATGGGAGTTGAAGTCCAAAACTCCTGAAGGGCTGAACTTTGCCCATGCGTGATCAACACTGTAGAAGGAATACAGTTTGACACCACTGCCATGGAATCCTGGGGTTTATCATTTTACAAGGTCCTTAACTTTATTCCAAGGCCCCCTGGTGTTGCAGCGGGTTAAACCATTGAGCTGCTGAACTTGCTGACCAAAAGGTTGGTGGTTCGAATCCGTGAGAGTGGTATGAGCTCCCGCTCTTAGGCCCAGCTTCTGCCACCCTAGCTGTTCAAAAGCATGCAAATGTGAGTAGATCAATAGGTACCATTTCGGTGGGAAGGTAATAGTGCTCCATGCAGTCTAGCCACATGACCTTGGAGGTGTCTACGGACAATGCCAGTTTTTGGCTTAAAAATGGAGGTTATTACCATCCCCCAGAGTTGGACACGATTAGACGATGTCAGGGGAAATCTTTACCTTTTAGCCTTCTCCGCCAAAGACGGCTGGTGCCTTGTCAAACTACGACTCCCATGATTCCATGGCAGTTAAAGTGTCCAACTGCATTCTTTCTACAGTGTGGATATGAGACCATGACTCAGCATTTTACATGTGGCTTTTAATCTGTTTGATAGATTGGTACGAGTTTCAATTGCTTGTATGTTTAGATTGTTTATATTTTTATGAGATGTGTTTTACTGTTTACCTGTGCAGCATTGCATTTTTGCTGGATTTTTATGCTGCCTTGAGTCCCCTCTCAGGTCGAGAAAGGCGGGGTAGAAATGAAGTGAATAAATAGATGCCCTCCAAGAAAATGGTTGCATATCCCTTACCTGAAATGTTTGAGGCTAGAAGTATTTGGGATCTTGGAATATGTAAATATACAAAGCAAAAGGTCTTTAGGATTGTAAACATATAGTGTGCATCTCTGAAGTAGTCATCTGATTACTGGGCTAGCATTACCTCACCCAAAAAGATAGAGCTGCCTTTCTTAGGATGCATGTAAACCAGGTATGGGCCAACTTGGGCCTAGTAGATGTTTTGGACTCCAACTCCCACCATTCCTCACAGCCTCAGGCCCTTTGCTTTTCTCCCTCAGCCACTTAAGCGGCTGAGGGAGAAAAGGAAGGGGCCTGAGGCTGTGAGGAATGGTGGGAGTTGGAGTCCAAAACACCTCCAGGGCCCAAGTTGGCCCATACCTGGTTTACATGCACCCATTGATCATTTCAAATGCCCACTCACCTGCACAGGTCCTGGTAATTGAAGGCGCTCTGGGCCTCTCCTTTCTGGCCCAAGAGAAGGAAGAGAAGAGGCAACAGGAGGGGAGCCCCGAAAAGCGGGGCCAAAGTGGGGCGCCTCATGGAGAGGCCTCTGAGGGGCGCCGAGGCTACTCCACTGACATGTCGAGAGGCAGGAAGGCGGGGTCACGTGACTCTCTCTCTCTCTCTCTCTCTCTCCTCTCTCTCTCTCTCTCTCTCTCTCTCTCTCGCCGCTGCTCAGGTGACCGGCCCCGCGCCCATCACGTGCCGGCAGTCATGTGAAGGAAAAGATGACAGAGCGGGCGAAGCCGGTTGGCTGCCGTGATACCCCCTGCGTCCAATCGCAATGGCCGAATCAAAAATGGGAAAGGCCAGCGAGCTGTTCTCACGGGGAAACCGCTGTTCGCGGTTCGCTGATTGGACAAGACGTTAGCCGCTTCTCTTCGCATCTGCCGGGGTTTGGAGAAAGGGTTGCGAAACAAAAGCGTTTAATTAGCGCCCCCCCCCCCCCAAACAAAAGGGGATAAGTGGGTTGTTGTAGGAAAAGGGGATAAGCTATGCAGAATGAGGCTCACAGTGCAAATTATTCATCCCCTTGATGTTGCCATTCATATGTGAGGGGCCCTTTCCACACAGCTGAAAAAAATCCTATATTTTCTGTTTTGAACTGAGATACATGGCAGTGTGGACTTGGGGTCTACTCCGAATTCAAGAACGGAAAATGCAGTGTTGGAGGGCAGGAAAAGAGATTTAAAGATGGGCTCAAAGTCAACCTAAAAAACTGGCATAGACACTGAGAACTGGGAAGCCCTGGCCCTTGAGTGCTCCAGCTGGAGGTCAGCTGTGACCAGCAATACTGTAGAATTTGAAGAGGCAGAAATGGAGGGTGAAAGAGAGAAACGTGCCAAGAGGAAGGCGCGTCAAGCCAACCCCGACTGGGACCACCTTCCACCTGGAGATGCCCTCACTGCGGGCAGGCATGTAGCCGGTGGGGGGGGGGGGGGCTATAGGGGATTCAGCCCCCCCCCCCCCGAAATTCTCATGGTGGTCTGCGAGAAGGCCTTACTGGTACATTATTTAAACAGTTATGTTTGTTCATATCATGATCTGATCACCATGCTCAATATATCCCATATGCATGGGGGTATTGGGGTAATGATACAAAAAGTTTGCTAGGGTAGACCCTCTTTCACCCAGACTCAGCCCCCCCCCCAAATCAAACTCGCCCCCCCCCCCAATCAAAATCCTGGCTACGGGCCTGACTGCGGAAGAACATGCAGATCAAGAATAGGGCTCCACAGTCACGGACACTGATCTTGGAAGACAATCCTACTTGGACAACGAGGGATCGCCTAAGTAAATAAGTAAGTACAACCCAGGATCCTTCCACACAGCCCTATATCCCAGCATTTTCCATCTTCATCGCTATGATACTTCATCTTGTTGATGGGAAGTAGAAATCATCTATCAGACAGACGGCAAGCTATTTAACCTCAGCAGACTGAAAGCCAAAAACCAAGGTTACAACAACATCTGTTATAGAACTCCAATATGCTGATGACAATGTCATCTGTGCGCATTCAGAAGAAGACCTACAAGCCACTCTAAATACCTTTGCAGAAGCATACGAGAAGCTTGGCCTTTCATTGAACACCGAGAAAAGTGCTCTTCCATCAGGCACCAGCCAATAATAATGATAATAATTATTATTATTTATACCCTACCACCATCTCCCCAAAGGGGACTCGGTATGGCTAACATAAGGCCAAGCCCAAAAATAATATAGCAAAGTTAAACACAAAATAACAGAAAAATTACATCACAACAAAATACATGAAGTAACAAAATAAAATAAACAGTGCAAAACAACATAATAAAAACCAAACACAAAGGGCCGGCCAAATGTGCAAGATAAAATGTTAAAATAGAAAAAAGTGTATTTATGAGGGAGGAGCCCAAGAGGGAGGAGCAGTGGGGTATGGACTTCATTAAAGACAGTGTATCATGGGGATAATATAGGTGGAAACAAACAAAAAGGGTTAAGTGTTCACTCTCCAGTGCCAGAGATACAGCTTAATGGTGTAACATTAGAAAATGTTGATCATTTCCGCTACCTTGGCAGCCACCTCTCCACAAAAGTCAACATTGACACTGAAATACAACAACGCCTGAGCTCTGCGAGTGCAGATTTTTTCTGAATGAAGCAGAGAGTGTTTGAGGACCGGAACATCCGTAGGGATACCAAGATGCTTGTTTACAAAGCTATTGTCCTCCCAACCCTGCTATATGCCTGCGAAACGTGGACTGTCTACAGACGTCACATGCAACTCCTGAAACAATTCCATCAGTGTTTGCTCCAGAAAATCCTGCAAATCTCTTGGGAAGACAAGCGGACAAATGTCAGCATGCTGGAAGAACCAAAGACCACCAGCACTGAAACAATGGTCCTCCGCCATCAACTCCGCTGGACCGGCAGGTTGTCCAGATGCCTGACCACCGTCTCCCAAAGCAGTTGCTCTGCTCCGAGGGCAGGAAAAGAGATTTAAAGATGGGCTCAAAGCCAACCTTAAACTGTGGCATAGACACTGAGAACTGGGAAGCCCAGGCCCTTGAGCATTCTAGCTGGAGGTCAGCTGTGATCAGCAGAGCTGCAGAATTTGAAGAGGCACGAATGGAGAGCAAAAGAGAGAAACGTGCTAAGAGGAAGGTGCGTCAAACCATCCCCAACCGGGACTGGACCGCCTTCCACCTGGAAACCGATGCCCTCACTGCAGGAGAAGATGCAGGTCAAGAATAGGGCTCCACAGTCACCTACGTACGCATCACCAAGACAGCGAACTTGGAGGACAATCTTACTCAGACAACGAGGGATCGCCTAAGTAAGTATATCCCAGAATATCAAGGCAAAAAAAATCCCACAATAACTTCTTTGAACTGCGTTGTCCGAGTCCACACTGCAATATATTCCAGTTCAAAGCAGATAATCTGGGATTTTATTCAGATGTGTGGAAGGGGCCTCAGATAACCCAGTTCAAAACAGATATTGTGGGATTTTCTGCCTTGATATTCTGGGATATATGGCTGTATGGAAGGGCCCCAAATGAAGCTGAGAATTGTATCTGGAAGCTCTTGGTAGTTTTCATTTCCCAGTTCCTACAGTAAATTAGAAACAGTTCAGTCATTACACTACATTTGAAACATTAGTCATTAAACTAAAAGAGGAACTGGAACAGATATGGTTTTGCATGCAAAAATAAGTTCTAGCCCTTTGCCAGGGCATATTTGGTAATAAAAGAGGTTATCCAAATGAGTCTAAGGGCCCTTCCACACAACCCTATATCCCAGAATATCAAGGCAGAAAATCCCACATTATCTGAGTGTGGACTCAGATAACCCAGTTCAACGCAGATATTGTGGGATTTTCTGCCTTGATTATCTGGGATATCAAGAGCCCGTGGATTGTCCGCTTTGATAATCTGGATTATATGGCAGTGTAGAAGGGGTCACAGAATGATTATTCAGGCTGGATCTACACTGCCATGTAATGCAGTTTCAGAATGCAAATTAACTGCATTGAACTGGTTACATGAGTCCACACTGTCATATAATCCAGTTCAATGCAGTTAATCTACATTCTGAAACTGCCTTAATAGCATTGCAGATCCAACTTCAGACGCAGGGCCCTTCCACACAGCTTTGAACTGGGTTATCTAAGTCCACTCTCAGAAAATATGGGATTTTCTGCCTTGAAATTCTGGGATATAGGGCTGTGTGGAAAGGCCCCCAAATGTAAGTATGTGTTGTTATAATTATTTGTACAGTACTTTTTATACGAAAGGTGCCTCACTTCTCCACCCATTTTATTACTGGACATGAACTACCACTGTAAAGCTGATGGTCTGACATTTCTGTATTCTCAGCAATACTCTCCTGCAAATTCCATTTTATAGAGACACCAAACAGGTTTTTTTTATTGCTCCTATTATTTATTGAAACTATATTGAAGTTAATGCTCATGGTGCTTTTAAAAAGCCAAGCCTTCTGTACTTCGACTCTACCTTTTATAGACTTTTTAGCTATTCTTCCTTGTTTGTCCAGGATCCTAGGCAGGGAGCCCTAGAGACAGTCTGGTCTAGTGACATGGAAGAGGAAGTGTTCCCGGGAATGAGTCAGATCCTCTCGGAGAAACAGGATAAGACCCAAAGGCTCTTTCCCAAACCCATTGCATGTCCCCAGAGTCTTTCTGGTGCATTGTGCGGGAATTATGATAATTAGAATAATAAAGTTGGAAGGGACCACATGGGCCATATAGTCCACCCCCCTCCCCCGATGCCATGCAGGAAAAGCACAAAGTACCCCAAAGCATAGGATTATATCCTGAAGTCTAAGGTGCGGTGGGCCAGCATCCCAGGGAAATTGATGAAAGGATACTGCAGGACAAATGAAAAGGCAATATAGTCTCGCTGTATATCCCAACAGAGCCACGTATCATAATTCATATTTTTGGGGTCTAATTTACAATCGGATGTATCCCAAGTGTCCTTTTTTCAAACATAAAAAGCTGCCTTATATTGAGGCCCCATCCACACTGATAATTTAGGACCTTTCTACACTGTCCTTATATTCTAGGATCTGATCCCAGATTATCTTCTTATCCCAGATTATTTTACAGTAAGTAAAGGTAAAGGTTTTCCTCTGACATTAAGTCCAGTCGTGTTGTGTCCGACTCTAAAGGTTGGTGCTCATCTTCATTTCTAAGCCGGCGTTGTCTGTAGACACCTCCAAGGTCATGTGGCTGACATGACTACATGGAGCGCTGTTACCTATTGATCTACTCACGTTTGCATGTTTTCGAACTGCTAGGTTGGCAGAAGCTGGGGCTAACAGCGGGAACTAACTCTACTCCCTGGATTCAAACCTGCAACCTTTCAGTCAACAAGTTTTGCAGCTCTGTGCTTTAACCCACTGGAGGCTCCAATATTTTGCAGTGGAGACTCATATAATTTAGAGCCCTTCCACACAGCTATATCACTTTCCCCCACAGAAACACCAGTCTCAATCAGAAAATCCTCATTCTCAGAGGTTTCACATGCCTCAACAGTTTTGAACTGGGTTATCTGAGTCCACACTGCCATATAATCCAGTTCAGTGTGGATATTGCACAGCTGTGTGGAAGGTGCCTCTCTCTGGGCCCTTCCAAACAGGCCCTATAGCCCAGAATCTGACCCCAGGTTTTCTGTTTATCCCAGATTATCTGGCAGTGCGGACTCAAATAACCCTGTTTAAAGTAGAAAACCAGGGATCAGATCCTGCGATATAGGGCCTACCTCCACACTGCCATATAATAGAGTTCAATGTGAATTTTATACAGCTGTGAGTGTCCCCGTGCGCCACGGAGACCCCCGCCTTCAAGCTGATTTGAACCGCAGCAGGGAGTTCCGCGGTTCCGGAGAGCCAAGTTGAGACCAACAGATGAAACGTGGCTCAGCCAGCAGCTCAGAGCTCCTTGGACTGCATGAAACCTTCTTTCACTTTCCCCCCTCCTTACTTTGTAACATCCCTTAATAAAGTTCTTGAACTTTGCAACTTTAAAACTTTTCCTGTCGATACTTTGTGTCCTTCCTTGCCTGAAGCCTCACATAACCTAAAATTAACCATTTTCTGGGCTCCGGAGATCCGTGAGCCCACCGGGGATGCCTTCCCGGCACCCCCGGGCCGCCGAAGCTACGTTAGTTCAAACCGCGGATACGGAGGTTTTCCTAATGGGCCCCCTTATCCGCCAAAATAACAACATGGCGGATCGGCCCCGTTTAAATTTTATATTTTTCTACGACTAATTCTAAGACTAACTGCCATCTCACTTTTCTCGATTTGGACACACACCCCCGAGGAATAATTGTTTTAAGTAATAAATTCGAACAGGGAAACAGCTGATTGTCAAACTCAGCTGGCTTCGCTGAACCGCTTCGCTCTGCTTGCTGCCGCTCGCTCCTGCATGGCCCCCGCCGTTGAGGACCCATCGCCGCTGCCCAAGGGAAGCCTCGGAGAAGAAGGATCGGGCAGGAGGCCCGATCCTCGGTTGGGAGCTCTAGTTTCCCCAAGGGCGGAAAGCGGCGGGATCCTGTTTCCCCTTCCACTCCAGTCTCCTGCCCAAGGAAGATGGACCTTCTGCTGGCCAGCCAGAGCCACGGGCTGACCCCTGCCTCCATGCTTCTCCGTCAGGAATTTGGGATTTCTAGCTTCTTCTTTTTTGTGAAATAAAATGAGTATTTTATTTGCCGTAATGGTTTGGGTGCAGGATGGATTGTGGGTTGTGTATAAGATATTATGAAATAACTTTGTATCAGTGATGCCTATTACCTATGAATTTGATATATGTAACCCTTATGAATTTCCCCTGTACCCTCGCCCTCTCGACCCTTGCCCCACAAAATATTGTGACCAGGAACTGCCTGAGGGAGAATCTCTACATCTCCCAAGACTCACCCTTGATTAATTCACCCTGCATGGAACCATAGCCATAATGGACCCTGCCCATTCTCTGAGCATGTCTGATGGGATCAGGGGACTTATGGACACTCGGAATAAAAAGATTGTATTTGCATAAGGCATCGTTGATCCCCCCTGAGGTCCGATGCCGAAATAGTCATTCATATTTCCCCCCAAAAGCTCATCAAGGACAGGAAGACCCTTTGTTCCTCTAAATCACACCCCGCCAGCGAGGACAAAAGCCTCGCATTCCAGCTGGCGGATGCCCCCAAATCCTATCATTTCCTCAGCCATTGTCAAGCCTCGTCCCGCCTCCTAGCCTCTGATTGGTCCGTCCTCGGAAGCGCTAGAAAGGCACTCGAGACTTTCGATCTCAATCCACACAGCTGTTGGGATGCCATATAAAATGCCATATAAAATCCAGATTACCTGCTTTGAACTGCAGTGCACACTCATATAACCCAATTCAAAGCAGATAATGTGAATTGTCTGCTTTGATAATCAGAATGATATGGCAGTGTAGAAGGGGCCTTAGCCAAATATGCATAATGACGAAACAAAAAGAGTGGGACTTGAATCCAGATATTTCTCTTCCAAGTTTTTATATTCTAGACCACTTTGCGTTTCCGTTTTCTATGGAGCTTGAATAGTTCCAAGGCACACATGTCCTCGTCAAAATGATTATATTTCACACACACACACACGTGAATGAATATATATATATATATATATACTTTTTCATTTACTACCCGTATTTTCTGGCATGTAAATTGACTGGGCATATAAGATGACCCCCAACTTTTCCAGTTAATATATATATAGATATATAGGGGATATACTTGCCATATAAGGCTACCCCTCTTCCAATGCACACTAAATAAAAAATTGAAAAACATCAGATTTAATTACAATATAGTAATTTCCCTATTGCCTTACCTTCTTCTTTGCCTCTCAGATCTCGTGCCTATGCACCTGCACCGCTTCACTGCAGTCCTTAGGAGCGAGATCTGAGAGGCAGAGAAGGAGGCATGGTAATAGGATACAAGGGTGGGCCAGACAGGTAAAGACGGGCATGTTTTTCTGGGCACAGCGCCACTCTATCTTTTTTTCCCATACCCCGGGCATCCGGGACACCTGCAGCTTGTTCTACCCTTCACTTACACCTTCCCAGTAAGGTGCCCCCTCACCTCGTCATCGGGACCACGTTAAGTCACTTATTTCCACAAATCCTGGTGAGTGGATTTTCTTCTACCGTGCTTGTACAGCACCACCCTTGCTGCGTTTATACGGTTGCCGCATACAGCGGGGATGCGGCCATGGCCTTTTTTAGCTCCGCGCACCACATGCGGCGATCGCAGATTCTCCAGTCTGGCTCGAAAGTTTCAGCACCCACCCTATAAGACAACATCCAGCGTATAAGACAACCCCTGACTTTTGAGAAGATTATGCTGGGTTAAAAAGTAGTCTTATACACCAGAAAATACAGTAATTTCTCCCGGAAGATATTTTTTAATAATGCTATATTTTACAAGCACCGACTTACAAGGTAGTTGACAGAATACAGGCTTCTCCAGTTTTCTTCCATAGAATAGTAGACAGGGAAATAATACAAAAGCTGGTTTATTTCCTGGTGTATTTCTTTGGCTCTCTGCACTTGGAGAATTGTATTCCTTGAAGTCCTGCTCAAAGTATTTTAAAAGTAAGTAGAATTAAATAAAGTAATGCATATTCTTCATACTGTGGAGGCATCAAAGTATTGTTGCAATATTGTTGCAATATTATCTGTATCCTTTCATGATGAATTGTAGCAATGGGTTTTGGTCTCTAGTGTTCTTCTGCTAACTTATATTTCATTTCATGATCTTCTCTTTTATCTTTTCTAGTGTATCCTGTGCGTGCATGCTTGCATTCTTTCTTGCATTGGTCAAAGTGGTTGCTGATTAATATGCACATGCCATGGTGGTCAGTGCAGAGTTAGGACAGGAATGGGAATTATGTAGCTCTCCAGTGTTTTAAATGGCAACTCTAACCAACACAAGAATGTGATGAAGGGGGACTTCATGTTTCCCACTCCTATCTCAGGAGATACTGGCCACAAAAGAGAGAGTGAAAAAGACAAAACAAAGTGTTAAAATGGGTTTAAATGTGTCATGCTTTCTGATTGAGCCTAGATTTCTGACGCATTGTGTTGCTAGATCTTTTAGTTTCATTCTACACATAATTGGAAACCTAGATGTGCAGTCTGGGGTTTATGGGACCTGTAGTCCAATAATATCTGAGGTCTTAAGGCTAGAAACCACTCATATCTTACACTAGCTGAAATTAATACGAGGGTAACTCCAAAAGTAATATACAACATTTTGTAAAAAATGAAATTTGGGACAAAGCAAGAAAACTCTGCTTTGTACCAAATTAATTAGACATCTGGAAAGACCCGGGTCTTTCAAGTTGTGGGCGCTGTGTGGATTGGGCCCTGGGATCACGTCTCGAGACTTTCGATCTCAATCCACACAGCTGTTAGGATTTTTGAGCTCCTGGAGTAAAAAAAAAAACAAAACCCAAGACAGCTCCCACCCTTACCCAAAACCCTTTTAAAAGCCTTTTAAAAAGAAAATTACTTACCCAGCTGTCATTGCCATGGTGCTGGAGCTCTCCTGGCACATGGAAATGATGCGCCAGGAGAAGAGGGGAAGAGAAAACTCACACCTTACCCCCTTCTCCTGGCACATCATTTCTACGTGCCAGGAGAGCTCCAGCAATGTGGTAATGCCAGACAGGTAAGCTATTTTCTTTTCTGGGGGGACCCTCCCCCCCCCCAGGAAAGTGCGGGTTTTGGGGGAAAATATGTAGACTTAAACCTGATTAGGCACGGGTTAAAGTCCTGTGTGGAATCGCCCTAAGAATGGCAATTGAAAATGCTTGCCTCCTCTAGGAATGATTTTTGCTCTTCAAAGATTTAGAGAGTGCAGAGGACATACTTTTCTCATCCCATATGTAACATTTGAATACAATCAATTTTTGGTTTTTCTTTAAGTCTTTGTTGCAATGCACACTTAATATATAGTTTTGTGCCACACATGCATGAATAGAGGTAAAAAGGACATGCTGGAACATGCCAACAGAGATGAACAATGCTTTACAATAAACTGGTTCTGGATTCAGGAAATCGATGACATGATTTGACAAAGACTGTACTATCTTACTGTGTGATTTCTTTTAGCAAATCAGGCAGCAGTGGGAAGCCAGTCAGAACATGCTCCTAATAGTTCCATTGGGACTGAAACTCTCTAATCTTTCTCCATGTTGTAGCCATCACGCTCAATATGACATAAATCACGAAGTTTTGCTAGATCTGTGAGGCATTTCCAGCCTCTTCCGAGAGAGAGCAGAAAACGTTTAACAGATACAGTCAATAATCTCAGGAGTAGAGAAAAGATCTGGTCAGATGGGACATACTCATGGGTTTGGGGGAATGAGATATAGTTTGTTGCCTTAGATTCTCAAATAATTTACATCTGTTTCTTTGCCAGTCAGATTTGTTCTGCCAACACAGATGCGATCTACATAATTGACATTCTCTTTCTCCTGTCGGCGACTGTTTTTTTCTGTTCTGCTCATTACTCTGGGAGATCATAAATCCCCCCAACTAGATTTTCCAAGACAGACACACTTCTAATCACTACACTGGATGATATCTGGTAAGTAATACTAATGAGACATACTTATGTATTTATTAGAAGATTATTATATTTCAAAGTTTCCACTTTTTTCCTAATTTATGCTTCCCTCTGGATAATTTATTTTGCTTGTATGTCCCTGTGCCCTCTCTCTTTTTGCTTTTCTGAATTTCTCATTTGTTTACTATTTGTAATCTGAGTGTTGTCCATTTTGCTAGAATCTACGTGAAAAAGGCCAAAAGTACTAGTATTCTAGGCAAGGAGTTTTCCCAAGACAAGAAAACAATACAAGGAGACATATTTTCTTTTAAGCATATTGTAAAAAGAGCAATAAGGTGTACTACTTTAAAATCAGGAAAGTTGAGGTGTCTACATCTTTCCTGAGATTTCTGTCTATGATTTTGGTTATTTATTAATCTGATTTTGGGATTAGATAAATGGGCTTTGGTTTTAAATAACATGAAAACAACTGTTTTCTTTTCAAAATTGTTTCTTTTAAAAACATTCTTAACTTTTAGTACTAGAGATTTATGAAGGTTGGGGAAGAAACCCCAAAAATGTGTGATGCCATTTGTAATACTCAGCTAACATGCATTTTCATTTCCTGCACTTATGATTCTTAGCTCCAACAGCCTATTTATTATTTATATTTGGTATCCATAAGGTTCCTCACTCACAACACCTCTTCACATACTTCAGCTATTCATGCATAAATGCACACATTATATTATTATTGATGATGCATATGATTTTCTTTAAATTTCTTTTCTTCCTCTCACTGTTAACATCCCTGTAATACCTCAATATGTATTGTATTTACACCAGAATCACTGGATATTACTTAATGCTTTTGAAGGAATAAGTTGAAAACCTCAAAAATGTATTAGCCACAAAGTCTTTCTTCCTATCTTTTCTTCCTTACGATTCAATAGAGCTGATTCTCTCTCATGTTTACTCTGCCCTTCAGAAAAAGAGGGAGGGAGAGGGAGAGGGGAAAGGAATATGGCAGCACCTTTATGAACCTCATCACATTGAGGTAGAAATGGTGGTCAATAGCAGGGGATTCGCCATGCGGTGGGGGGAAATCGTCACCCCACGCCCCACATTGCCCCCCTTGGGGGGAGGCTTTGCCGTCCAGCTTCCCTCCGTGCTCTCCCTGTTCTTCTCAGTGGGAACACAGGAAGCCTCCCAGGTTGTCTTTTCCACATCCTAGGACGCTTGCAGCCCCATTGGAAGTAGCCCTATGTCATCTGATGGGCTCTGGTAGGCTTCGTGCTTAAAGCAGCCTGCAAGCGTCCTAGGGCGTTTAAAATTGTTAATGTAATGAAGTCCTAAGACTACCTGATTTTATTTTAGCATTTAGCATCCATGTCTGCAGAGGGATATTAAAGCTGGGATACAGTTCTAGAATTAGGATAGAAAGTAATAGTATCCAGAAGATGCAAATCATGTCCCTTAACCTAAATTTTCAAAAAGCTGGGTAAAGTGATACAGATCTGTCAATCTTTACAGCAGTCTGTTAGTGCTGATGTTCAAAGGCAATTCATCTGCTCACAAAAAGTCAGTTTCCCTGAGTTCAAAACTCTCTCCAAGAAGTTTCCTTTTGTTATATGTGCAGGAGCAAGGACCCTTGTATGAATACACGTTATACACCATGAAGTCATTCTCTTTGTCCATACCTCAACGGGCATCCTGAATTGTGTTTTCAGTTTTTCTTCCTATCTGAAAATACATACACAGTGATGGGATGAGTTTCCAATCTGTACTTGCAGCAGCGATGGAGTGTGGGAGTTACAAATTAATAAAGTTTTTCTTAACTTCAGTTTTATTTCTAAGAACATCAGAGAATGCAGTATTCCTTGAAGAAACATCAGTAATACATGGAGCTGATGGTTTGCCAAATGATTTGTATCTTACACGACAATCCCAATATGAACAAAACTGTTTGATTTGTATGATTTTTTTCCGCTAGGGATAAAGAGAGAAGCTAAACTAACAGTGTCTTCCTTTTTTGGTGTTGCTTAAGGAGTTCCTCCTTCTGGTATGCATCTGTGCAAGACTCCGTGGTTTTTCTCTTCTTTTTCTTTTGTATTACTCAATTTATTTAACTTTTCATGAGAAAAACTACAACCTTTATTCACTGGGTGTTTATTAGGAAGTAAATCCATACTCTCAATTTATGATTGCAGTTCTAATTTCATGATTAGAAAAGTAATCCTGCAGGAGTAGACTGACTGTTTTCTGCTTCATTATAAAAACATCCCTCCACCCCCCAAAAAGCAGAAATTGTAACATATAAGAATTAGAGACTTCCTTGCACTCTGCATGGGCAAAATACATAGCCTGACAGTGCGTTCTTCCTCACTAATAGAATTTTGTCATCTTGATCATATTCTGGATGTTGCTTGGCCACACACGACTTGGTTTTCATCTCTGAAATATTGGAAGGTTGGGTTGTATTTTTGTTAAAGCTGCCTTGAGTCCTAATCTTAGAAAAAAAGAAGTCAGGGAGCTGGGTAAAATTTTACTGACTCTAACATGAACACAAGGACAACAATAAACTCCTATATTCTTTGACAATTGAGTCCAGCACAGTTTGATAATAAAGACATTATCTCACACATTTATTATTTTTAAAGCAATTAAATACATACCTACATTAATAATGCTGAAAGTTTAAATACTTCAACGTTGACTTGGATAATGGGGCTCGAGTAATCTTTATCAAGTTTGTAGGTAACATAAATCCAGGAGGAATGATTGAAACATTGGAATACATTCAAAAAGGCCTAAACTAGAACATTGGGTAGAAATTAATAAAATAAAATTCAACATAAATTAATGCAAAGCTGTACATTTAGGCCAGATAAAACAAATGCACAATGGAAAGATAGGGGATGCATAGTTAATTAGTGTTACATGCGGGGGAAACTTTGGCTGAACATGAACCAGCAGTATCATGCATAGCAAGATGGTGAGTACTATTTTATTCTGCATGAATTGAATTCTAGTTTCCACATCAAGGGAAATAATAGTCCTCTTATTTTCTGCATTGGTGAGGCTTCATCTGGAGTACCACATTCATTTCTGGGCTCCTCATTTTAATAAGGATATAGACATGTTGGGGTTGGTTCAGAGAAGGGCAACAAGGATGAGAAGTGGAATGGAGAACAAAACATATGACAATAAGTTAAAGGAGCTGGGCTTTTTCAGTTTGGTGATGAAAAGATTGAGTTATAAGAAGATTGTGCTCTTTAACTATCCCAGGAACTATGACAGAGAGGAGGCGACAGGGCTATTCTCTCCTACACTGGCCGGTTGGACCAGATGTAACAGTTTGAATTTTATAGGAGAGTACATTTTGATTGGACATTAGAAGGAATATCTTGATAGTAAGAGCAGTTTGGAGATAAAATTGGTTGGCTCAAGGTGGTAGGGTTTATTTCTCTGGATGTCTTCAAAATGAGGCTGGGCAGCTATGTAATAGGGATGCTTTGCCCTCTTCTTGTGGTATTTAAAATTTACTATATAAATTGCTCCACATTGGGACCTGTGTACAATCAATTAAATGTTTTAATAAACTTATTTAAACTTTTACAAATCACAATAAAATAATTACAGCAATACTTATTTTCAAGTCAGAAAAATGATTATTCAGAATGAAAGGTCGTGCCAAACATCAATCCAAAAGGCGTCCCAGAGGATGGGAAATAGAGGGAAACTCCCCTTTTCCCAAGCCTCCTATGAGGAGCTCAATTTTTAGTTTAAGCAAAACTGATTGTACAAGCCAAAAGTTCTGTTAAAGGCTTCACACTTCAAACACAAAAGGATCTTAGTATTATCAGCTTGAGATTTAATTTGGCAAAGATCATCCCTGATACTTTTAATTTGTGTTTTCTATGACACTGGCATCAGAACATCTCTGCTGGATATCTTTCTGCTTGCTTTCGGGCAAATTAGGTATGCTTCCCTAAAACTTTTTCTTTGGCTCTCAGTTCCCACCCCACCCAGCAATGCCCTAACTGTCACTTCAATTATAAAGAATGATCTTTGTATATAAATGACTTCCAAATTGAGGTGATAGAGAGAATCCCTATGGAATGATACAAATCTGGCCCCCAGTTTGGGGTCATAGATTTCTCACATTGAAAATAGTAGCATTTCTCAGAGAAGGTTGGGAAATCACTGTTGGAATGAAAAGCTGGAGAAATAATTTCCTTTTTTGGCCTTAGAAGCAAGACAAAATGTCTCTCTTTGCATGCTGAAATCCACAACTGACATGCCTAATTATTGGGGTGTTATGTGGTTTCCGGGCTGTATGGCCGTGTTCTAGCATCATTTTCTCTTGACATTTCTCCTGCAACTGTGGCTGGCATCTTCAGAGGATGCCTAATTATTCTGTAATTCTGCTATTACTGTAATTACTAATTACAGTAATATCACTATGGTTGTTACAAAGTTTAGGAATTGTTGTGTTTCTTTAAGTCATTTCCAAACTATGGGCGATCGCTCTCAGCATCCATCAGTATAGGCCATGTTGACTATATCTGCTAGGAGTCGCAATTCAACAACATATGAAAAACTCTATTATTCCTGTGTTTAAAATGATTATTTGTTGCTGAGTTTCTCCCTTTTATTGTTCCATCAGCCTTGCATACAGCATTGTTACTTAAACCATGGGTCCTCTAAGCTCAATGTTAGGGTCCCGAAAAATTTGGCCACAGTAAAAGTGTTCTGAATATCATCTAGTGGCTGTTCAGACATTTACACAAATCTTTTGTGCAGCATTTACATTTACATTGTGTTGCAACAGTGGACTGCAGAAGATGCTTCAGCTATACTTCATAAAAAAGAAAATTGGCCTATTTAGCTGGCTTTTCAAATGGTGATTTATTACATTATGTAGCAAAATTAAAAAAAAATCTGTTCCTGATTTGAAAGTGTTGTTTCCTGTTCCACAATTACTTTGAAAATAGTTGTTATGCTCCAGAAAACCAGAGTATAACTACATCATTTTGTAATTTTCCTTCATGAAAATATGAAATTTCTAATTTTTCAATGTGCAAAGTTTTTGCTATTTAATAAACTTTTCCCATGTTTTTTTATGATACAACCAATTAGGAAATTACATTTATAACCCAGGAACAAAAATTGTGTTACATCATGTTATCAGTAAATGCTTTATTTGTATATCTATTATATACCCAGGCCACATAAAATTATTTCAGTCAAAAAGCACCCCGAAGAATCCCTGGTATACAGTACAACTCTCATACCTATGGAGAATAATTCCTGAACTTGCTGTGGAAACAGGAAAATGTGGATAATTGAACCCTTTTGAAACAAACTTCCACTGAAAATTACCATAGAATCATGATGGAGGACCTAGCAAATCTCTAGAGAGTTATCCTGTATGGGAATTTGTCAGCATCGCACTATGGTAACTTCTGGTGGAAATATAAGTTCAAATATAAGTGGTGGCATATAAGTTCAAATAATAAATAAATAAATAAATATACCTTAGAAATGCCTGGGGGATCTAGAAGGGCACACATTTTATTGAATGCAGGTAAGTGAATCCCCAGTTTCCATGGTATTCCATGGATACAGGGGTAATGCTGTGTTACATTTCCTACTTTTGGAATCACATTATTAAAAATCCAGTAAGTATATCCACACACAAGGTATAATGCACACTCCAGTTTATCAAGGGGTCCAAAGCTTCAGGCCTTCCAGAACTGATCTGGGCTTGGTGTTCTTTGGAAAGAGCATAGCAGAGGTTTACTAGAGTGCTTGTATAGTTACAAAAAAAAATGTCAGAAATATTTATCTATTTTTCTTGTAAGGGGAGGTTCACAGCTTTACACAGGTGAGCTTGTATTTTGCTCCCACACCAAACTTTCAGGAATACAGTTTGGCCAGAAGATTTTCACAAAGGACAACTCTTGTTTCCTTCGCCTTCTCTATGTGTTTCTGCCTGAATGCAGTGGTGATACTCAGATCCTAAAATACAATCTCCGCTCCACAAAAGTTGCTCAAAACCAGATATGGGGGTCATATTGTAGTCCCAGACCTGCTCTACCTAAATCAAAAAGGGTGCTCATACATTATAATAGCTTTACTATCACACTGTGCGTACAGTTCTTTGTGAGAATCTGTCTGTGTTTCTTCTTGGATCGTACTAATCAACAAAATTGTAAAATTGCAAGTTTCCTGTCTACATTATTTTATCACTCTTAAGTTTTTTTCTACTAGCTTCTAAATTTTAATGCAACTTGAAAGTTTAAATCTAACCCTCTCTTCCCCAAGAAACATCATCATTCCTGGGAGGATAAGTGGAGATCTGAAAGCCTGGTGAGGGAGGGGGAAAAGAGAGGAAATACATAGTTTTGTGCAAGAAGACTTGTTGTTTTCGTCATGTGCACCATTACTTTTGCTGACATCTCCAGAATATACAGTTGTTATTATTTTAATTGTTATGAAAAATGTTGGTTTATTGCCCCCAAAAACCCTAGAGCTTTTTAAACAATTAGTAACAGATTTGATCAATAATACTTTTTTGAAAACCACAATAATTACACAAATTTTCAAAAGAATGTTTAAATTGTTGTCATAAAACCCTTTCTTACTGAAAGTGCAAAAAATCTCATTTTTATTTAGATGAAGCCCACTCTTATTACATTGATTATTCAACCCATCTGCAAGTTTTCCCTTCCATAGGATTGCCCCATCTGTGTTAAGAATACCTTTCAAAGTTGCACTAAGAAGGGATTTTCATCTGGTGTTCCTTGTCACCTGGCAAGCAACACTTGCTGAAATTATCTTTTCTAGGCAACCATTAAAGAGTCCTTTCCAATTTGCAATCTAGAAACTTTGAGGCTCTATAATTTGATATATGATAAGCCTTGACATATAGCAGGATGAAGCAACTTGAGAGGAGATAGAAGCACTGGAAGTGTACATCAATCTTATTGAAGTATTAGTACAAGGGTGAGAATCATATGACCTGAGGGGCATACACATGGCTTTGGAAGTCAAGTGCAGATGGCTACAGATTAATCTAAGCCCACACCTCTCCAAAAATGATCGGTTCTCAAATTCACTCCCTGTTCTGCTCAAAAATATTTGAAATGTGTGCTTAAAGAGTGTTTCACTCCCCCACTATCCCCTGCCTGCCCGCCACTATCACAAAAAGACCCTAAAGGCCATTGAGAGTGATGCCACAAGATATCACTTCTGGTTGCCCAAAATAATGATGCTCTGCTTTGAGCATCAAAGTGGTTCAGGCTGCACCATCTCTTTGAATTTTCCCATTCTGTATATTCTATATCTCTTATTGTCTTATAATCTCATTCAGAGCCTCCGGTGGCGCAGTGGGTTAAACCCCTGTGCCGGCAGGACTGAAGACCGACAGGTCGCAGGTTCGACTCTGGGGAGAGGTGTATGAGCTCCCTTTATCAGCTCCAGCTCCTCATGTGGGGACATGAGAGAAGCCTCCCACAAGAATGATATAAACATCAAATCATCCAGGCGTCCCCTGGGCAACATCCTTGCAGACGGCCAATTCTCTCACACCAGAAGCGACTTGCAGTTTCTCAAGTCGCTCCTGATATGACAATAATAATAATAATAATAATATTAATAATAATAATCTCATTCAGCTAGATAGAAAAGGCAAGCAATGTGAAAACAGACAGCTTCTTCCACAAGCAGCACACTGCAGTCAATTAAGGGTCAATTAAACTGGACCCTTTCCCAAAATGAAGTTTTCTCTGCCTTCTCCCTGGGGTCTCTCTGTACACATTTCATACATATTTCTTATTAGACTGGACCTTCCAAAACTTTATTATATGCAGTACCAATACAAAGCAATCTAATTCTGGAATTATTGTCTGTTTTTACAGGAAGGGGAGAAGTATTGTGCGTACCAGACGTGTCCTGATGACTGAGACAAACTCCTTGCCTACTCGGATTCTCAATGTAACAAAGATGAATGAGACCCAAAAGTGGAATGAAACTAATAGAGATTTTAATTTTGTTACAATCTCGTCTTATGCTATTGCACCCATCACCATTTTGGGTTTAATTGGCAATGGAACTATTTTCTGGTTTCTCTGTTGTAGAATCAAAAGAACTAAATATACTGTGTATGTCCTGAATCTTGCCATTGCTGATTTCACTGTACTCTTTTCATATAATATATTTTGGGTCTTCAGCTTTATCCTGTGGGACAAATTTTCTTTTAATGATTTTTTCTGGAGTGTACTTGATATTTTGAGTATCTTTGGCTGCAGTACCAGTTTCTTCATTTTGACCGCCATTAGTGTCGAGAGATGCCTTGGTGCTTTTAATCCAATCTGCTACCACTTTAATCGCCCCAAACACCTCTCAACCATATTATGTGCTCTTCTATGGGTTCTCTCCTGTGTGGTGACTGGAATGGAATATTTCACCTGTTGGTCATACGTAGACGCAACTGACAATCCAGCTTACAAAAACTTTCCTGCTACAACCATATTCCTTACCATGGTTTTCTTGTTATTTAGTCCAGTCATGGTCCTTTGCAGTGTCAGTATGTTTATTAAGATACGGAGAAATTCACGGCCGTCATCTCAAGCCCGACTTTACCTCATCATTGTTATCACCGTTGTTCTTTTCCTCTTTTTTGCTTTGCCCCATAAGTTCATGTGTCTATTTGTCTATTGGTATCCAGCAACAGAGGTTGAATGGATTGTCTTTCACTGTTCTTCGTGCCTCCACTTAATCAACAGCAGTGCTGATCCTTTTGTTTACTTTCTTGTTGGGAGGCGGAGGCGGAGGCCTCGTGAGACACTCTATAAAGTGCTTTATAGATCCTGCAAGGATCAAGAGGAGGGACCAGTTCCAGAAAACCTAGGCAAAGAGCAAGAAGAAAGCTGAAAATCTATCATTTCAATAAAAAAAAAAATTTAGCTCTCAGATAGAGATTTAGTGTTGTGTTCTTGTTTGCTTTATACATCTGTTCTCCAGCTTGCCAAGCTTAGAACCTGATGTTGTCTTCCCGGTTTTCTTCATTTATCATGACTTACTATTCTTAGATTTTAAAGACAGATCTGCCCTTATTAAAACAAAATATTAAACTCTGCAATGGACAGTTCTGTACAATAAATATAGTATGGATACTTCATTTTGTAGTTGTATAGTGTTTTCCACAATTAGAACAAGGAATCTTGTACCCCATCTAAACCAACACAGCTCTAAATTGGTTAATCTCCCTAGTCAGTGAAGGACACTCAAATACAGCACACTATCTCTTTATGTATTTCTGCAGGATTGGTGTAAAACATAAGGGCAGGCTTGAGATAAGAACATTTCCAAAACGGTTGCTTTACCAATGGTTCTTCTTATCTTTTTTTAGTGTGCTATTTTTACAGTTCCTAATGTATAGTTTCTAGATAGATACTGTAGATAGAAAGACAGATGGAAAGATGATAGATAGATAGATAGATAGATAGATAGATAGATAGATAGATATAGATAGATAGATAGATAGATAGATAGATAGATAGATATGTTATGTATTGTCTTCATATACTTTATTCTTTGACATTCTAATAACACATATGAAGATAATAGGGCTGGAGAGTGTGTTGGGAGATTTTATATTTATTTTGTATTCACTTAACCACGCTCTATATTTCACCTTTGTTTAATATATGATGATATTTCATGTATTATTTTACCAGTATGTCTGTGCTTATAATGTTACAATTTTTAGGTATTATAGTTTAAGCATAGGCCTATGATTTCAATATATTCTTCACAGCTTTTATAATTGTCTGTGATCTTTCACCATTTATAGTTCAATAAATGTTATGAAACTTTTAATTCTGGTGTAGATGTTTCATAAATGCACTGAAGCAAAACAAATTCATGTGGATCTTTCCATCAACATTATTGTCTGTCAAACAGGTCTGTTTACATCCATTCACTACTGATTTCAGGCACCCATTCATGTAGGGGGCAACTATTCCTAATACGTAAGAGGGAATATATAACCTTTTGTCATCTGAATATCAAATATATGGCAACACAGGATAACCTGGAAGCACAGGCACTCTAAAACAGAGTAGAAAAATAACATATGGACAAGAAAGAACAGTGTTCTTAGCATAATGTCAGACTTGTTCATTCATTCAGTCGTCTCCGACTCTTCGTGACCTCATGGACCAGCCCACACCAGAGCTCCCTGTCGGCCATCACCACCCCCAGCTCCTTCAAGGTCAGTCCAGTCACTTCAAGGATGCCATCCATCCATCTTGCCCTTGGTCGGCCCCTCTTCCTTTTACCTTCCACCTTCCCCAGCATAATTGTCTTCTCCAGGCTTTGCTGTCTCCTCATGATGTGGCCAAAGTACTTCAACTTTGTCTCTAGTATCCTTCCCTCCAATGAGCAGTCGGGCTTTATTTCCTGGAGGATGGACTGGTTGGATCTTCTCGCAGTCCAAGGCACTCTCAGAAATTTCCTCCAGCATCACAGCTCAAAAGCATCGATCTTCCTTCGCTCAGCCTTCCCTAAGGTCCAGCTCTCACATCCGTAGGTTACTACAGGGAATACCATGGCTTTGACTAGGCGGATCTTTGTTGCCAGTCTGATGTCTCTACTCTTTACGATTTTATCGAGACTGGACATTGCTCTCCTCCCAAGAAGTAAGCGTCTTCTGATTTCCTGGCCACCGTCTGCATCTGCAGTAATCTTTGCACCTAGAAATACAAAGTCTGTCACGGCCTCCACATTTTCTCCCTCTATTTCCCAGTTGTCAATCATTCTTGTTGCCATAATCTTGGTTTTTTTTGACGTTTAGCTGCAACCCAGCTTTTGCGCTTTCTTTTTTCACCTTGATTAGAAGGCTCCTCAGCTCCTCCTTGCTTTCGGCCATCAGAGTGGTGTCATCTGCATATCTGAGGTTGTTAATGTTTCTTCCAGCATTTTTCACCCCAGCTTTGCATTCATCAAGCCTCGCACATCGCATGATGTGTTCTGCATACAAGTTAAAAAGGTTGGGTGAGAGTATGCAGCCTTGCCGTATGCCTTTCCCAATCTTGAACCAGTCTGTTGTTCTGTGGTCAGTTCTTACTGTTGCTACTTGGTCCTTGTACAGATGCCTCAGGAGAGAGACATCATCATCTTGAGGTAGGTCATACCATTGCATCATTAGACCCCTTTATGAAGCACAAATGCATTATCAAAGAAGATTGACAAGAAACCTGGAGAGCAACCATGGTATATTCAGGGTTTTTTATCCATTTTTAAAATTGATATGCTCATTAATTTCATAATTTCTCATTTGTTAGACATGTCAGACTAGAATGGAAATAAAAGAGACTCCATCCCATTCAGGCATTCCAAGAAGAAATTGGAGTGGATGACACCAAAATCTGCTTAGATAATCAGAGCAATCAACAAGAGCGCATCTCCTTCCCTTCTTCCAGTACATGCCATCAATAAGACCGATCAAGTCGGCACCCTTTAAAAAATGCAGGAGCAAGCTAAATTAAAAGGGATTCAGATCAGAGTATTGATAGTGCTTCACTGAATTACAAATAATAGTTCATGTGAGGTCATTAAAGTCTCATGTTCTGTTTGTTACATAAGGCAGCCATCATCATCTTGAGGTAGGTCATACCACTGCATCATTAGACCTCTTTATGAAGCACAAATGCATTATCAAAGAAGATTGACAAGAAACCTGGAGAGCAACCATGGTATATTCAGGGTTTTTTATTCATTTTTAAAATTGATATGCTCATTAATTTCTTAATTTCTCATTTGTTAGACATACTGTTTATGGACAGACTGTTGAACAATCCTGTTGGGAGCAAAGTTAAAAAAAACATCATATTTCTGTCCATCTACCACCTGTTTCTGAAGTCTTCTCTTTCTTGTAGTTTGAAACTACAAGAAAGGAGATTCCATCTGAACATTAGGAAGAACTTGCTGACTATGAGATCCATTCAGCAGTGGAACTCTCTGCCCTGTAGTGTGGTGTAGGGTCCTTCTTTGGAAGCATTTAAACAGAGGCTGGATGACTATCTGTCAGGGGTGCTTTGAATGCAAGAGATAGGAGTCACAGCTAGTAATGAAAAACTGTGTTCATTTTGGCAGGTTCAGAAGAATTACTGAACACCCTGACAGCTTCAAGATGGCAGAGGCATACTCCTTGTCCTTCCACACTGTTGAGGGTGTCCAAAACACTGAGACTCAAATGGAGACTGGCTACCAGTTGCAAAGGACTATTATGATTGTATCAATTCCAATCTGCACATTAGGATTACTTGGTAATGCAGTCGTCCTCTGGCTTCTGTGGTGCTTCATCCCGAAAACTAATCTCACTGTGTATTTCCTCAATAAGGCAGTTGCTGATCTTGCTGTACTCATCTACTACATAACAGTTTTCATTTTATTTTTGAAGGAAGTTCCCATCAGCCTGTTCGGTTTACATATCATGGAGCTGGCACATGGCTTTGGGTTCAATGCAAGCACTTATATCCTAACAGCTATTTGTGCTGAGAGGTTCCTCATGGTCTTTTCCCCAGCATGCTACAAGCTTAATCGGCACAAACATTTTTCCGAAATTATGTGTGGCCTTTTGTGGAGTTTGTCCTGCCTGGTGTCTGTGACATTATATTTTGCCTGCTATCTTCAACTTGATCCATTACTCACTGAAGTTAATTCGATTTGTGTGCCTACAAAAACGGCCCGAGCAATCGTCAACCTCCTTGTGTTTCTCCCTATCATGATCCTGTCTGCATTTTTCCTTTTGGTCAGAATGCTGAATAAACCACAGGGAAGCGCTCCAGAAAAGATTGACATCACCATTGTGGCCATTGTTCTGCTGTTTCTTCTCTTTGCTGCCTCAGTCAGGATCGTTGATATTGCAGTCCATTGGATCCCTCAAATACACATATCTGTGGTCTTCCTAATTTTTCATTTTCTTGATGCTATTGACAGCAGTGGGAACCCTTTTATATATTTCTGGGTTGGCTATACAAAGAATCAGGTTGATAGTGGCCGCTCCATCCAGATGTTTCTTCAGAGGGCATTCTTGGACGATGAAAACAGGACAAGAAATGCAAGCTCTGCCCGAAGATGAGAATGAAAGAGGATTTACACACAGATGGAAAAAGTACATACATGGCACTGTTTGTTGGCATTCCTGTATTTTAAATAAACACATTGCAGATACTTTGTTGCTATTCATTACTTCGAATTTATCTATCTAGGCCACTTTACCATTGTTTAGGTAGAGTAATTTCTCCAGATAAAGCAAATGTTGTTGGAGGTTGCAATATTTATAGCTGTAGTTCTTGGGTTGTTAAAATAGATTCAGACAATAATTTGGTTGTCCTGGAATATTCAGTGGCAATTCCCGGCACCAGCAGCAACATTTTATTTCTACCCAGAAGGTGTTGGAGATTATTTAATTTCTGGAATATACTAGAACAAGGGCCTTATGTAGTTCAGTACTTTCAGTTCATTTTTTGTTTCTAATCACTTTTCTTCTTCACTATGGACAGAAGGGTCAAAGAGGGAGTCACTGTTAGCAGAGAAGCTTCATTGCATTTACATATATGTGGTTAAGATTACTGGTCCTTTTTTCGTGTCAGGAGCGACTTGAGAAACTGTAAGTCGCTTCTGGTGTGAGAGAATTGGCCGTCTGCAAGGACGTTGCGCAGAGGATACCCGGATGTTTGATGTTTCACCATCCTTGTGGGAGGCTTCTCTAATGTCCCCACATGGGAAGCTGGATCTGAAAAAGGGAGCTCAACTCACTCTCCCTGAATTCAAACTGCTAGCCTGTCGGTCAGCAGTCCTGCCTGCACAAGGGTATAACCCATTGCGCCACCGGGGCCTCCTTTTAAAAGAAGGCATGCCCATACTGGATCTGACGACACCCAGGGACAATAAGTCTGGAGGTATTAAAGCACAGAACAGATCTGAATATAAACCGGCCATGTTTCATACAATGTCATATGGCTTCCTTCAGTCCCACTCCCCTCTAGCCATCAGCTTTTTAAAGGATTTTTAAAAAGTTATTATTGTTGGTTTTATTGCTATTATTTATATCCCCCTTTTTCTCTCTAAAAAGAGACCTAAAGTGATAGTGTGACAAGAGCTTGGGAGAGGGGAGGTGGGCACAGAAGACAACTGACAACCTTCAATAGTAGTTAAAGAGATTTAAAGCTCACTTTGGGGGCAAAACAGGGGTCAGGAAGGGAAGGGTGGCATGTCCATCTCACCTCCCTGGCCTGCCTGAACCCCAGGAGCACAAGATGGTTGTGAGGACACCAACCTGGAATCACAGCTGGTGTGTCTGCCTGCACAGCCTTGAAACCTACAAAGATTTGCAGGGATTTTTTTAATGTGGAGAAAATTGCATTAAAAGGTGTGCCATGTGTTATTCCACATTAGCCTGGGTTTTGTCACACCATGCTAATGTGATGTCTGCACTGCATTTTCAGGTGGTGGAGATGAGCCTTGAATCTCAACAGCTTTGTGATAAGGACAAACAAGAAAACAGTGCATCATCAACGGAAGTTCCCATAGGGGAAAAAAGTAGGACAGCACCATGTTGAATCTCCATGGCGGGCCAGGAATCATATCATTCCTCTCTGTACTCTCCTTTTATGCAAACATTCCATAAGGATACTATGGCTGTTGCTGAATAGGGAATGTTAAGAGAACCAGGAATCTCAACACTATCACACATAGAGATCATCTGCCTACTAGGCAGATCATCCCTGGTCCCACCCAGAAAGCCAGAGAGAAAACAGGTAGATATCACTCTGAGCTCATGGTGTGTTTTCCCAAACTGCCAATAACAGTTGCTGGGTGGTCAGAAGATTCTCATATTCCATTTGTTACCTAGGAACACGCAATCATTGTGAAGTCAAGTAGCTCATACCTTTCTGATATGAAGGACAGCAGAAGAATTACCAGATGACCTTGAAAAGCAACTGAAGAGGAATCATGGTGGTTGTAGTTAATCTTACACTGGATCTTAGTTTTATTAATTTAAAGCTCATATTTAAGATTATATAATTTTGTTAACGAAAACCAAAGAAAGCACCTAAGGTAACTAGAAACCATCTGACTACATGTCTGTTTAAGAGACAGGTTGGCACTTGACAAATTGATAATACAGTAGGCCCTTGGTGTCCACCAGGGATTGGCCCCAGGGCCCCGTAGATACCAAAGTCTGTGGATGCTCAAGTTTCATTTATACAATAGTATAGTAAAATGATGTCCCTTATATAAAATGGCAAAATCAAAATTTGCTTTGTCTGCTTTGTTTGGAATATTTTAAAGCCACAAATGATTGAATCTGTGGGCATGGAAACTGCAGAATATAGTGGGAAGGAGGCTTTCTCCCAAAGAAACATTTTCCCCAACTACTGAGTAGATCACTGCCTCTTCTCCGGATGATCGGTGACTGTGGAATTGAATGGCAGTGGAAGGAAAAGTGAGAAATTCCAGAAAATTCTATCAGACCAAAACTTTGAAGTAACTAGAGTCAAGTCTAGTGACTGGAGTGTTAGACTATGACTCTGAAAAATGATCCCCAAGTTCAGCATCTTTTGTGGGGCCATGTGTCATTTTAATGGGTTTTTAAATGGCTCAAAATGTCTCAAAGTGGATAATTTTGGAAATTTGTTCCCCTTGCCTTCTACAGTGTATTTATGGTCATTTTGAGAATTTTTTTATGGAGAGCATACAAGTGTATATGTGTGTAACCCTCAAAGTCTCCCAAGGAACCAATATGGCACCCTCGCCTTCCCATTCCAGTTCTAAAACACTAAAATACATATATTCTGGAGCAAGTATGGGCAAACCCAGACCCAGGAGGCAGATGTGGCCCCTTGGGTTCTTTTCTCAGGCCCCCTTCTCTCTCACCATCCTATCCTTCCTTCCTTCTCTCTTTCCTTCCTTCCTCCTTCCCTCCCTTCTTTCCCTCCCTCTTTCTTCTTCCTTCCCTTCCATCCATTTGTCCTTCCTTCCCTTTTTTCTCCCTCCCTCCCTCCTTCTCTCTCTCTTTCTTTCTCCTTCCTTCCTTCCTTTCTTCCTTCCTTCCTTCTTTCCTTCCCTTTGTCTTTCCTTCCTTCTCTCTTTCCTCTCTCCCTCCATTCCCTTCCACCCTTTCTTCTTTCTATCCTTCTCTGTTTCCTCCTTTCCTCCTGGTAGATGTTTAGCTGGGAGAAGAGAAGGTTGAGAGGGAACATGACGAGATGTAGAGCCAATCTTAAGAAATGGGGCTACAAAGTGGAATCCACGACATGCGAGTGTGGAGAAGAGCAAACCACTGACCACCTGCTGCAATGCAACCTGAGCCCTGCTACATGCACAATGGAGGACCTTCTTGCGGCAATACCAGAGGCACTCCAAGTGGCCAGATACTGGTCAAAGGACATTTAATCAATTACCAAGCTTGCAAACTTTGTGTTTTGTCTATTTGTTTGTTTGTTTTGTTAAAAATGTAATACAACTGTCTGGTTGCCCCTGACACGATAAATAAATAAGATAATAATAATAAGATTTGAAAGGATGTCCCATTGAGGAGGGAGAGGGAAAACTGACTTTCTGCTGCTCTAGAGACCAGGGCACAAGGGAGCAATGGTTTCAAATGACAGGGAAAGAGATTCAACTGAAAAGATTAGGAAGAACTTTCTGAGAGTAAGAGCTGTTGGAGAGTGGCATAGGCTGTCTGGGAGTGTGGTGAAGTCTCCTTCTCTGGAAGCTTTTTCGCAGAGGCTGTCTATTGCGGATGCTTTGATTGTGCCTTCCTGCATGGGAGGGGGTTGGACTGGATGGCCCTTGGGAGTCTCTTCTAGCTCTAGGATTATATATCAGTAGGCAATATTGTGTCTAATGGACATCCTTTTTCTCTCCCATCCACCATCTCATCCTAACAAAGACTAACCCTTTTGGGATCCAAACGTTTCCCGTCTTTCCTTCACTTTCTGCCTCCAAAAGAGAAGAGGAAAGGGCAGGAAGGGGACTTGGAGAGAACCCCCTCCCACCCACCCTGCTCTGGCCCACCATGTGGCCCCAAGTTAGAAAGTTTGCCCACACCTGTTCTAGAGAGACAGTCATTTTTTCCTAAACAGCAAATGAGAGTGGAATGTTATGACACAAATGTCTTTGCCTGACAGGTTGTCCTGGGTTTTCTGTCTTAATTCCA
Organism: Anolis sagrei; assembly: GCF_037176765.1. Lineage (NCBI taxonomy): Eukaryota > Metazoa > Chordata > Lepidosauria > Squamata > Anolidae > Anolis > Anolis sagrei. Next base: position 68,158,120 of record NC_090021.1, read on the forward strand.
CATTACGATGTTTTAACAGTAATACATTATGTTTGATTTTTGGCAGATTGAGAAGAACAATTGGACAGTGACATGATGACAGACTCACCTGCTTCGTTTTCTGAGACCGCTGCTCTGATTAAAAAAAATTTCACACAACTCGAGACTTGGCCGAAGAGAGGCTTTTTCCTGGGATCAAAGAAAACCTATTTCCTAGAAACAGTTGTCTTCATATCTATCCCAACTTGCATTTGGGGGTGCTTTGGAAATGTAATTGCCTTCTGGATTCTCTGCGCCAAGACAAAGACAACTAGGTTCACAATTTATTCCTTCAATTTGGTCATTGCTGATCTCATTGTGGTCATCTACTACCTTATGGTTTTCATTTTATTTATGACAACAATTTATGTGGATTTGTATTTTTCACGTGTAATGGAAAATCTTTATTTAATAAGCTACAACGCTAGCATCTATTTTTTAACTGTTATGGGGACTGAAAGGTTCCTCATGGTCTTTAAGCCAGTCTATTACTATCCTCACCGACCGAAGCATATCTCAGGAATTGTGTGCACCATTTTGTGGGTCTTGTCCTGCGTAGTGTCACTTGCGGTATATATGTCATGCTTACCAAGATTCCTAGTATCTCATGATCAAAATGACCCCCTTTGTGAAGGTGCAGTTATATTTAAAATTATTGTTAATCTGTTGATTTTCTTCCCCATCCTGGTCTTTTGTACTCTGCCCCTTTTTATACGAATGCAGAGAAAAGCAAAGTTGAGACATTCTGAGAAGCTTGATGTCACCATCACGGCCATCACCATTCTGTACCTTTTATTAGTTTTTCCAATTAGAATTGTTGAGGTCATAGCCTACTGGGACTCAAGACTTGATGCACCAGTCCCATTTCTACTTACTTTGTTATTTGATTCCATCAAGAGCAGTGTCACTCCTTATGTGTATATCTGTGTTGGATGCTGGCATAGGTGGAGGACTGCAGTACCTATTCATGAGTTCCATGCGAGAGCTCTGGAATGTAAAGTAAAAGAGAGTGAACATCAGGCAACCAAGAAAAAATCAAATTTCAGAGTATCTTGGGACCCAGAAGTAAGTTGAAAAATTCTCTGAACTACAAATATTGGCTAGCATTTCCAGCTCCAGAATAAAAGTATTGCAGTTCATGTTACTAATGATTATTTCTAGACTGCTTCATTCACCTAAGCTCCTATGAAAGGTCAATTGTTAATCTTTTTCAGGGCATGACAGGGCCATCCAATCATTATAGTATAGTTCCCAACTTGTGGTCCTGGACCACCGGTGGTCCGCAAGAACTAAAATATGGTCAACAGCCTCACTGTTACTATACTCTTGCAACGAAAGCAACTGGTCTTGCAAAACCCTCTTATAGTGTGAGGCTTATTAAATATGGTTTTTGAGGGTGAACAGATGGCGACTGCTGGGTGGCATATATTTGGTAAACAGAAACTAGAGCTGATGTGGTCTATCCAATGCAATTGTCTAAATCGGCACCCCAAATAACCAAATTGAATATAAAGTTGACCAAAAACTGATTCGTAACCATTTTGGTACTAATGTTGGATAGTGGTCCCTGGTCAAGGTGGTCCCTGGTCAAGTGGTTCCTGGTCAAGTGGTCCCTGGTCAAAAAAAAGCATGGGAACCACTGTTATAGTAGAATGATGTACTACTTTACAAATCTTTCACATTTACTTTTAAGAAGAATAAATATAATAATATGTAGAAATTATCTAAAACTGAGCAAGGATAAGACCACATGTTTTGGAGGATGACAATGAAGTGACCTCCCCAGCCAGTATGCCCATCACTGCTAAATTCTAAGAGATGTAATCTAAAAAGTTACTTTTCCAGATTTTGGGTAAGATGATGCTCTAGGTGCCAAAGTATTATTCTGCCACTGATCAGTTATGAATAGTTTATTACCAGTATAGTCATTACTGTAGTCATTCTTTCTAAAACTAACTGCACACACTATATAGTTTTGTGAGATTAAATACAGATGAAAGGTGTGAGCATTCTCAAAAGCTAAAAGACAATTAGAAAGCAACCACAATCAAAATGACTACTTTGACATTGCTCATATTGCTTTGCTAAAAACAACAATAAAAACGGACTTTAATCAGGCTATCTTTAAGTGTCTGCCTCTGTTGCAGATTTTATTTATTTTCTAAAATCTAATCAGAGACTAGGTTTCTCATTAGATGGGCATAACTGTTATCCTAAACTATCTGTAATGTTGCAAGTCATGGGAGAGAGAATGACAGAAGACAGAAAGGAACAAAGAAAAAAAAACAGTTGCCTTGTATTTCTGGCTGGATCTATAATGTGGTTTCAGAATGCAGATTAACTGCATTGAACTGGATTATATAACAGTGTATACTAATATAATCAAGCTCAATGCAGTTTAATCTGCACTACATGAGCCTACACTGAACATAGTTATATGGCAGTTTAGAAAGGGCCTCTGATACCTTCAAAAGACCAGGTTTGCAGCGTGATAGTGCTCTTGGACCCAGCAATGGTTCTCGAAGATTTGATGACTGATGTGGCTAGGAGTGTCTTGGCACAATTTTCTAAGAAGGCAGATTTGGCCACAGTGATCCATGCATTAATTGCCTTCCCTCTAATTTCAGAAAACACTTTCAAAGGAAGCATTCACCTTCAGATGCATCCAACAGCCCTTTTGCACAACATGATTTCACTTTAATGACCATGGCTTAGCATTTGAAATCCTGTGATTGCTAGTTTCATGAAATTTTAGAATACACTTCCAGAAATCCCTAATGCATCACTAAACTACAAATCCCAGGATTCCACTGGATGAAGCCATGACAGTTGAAGAAGTATCAAAGTGCTTTAATCAAAGTGAGAACTATAATGTGGACTGAGAATTTCATGGGGTTTTCTGGGACACACAGACCCCTTCTACACTGCCATATAATTCAGATTATCAAAGCAGATAATCCACAATTATTGTTGAAGGCTTTCATGGCTGGAATCACTGGGTTGTTGTAGGTTTTTCAGGCTATATGGCCATGTTCTAGAAGCAATCTCTCCTGACTTTTCACCTGCATCTATGGCAAGCATCCTCAGAGGTTGTGAGGTTGTCAAAGTTGCTTATGCAAGACAAAGAGACTCCCACACAGGGTTGGAGGATGAAAAATAAAGCTCTTGTTTGCAGTCTGCGCACAAAGGATTGCTTGTAAATCATCCACTAAGGAAGCACACAATCTACCTGTTTACAAGCCTTTTTAAAGTGTTCAAAGATAGACTTAGGACCTCATCATATGAGGGAGAGGAAGCAGGGAAAAGCAGAGGGAACTGTCTTCTTTCGTTCCCTAACATTGAGGTCCTGTGCCTTTCCGTCTTCTGAGATGGCAACAGATACTTGCCATCACACTTTCTTTGTCCGCCTTTCCCTGCTTCTACCTGTCTTCTTTCTCTCAATTTCCTTACGCTGCCACAATGGAGTCCCACAAACAACCAGCAGAAGTAGCCTTCTGAAATCTTATGAACAGGACATAGAAAACAAAACAAACTCTGCAGGAGTGTCAACCCTTCCCTAATACACAGATTATGTATTGCATAGAGAAGTGCATCAATACATAGTTTATTTATATTAAATTGGCCTGGAGATGGGAAACATGGCAAGCAGGCTCTCACACTCCCTAGAAGACATTAGGGCATGAAAGAAGAGACATATGCCTGTTCCAGTAATTGACAAGGTTGTTGTTGTTGTTGATGATGATGATGATGATGGTGATGATGATGATTACAAATCCCAGATTCCCCAATGCCAGCTAGGGAAATTTGGGAGAAGAAAAAAAAAAGTACCTTTTCCTAGCTATCAGAAATGCTGGGGAGAAATTCTAGTCAACCAAATTATTTTGCATTGCTCCTAGCAAGAAGGCCATGCCTTCTGATCTGATCCTGACTTCTGATTTGAGTCTGGAGCAGTTTCCACATTACAGAAATATAGCAATTTGATGCCGCATTAACTACTATGGGTCAATGAAATAGAACTTTTGGATTTGTAGTTCTATGAGATATTTATCCTTCTCTAGCTGAGAACTCTGGTGCATCAATAAACTACAAGTTTGTGGAATCCATAGCATGGAGCCATTGGGAGTTAAAAGCGTGTCAAACTGCTATGAATTTACAGTGTGCTTGGCTTGAACTACATCTTGCTTGGCCCTTCCATTTACTCGCTGATTTGCTCTTCACACTTGGCCTAGCTGCTTCATCCTTGGATGCTAACTTGATCTTCGACATCATGCACAGACTAATATAGCATTTTAATGGAAATGAACCCCACAAGGCAGGACTATGAATCTCATCATACTCCAGCTAACAATTGCTGTGAGGTCATGAGGTTCTCAGATTCCCTTTGTTACATAGGAAACACGCTATCATAGTGAAGGAACACATATCTTCAAAGAAGATAGTCCTAAGAGCAGAATACAGTTGACAAGGTAAGATTTATACATCTGCTTCTCATTCACCTGTACATGTGTGTCCAGCTTGCTAAGTCTGACAAGGAAAGCTCCCACAAAACATCAGGGTACAATTCATTATATATCTTCCCTAGATATCCAGTTACACCAGACAGATGACAGATAGGATCCTGCATCGGATGTAGCTTTCTGACTTCCCTTTCCCTTAACAGCCAAGCTCTGTTAGGTGGCACCAATCTGCTGCTTTGCATCTGCAGAGAAGGGAAGATTAGTCACCAGATTGTGGACACTGCTTCTCCGTCCCGTGCTGTTTGTTACACAGCAAGGCAAAGGAATGGTAGCCTTCTTACTCCTGTACTTTTCTTGTGCCCAAACTACAGCAGGACAGAGAGAGCAGTGACTGTTCAGTCAACTCCTTTTCTTCCCTGCCCCCAGAACAGCAGCCTTATGAATCTTGGCAACTGGGGGATCGAGATGCAAGAGGGGAGCGCAATACACCAAACCTTTGGTCCTCCAGGGGTTTTGGATTTCAGCTCCCAGAACTAGTTAACACGGCCAACAGTCAGGAATTCTGCAAGTTGAAGTCCTGGGAACCATTTGGCTAGATAATAATGTATTTGCATTCAATTAAAAAAGACATAAGAACTAAGCTTACATAAGAAGTAGGCTCCTAAATACTCTAAAGACACCAGGTTCCATCTTATCCAGGAAATACATCAGGTCAGGCCTGGAAGAGATTGTGAGGGAATTGCAGTTTCTATACATTATATCCAGAAGAAAGCAATGGCCTCTGGATAAATCTTGCCTAGAAACTAGAATAAGTCTGAAGACGGGTCAAGGGTGGGTGTCAACAAAACGGACACCCCCAACGCACACTATAGTGCACCTCAAACCCAAACAACACATTAAACAACTCACCAGAAAATCCAAAATAAATCAGACAATGCATTGCTGCCAATAAGAGCATCTCCCATGCAGGGCTCAAATCTGAGACCTGTAGCTTACTTGTTGGAACAACCCTAGTGCTGAAGCACTTTAAAGAATACCGAAACACACATGGCTGGAAGGTAAATAATTACTCCTCTGGAAGAAGAAGCCATTCCCATGGGGACTGTCACTTTCCACCGTTTCCTTCTCATTTCCTGTGCCGTGCCACAGTCCAGCACTGATTCCAAATGGAAATGAATACCCGCAACTCAGTGGTTAAGGCAAGAAAAAAAAATCTGCATTTCCAGAGGCTGTCTAGCCACAGATACTGCATTTCCTGGTTTGGTTCAAATCTGTAATCAACTGATATTTTGGGCACTGTCGCAGTCTCAATTGGTTCCTGGGATGTTTCTGAAGGTGCTGCACAGTGAGGCCAGTTTGTTTAAATCCATTTCCAAACTGCTCGTATAGAAGTAATCTAAGTCGGAATCAACTTGAGTGAACATAGCCACAAATTTGATGCCCTGGCTAGAATCCAGCTATTGCTGATACTTTATTGCTGACTATTTTTTATTGCCCGGATAACTCCCTAGACCATAGTTCTCTCAAGCCCCTTCCACACAGCTCAATAAAATCTCACATTTTCTGCTTCAGACTGGAATATAAGACAGTGTGGACCCAGATAAACCAGTTCGAAGCAGATATTGTGGGATTTTTGCCTTTATATTCTGTGTTATGTGGCTGTTTGGAAGGGCCCTTAGTCCACTGGCCATAGCTGTGATCTAACGTGGGGCTGCCCTTGAAGACGGCCCGGAAGCTCCAGCTAGTCCAGCGCGCGGCAGCCATGTTACTAACAGGAGCGGGACGCAGGGAGCACACAATGCCCTTGTTGTTCCAGCTCCACTGGCTGCCGATCTGCTACCGGACCCAATTCAAGGTGCTGGTGTTGGCCTACAAAGCCCTAAACGATTCCGGCCCAAAATACCTGTCTGACCACATCTCGGCCTACGAGCCCACGAGGACTTTGAGATCGTCTGGGGAGGCCCTTCTCTCGATCCCGCCTGCCTCACAGGCACACCTGGCGGGGACGAGGGATAGGGCCTTCTCGGTGGTGGCCCCCCGGCTGTGGAACACCCTCCCTGTAGACATCAGACAGGCGCCCTCCCTTATGACATTCCGCAAGAGACTAAAGACGTGGTTGTTTGAGAAGGCGTTTGACTAAGTGCTACAACAATTGGCAATGATGATTGGAACGGAATATGGATAACGAGATTGGTTTGTGATTCTACGATGAGACGTCGCGAATGATTTAGTGTAATTGTATTATTAATAGTGATGTTGTTATTGTTGTTTGTGATATTGCCTTTATTGTAAATTGTTTTTTATATGTTGTACACCGCCGTGAGTCGCCCTAGGGCTGAGAACGGCGGTCTACAAATGCAGTAAATAAATAAATAATAAATAAATAACAGACATGTCACACCCCAAAGATAATCAAGGCTTCTGGAGAAAATGAACAAATGTAATGGTAGATTGTTTGAATTAGACCAGCTGCGTAGTGAAGACAGAACTCAAGGGGTTGAAGCACCATCATTTTTTTTTAAAAAAATCCTGACTAATGATATCACTGTTGCCCTTTCCTGGGGGCTTTTCTATTCCCTCAGAGGTTAACTGCAGTTCTCATAAGTAGCTGAGAAAGTGGAATGGATTTTCTTAATCTATATAGGCGAGTCCAACAGGACAGCAAAACTCTAAAAAACCCCAATGAAACTTAACCAAAATTCCCATGCCCATAACACAACCCACAAGGTACAAACATATCTACTCAAAATGAAAAACAACACAACAACACACTCACAAAACGGCAAAACAACTAAGCATGCGCATTGGCGCCCAGCCGCAAGTTCCCTGGCGCATGCACACAGCCTTCCAGCCAACGTTCCCTCTGTGGAAGCCATGCCCACTCCAAGCCCCGCCGCGCTGCTTCCCGCACACCGCCTGCCGCATGCACACACACAACCCCACGCTCCATCACTCCCCCCGCCGCCGCACACACACACGCAACCCCACGCTCCATCACTCCCCCCGCTGCCGCACACACACACGCAACCCCACGCTCCATCACTCCCCCCGCCGCCGCACACAAACACGCAACCCCACTCCCCCCGCCGCCGCACACACACACGCAACCCCACGCTCCATCACTCCCCCCGCCACCGCACACACACATGCAACCCCACGCTCCATCACTCCCCCGCTGCCGCACACACACAAGCAATCCCACACTCCATCACTCCCCCCGCCGCCGCACACACACACGCAACCCCACGCTCCATCATTCCCCCCCGCCGCCACACACACACACGCAACCCCACGCTCTATCACTCCCCCCGCCGCCGCACACACACACGCAACCCCACGCTCCATCACTCCCCTCTGCCGCACACACACACGCAACCCCACTCCCCCCGCCGCCGCACACACACACGCAACCCCACGCTCCATCACTCCCCCCGCCGCCGCACACACACACGCAACCCCACTCCCCCCGCCACCGTACATACACACGCAACCCCACGCTCCATCACTTCCCCTGCCGCTACACACACACACGCAAACCCACGCTCCATCACTCCCCCGCCGCCGCACACACACACAACCCCACTCCCCCCGCCGCCGCACACACACACACGCAACCCCCACGCTCCATCATTCCCCTCGCTGCCGCACACACACACGCAAACCCACGCTCCATCACTCCCCCCGCCGCCGCACACACACGCAACCCCACGCTTCATCACTCCCCCGCCGCCGCACACACACACGCAACCCCACTCCCCCCGCCACCGCACACACATACACAACCCCACGCTCCATCACTCCCCCGCCACCGCACACACACGCAACCCCATGCTCCATCATTCCCCCAGCCGCCGCACACACACACGCAACCCCACTCCCCCCGCCGCCACACACACACACACACGCAACCCCACGCTCCATCACTCCCCCGCCGCCGCACACACATACAGAACCCCACGCTCCATCACTCCCCCCGCCGCCGCACACACAAACGCAACCCCATGCTCCATCACTCCCCCCGCCGCCGCACACACACACACAACCCCACGCTCCATCACTCCCCTTCCCCAATCTTACCTCCTTTTACTTCACTCCACCTCCAAACCCCACCCCGCCCCTTCCCGCCCTGTCAAAATCCAGGAAAGACAGGAAGGAAGGAAAGAAGGAAGAAAGAGAAAGGGAGGTAAAGAAAAAGGGGGAAGGAAGGAATGTTAGAGAAAGAAGGAAGAAGAAAAGGAAAGAAAAGGAAAGATGGAAGGAAAGAAAAGAGAGACAGCAGAAGAGAAAGGAAAAGGGGGAAGGAAGGAAAGAGAGAAGGAAAGAAAAAAGGGAATGAAGGAAGGAAAGAGGGAGTGAAGGAAGGGCGAAGATGTAGAGAAAGAGGGAGGGAAGGAAAGCAGGAAAGAGAGAAGGAAGAAAAGAGACCAGAAGAGAGAGAAAAAGGGGGAAGGAAGGAAGGAGAGAAGGAAAGAAAAAAGGGAATGAAGGAAGGAAAGAGGGAGTGAAGGAAGGGGGAAGATGTAGAGAAAGAGGGAGGGAAGGAAAGAAGGAAAGAGAGAAGGAAGAAAAGAGACCAGAAGAGAAAGAAAAAGGGGGAAGGAATGAAAGAGATAGAGAAGGAAGAGGAGAAGGAAAGATAGGAGGGAAGTAAGGAGGGAAAGAAGGAGAGGAAGAGGGAAGGTTGACCACAGCAACACGTGGCGGGTAAAGGTTGTTATTTCTATTATTATTATGCTATTATTCCTATTAGACCCTGGGGGAATGGGAGAGGTGTCAGGTCCCAGAGGCAATGCATTGCATTATTGTTATTGTTATGATGGTGGTGAAATAAAAGGAAATAAAAAGTGAAAGAAGGAAGCAAACAGGGAGGGAAGAAAGGCAAAGGAAGAAAGGGGGAGGGAATGAAGGAAAGAGAGAAGGATGAAACCAAGTAGTGAAAGAAGGAAAGAAAGAAAGAGGTAGAGAAGGAAGAAAGGAGAGAAAGGGGGAGGAAAAGGGGGAAGGAATAGGTAGGTACCTCTCTTTCATAATAGTCCAGATATCTACCTCAACTTTGATAGATTTTACTATAGCCCACAGCAACGCGTGGCAGGGCACAGCTAGTATTATATATTTGTGAAGTAGTCCTGTTGTGATGGCCATTTAAGAGAGGTAGATTTTCCTAAAAAATCATATTCCTAACTGCAATGAAAACTTGTAGAACTGGTTTGTCATATTTGAGTCTTCTCTCATACTCTGCTTGCTACTCTGCTTTAAAATCTTAGTGAAAGCGCATTAGGGCTGCCTCTTGACAATGTCCACAAGCAGATTTTTCTAGCCATTGGCTTATTTGATTCAAGTGCAATTGGGGGGACGAGAGAAGGATCTTCTCAGTGGTGGCTCCTCGGCTATGGAACTACCTCACCGATTAAATTAGATCAGCGCCCTCCCTCCTGGCCTTCAGAAGAAAAGTAAAAACTTGGTTGTGGGACCAAGCCTTTGGGCAGTAAGCAGTACAAGGAATGATCAGGGATTATATGCAATCGATATGATATTTGGAATGGCCTGGACTACGATTGTTGGATTCTGTGATTTTAATGTTTATAGGTAAAGGTAAAGGTTTTCTCTGACATTAAGTTCAGTCATGTCCAACTCTGGGGGTTGGTGCTCATCTCCATTTCTAAGCTGAAGAGCCAATGTTGTCCATTGACACCTCCAAGGTCATGTGGCCAGCATGACTTCATGGCGCACTGTTACCTTCACTCTGGAGCAGTAGCTATTGATCTACTCACATTTGCATGTTTTCGAACTGCTAGGTTGGCAGAAGCTGGGGCTAACAGGGGGAGCTCACACCGCTCTCCGATTCAAACCTGCAACCTTTCAGTCAGCAAGTTCAGCAGCTCAGCACTTTACCCACTGCAACACCGAGGCAGTGTTTTTAATTCCATGTTTTAATGTTAAATGATGTCGTGTTTTATGATTTAATTGATAATTGTATGTTATTATCATTATGTTAAATTTCTGTATGTGAGACATTAAATTTTGCCATAATTATGTTGAAAACCGCTTTGATTTCCCCACTGGGGTGAGAAAAGCAGTATACAAGTGAAGTAAATAAATAAATTAATTAATAATGGCAGAGAACAGCCAGCTAAACAAAACAATCCTTGTTTGCAAGGATATTTATTGCTGCTTTAATTGAAGATAATGTTAGCAGGTGGATCACCTTTTAGGATCATGATCCTTACATTCTCAAAGTGGTGGTCTATGGACTAATACTGGTGTAGAGGTTATTATCTGCCAGTACACAATAAGTTTCTAGGAACAATGAACAGAAGCAGGATTTCAACCATTAAAGGTTAAAGGCCAAATATGACATGGGATATATTCATAGTTACCCGTTGTCAAAGATTTCTTTTCAAGTACAGCATCCAAATTATTTCATGTAATTCTTGGACCAATAAAACTGTCACAATCTTTTTGTGAAGCTATCAAAAGGTTAACAATTTCACTGAACAAGCTACACTTCAATTCTTTGTGTGGATGGCCTGATTTTAATAGTAAATGCAATCTTATATGTTTTAATATGCATTAATTTTAATTTTAAATTTTAACTTAAGTGTATTTTGACTGTATGCTGTCCAAAGCATTGAATAGTTCCTTATATGTAAAACCACCATGAGTTCCCTTCAGGGTAGAGAAAGAGGAGAAATAAATAGGGTAAATAAATAAATAAATTCTACAAGTCACATTCAATGCTTTGAATGCAATTTTCCTGCTTCTTGGCTGCGGGTTGGCCCACGAGGTTTCTTCCAACTCTATGATTCTATGGTAAATAATTCATTGGCATGTCAGAAAAAAAAATCCATAAACTCAGATACCTATCAAAGAAACATAATGTTTTTTTCTTGTTATGGGTTGAATGTAAACCTAATTATAATTAGGGTATATCTATTATAATTGGCAGGATATAAGTTAGTCATGACTCACTTAGCTACACTGATTTAAAATGATCTCCCTTATATATGACTAAATCTGCATCCAAACCAATGTCTCATTCATGAGGCAAACATTATGAATTTTGAATTCAGTATATGCTAATCATGTCCATCTACACCAGCGTTTCTCAACCTGGGGGTCAGGACCCCTGAAGGGGTCATGAAGGGGTGTCACAGGGATCACCAAAGACCATCAGAAAGCACAGCATTTTCTGTTGATCATGAGGGTTCTGTGTGGGACATTTGGCCCAATTCTATTGTTGGTGGGGTTCAGAATGCTCTTTGATTGTAGGTAAATTATAAATCCCAGCAACTACGACTCCCAAATGTCAAGGTCTATTTTCCCGAAACTCCACCAGTGTCCACATTTGGGCATATTGAGTATTTGTGCCAAGTTTGGTCCAGATTCATCATTGTTTAGTCCAAAGTGCTCTCTGGATGTAGGTGAACTACAACTCCAAAACTCAAGGTCAATGCCCACCAAACCCTTCTAGTATTTTCTGTTGGTCATGGGAGTTCTGTGTGTCAAGTTTGGTTCAATTCCATCGTTGGTGGAATTCAGAATACTCTCTGATTGTATGTGAACTATAAATCCCAGCAACTACAACTCCCAAATAACAAAATTAATCCTCCCCACAACTGCACCAGTATTCAAATTTGGGCGTATTGTGTATTTGTGCCAAATTTGGTCCAGTGAATGAAAATATTTCCTTCACATCAGATATTTGCATTATGATTCATAACAGTAGCAAAATTACAGTCATGAAGTAGCAACTAAAATAATTTTATGGTTGGGGTCATCACAACATGAAGAACTGTATTAAGGGATTGCGGCATTAGGAAAGTTGAGAACCAGTGATCTACACCCTTCCCCAATGTAATTTACAAGTTAGATAAAGTAAAAATAAATAAATAACACCCAAAATCATTTAGCTAAGATGGTATGCCTTTCTTAGATGATACACTTCCAGAAGTAGAATTATCTTTTTACCCCCCCAAAATGTATTGGGGGAAGTAGTCTTAAGTGCGCTTCATGGGCTTTAATCATAGGATGTCCACTTCTGCTTTAAATGGAAGTTGAAAGAATGTTCCGGTAGAGGTCAGTCCAGACCATCCAGCCAACAGACTATATGAATGCTAGGTTAGCCTTTCTTGCCCAAATGTTTGAATTTAATGTTACTGAAAAACTGTCCCTACCTGATGGGTTTCGAATATTTCTAATCTTTATTCCAACAGCTCAATGCCATAATGACAGATTATGTCTTTTTTTTTTTTTTTTACAGTTGGAGAATTACTGAACCCGTTGCTTTTGGCAAGATGGCAAAGGCAGCTGCTTTGTCTTTTCCGGTCCCTGATACAGCTAAGCAATCTGAAAGTGGCCTCTCTTGGAAGGAGATGGTTATGATTTCATGGATTCCAATCGCAGTCTTGGGAATCATCGGAAATGGAATTGTTTTCTATTTTTTCTGGTACAGGAGAAAAACTTCTAGGTTTTTTCTGTATTTCCAGAATATCACTATAGCTAATTTTTCAGTACTTATCTACGTATTTGTATATTTTCATAGGCTTTTCTTACGGATAAGAATCAAGAACGTTTTTGAACACTTTGTGCAGACAGTGCAGTTATTGGGAGACAACACCAGATTCTATCTCTTAGCAGCCATCTGTGTGGAAAGATATCTTCTTGTCTTTCGCTCAGTTTGGGTGAAGACTCGTCGGCCACAGTACACATCAGCCGTGGTGGTTAGTATTGTATGGGTTTTGGCCGGCATGGTATCCACGGTGGATCATTTGGCCTGCTCTCCAGCATTCTTCGTAACCACTTTTGAATTTGAACTTTACTGCGTATCTTTTACTGTCCTCAGGATAATTCTCGAGATAGGAATCATTCTCATCACCATAATCTTTTGCACTGTAGCCATTTTGAAGCAAATTCTAACACAGCCAATGCCTCCAGTAAGGCTTGATGTCACCATTGTAGCCACAGCCCTTCTGTATCTTCTAACTGACGCACCTACTAGAATTGTTTACGAGTTTTCTGTTTGGCTTGACATAGATGGGTTTGCGTTAATTCTAATGACTCAATTATTTGACACCATCAACTGTGCTGTTGTTCCGTTTATATTTCTCATTGTTGGATGTTGGAAGAAGACCTCGGATGAGCCAGTCAACCTGTTTCTTGAAAGGGCTCTGGCGTTTGAAGAAAACAAGGTAGAAGGAACACAAGGAATACAAGGAGCGCGGGCCTGAAAGCATTTCGAATTTTAGAAGCCAAATTCCTATTACACTAGTTAGCAATGGATGCCCTAAAGACATAGTTCATGATGTATATCAATTAAACACTCATTTTTCTGTATTCTCTGTTTTTACTGTCAATACTGTAAAATACTAGCACAATTTTTCATCAACTATGCTTTTATTCTGCGTACTTTGAATTTTGTCCTATGTGAAATGCATTTCATTTTATATTGAGCTAGGTTCTGAAATGCAGTTAAACTCTTCAAGGTATTTGTGCTCATCACAAAGAGGCGGTCACTTGTGCATTTGAAGACAGGACAGCAGACTCATGGCGCATCCTGAAAGCCCCTTTAACATGGGAGCTCCCACAATTAAAGGGGGCTGTTCAGATGGCACCCTAGACAAACTCAAATTAATTCACCACAAACCAGGAAAACCCTGATTTGTGACAAATTAATTTGTTAGTGGGTTTATTCCGCACCTTCTTGAAAGGTGTGAGATAAACCCACTTCTGCTACCCACTACTTCTGCCGTCTGAACGGCTCCCTCAAAAGTTCTGGATGGTTTTCTAGGTGGAATTAGTCCCCCTCCCCAAAAGCCATTTAAAAAACAAAAGAACATACCCAGCCTCCATTAGAGGGCTGCCAAAGCTCTCCTGGCACGTGGAAATGACACGCCAGGAGAAGGGGGGGGAGGAGGAGGAAAATCACCCCTACCCTTTCTCCTGGCACATCAGTTCTATGCACCAGAGAGCTCTGGTAGCCCTCTTAGTGGAGGCCAGGTAAATTATTTTGTTTTTAAAAGGATTTGGGGGGGTTTTGGGAAGGGGGTTAGAGTCTTTGAGTGTTCTTCTGGAAAGTTCTGGGGGAACATCTGGACACCCACCCCAGAAAGCACAGGCATTCACAGGCTTTCAAGATAAATGCCTCTCTGGAAGCACCCCCAGGCAAAAATAAATTAAGTCAGCTTCTTCTGGTTTGGATGTTCTTCCTCGTTAATAATATTTACCATCTTGAACACATTCTGATATGACTTGGTTAGAAGTTTCCCAGTTTTTATCTGTGAAATGTTGTGGACAGGCTTGTAGCCAAGGGGGAGGGAGGTTAGGGGTTAAACAACCCCCCGCCCCAACATTTTTCAGTTAACTGTTAACCAAATCCCCGTGCTAAGTCTATGAGAAGCAAAAATTAAATGAGTCCCTGCAGAACTGTGAGCACTATCTCAAGCAAATTTTGACAATTTATTCACACTTTTATTGCTTGCAGCAATAGCCAATATTGTGAAAGCAACAATGTTGGCCTATCCATAATGGGGGGGGGGGGGGGGGGATGGGATTTGAAGGCCTTCATGAAGGAGACCAGACTTGGTGGGTGCAGTTGATGGGCAGAGCTGCAGGCTATTCATGGCTACTCCGCCCCTCTGCTGTGCTCTTTGCTTCAGCGTGAGGTAGGAGGCAGGTTCCTAATGGGAAATTAGGCCTTTCCCTCCTTGCTCCCTCTTGCATGCTTAATTTGCTTATATTAAATGACTTTTAGAGAATTGCTTGCACTATTTTGCAGCTGTTACTTTTTTATATACTTTCTTAATAAACTCATTATTTTTGTTGAACTGTGTGATGTCTGGGTGAAAAGGGATCAAACTGGTGGCTGGGCTGCAACAACAGCTACAAATGAAAGGTTGTTTTCAACTGTCAAATGTTTGAAAACATACATAAGATGCACAATGGGGCAAGAAAGATTAACTGGGTTTGCACTCTTGAGTGTCCACCCAAGTTTATCGGAGGAGCCTGATTTCTCTCATCTGAGAAGTAGCAAAGCATGGCCTATGAACCATGTGCAATCCCTTTGGCAATTCTGTGGCCACCAGAGTACCCAAAAGGCTTTTTAAAATGCCCCCATATATTAATGATTAGGTTAGGAGCCCACGTTGCTGTTATTGATACATTTCAGCCATGTTCTTTGGTGCCCTTGCTGCATTTTTTTTGTCCGGAAGATAACTTTTTTTTTTGTCTGAGCCAGTGTGGAGTAGTGGTTTGAATGTTGAATCCAGGAGACCAGGATTCAAATCTACACTCAGTCATGAAAACTTGTGGTGGCCTTGAGCAAGTCACAGCTTCAGAGGAAGTTAATGGAAACTCTGTCAACATTCTGCCATGAAATTATCTTCTCCATCCAGCTCATTTATCACTTTCAGCTCTCTTGGAAACTGGGGAAGTTCCTTAGTCCTAGTCACACTACACTTTTATAGCACTATTGAAGTCGATAGGAACTTTAGAAGGGTCTACCCCAGGAGGAGAGACCCTGCGGCCCCACCAAAGAGGGATCGCTACATTGGTGAGCAAAGAGAAGCCTAATTTTAAGTAATTTATTTTCCCTGAGTTCCCAAAAAGAATTTCACCAAAGTTGAAGAAAGTGCCACCGAGGTTTATTAGCGATTCAGCTGAAAAGGATGCAAAGCGGCAATCATTCGCCAAGCCAAACATGAAGTTACACAAATAAATGCCATTTTTATAGAAAATACAGAGTTGTGTGGTTCAAACCTCCTGCTCCCCCCTCTCACCCAGCTCAAAGGGGATTGGCTGACGCGCAAACAGCTGGAGGAGGGTTGGCCGTCCCCCATGCATCAGGGCCAATCACAGGGCTTCTGCAGTGCGCCAGAGCCAATCAGGAGGCTCCTGTCGCCTCTGTGCTCCAGCAAATCAGAAGAGAGGGGGGCGGGACGAAGGAAAACAATGCATTCTTGAATGGATTATGGAGTTTAGTGTCCAGGAGGCTTAACGAGTCCGGAATCGGCCTGCCAGAAAAGCCAATTTTATTTTCTTGAGATTGGTCTGAGATAAGCATTGATCACTTAATCCGAGTTTTCCTCTTGTGATCAGATAGGGCACAAAGGGGGAGACTTTGGTGAATGTTTTCACTGGAAAGGCTTGAAAGAAAAACGGGTTTGGAGGAAAAAGGGCTTTCCGAAGGTCATCTTTTCCCCATTTTTATATGATTAAAAAGTCTGCCAAGTAAATATCCTCTTGATAGCACGACTCCGAAGTCAAGAAAGACATTTCTTTGTTATTTTCCATGCAAGTAATATTCTAAGATAAGGGTCTTCACAATCGCCAATTGCTTTTTTCAGAGGCAGGGCAACTTCCTTATGAATTTTCCTCAAGGAGAGGGGAAGGGGGCAAAAGGGCCAGGGCAATGTCAGATTCATGAAGGGACATATAGAAATACAGGAGAAAATATGAAAATATAGAAATCATAATACAGAGAGTAAACCCAACTCCCCTCCCCCAGTGTCCATAGTTCATATTATTCATAGGAAGGTCCATAAAGGGAAATATATCCATGAGGGGGAAAGAGAGTCCTTTGTTTGTGAGATGGGGGACCATCAGGAGCCCAGGTGTGTCTCAGATGGAAAAAGTCAAATATTTTTTCCATGATTTTCAGTAATAAATTGGTTACCTTCTGCTATAAACATATGAAAATAGGGCATAAAGCCTTGATTAAATGATACACACCAAATTGACCAAGGCTTAGCCCTTATTATCCAGTCTGGTATCCTTGCCCTTAGCAAAACTATAAGTTACTATCTGTAATTGGGGGGGGGGGGGGTTCATGATCGACTTCACTATTATTCTTTTTCACCTGCCATTGCTGCATCCCATGGAATTGCAATTGAATGAGGCTGAAGAACTCTCTACTTGAGAATCTCAAATGGCCTTCCCTAAATTGAAAATCTCCAGATTCCATTAGATTTTGCTCTGGCACTTACAGAAATAATAACGCTATAACAACCATGAGAAAGCAGATTCCAAGGCATTCACATCTATTGACCTAGTTGTTATTCTGTTCCAAAAAAGAACTGAAAACTCTCCAAGAACCCATATGCCTCCCAGAGTGGACAATCTTAATTAGCCCTCACCTCTGCAGAGGGTCTCAGTCTCATTGAGTTTAAGATCCATGAAGTACTGATCTGTCCTTCACAGCAAAATTACACAAAGCTTCTTTACACCCAGGTCACTATCTTCCCATCCAATAAATCTGGACACACGACAAGGAAAAGGCAGATGTTCTCCAACATGACCACATTACGAGATAGAGATGGAGGAGAGGACCTGGGCTTTGTTGCGAGCTCTGTTGTGCACATAAAGCAGGCAACACTGCAAGATAGTTGTGGGTAGGTAAATATGGGACCATGAGAAGGAAGTTTCCAATGTCAGACCAGCAAGAGCAGAAGATTCAGCAAAAATGTTACTGGATGGACTGCTAATAATAAGTAAACCATGTATTTATCACCTTCTTTCCTGGTTCTTTATGCTACATCACTGAATTTCACATTTTTTGGGTGCCTAGCGTAAACCCACCTGGAGTTAACCTGCATGAAATTGGGCTGTGTGATATACTCTCTTTCTCCAAATGTTGTCCAGATATGTAACTTTAAAAAAATATATAACTATTTATTCCATAATTCAAATTAGTAGGAAACCTAGTGATCCAGTAGTCTAATATCCAGATTGGAATGGAATGTGTCTATATTAGTCTGATCTAAATTGGATCGAGATCTGAATTGCTGAAAGGGACTGTGAATAGAATTGGAGGGCCCATGAACATAACTAATAGAAATTAAGCTGTAAGCAGAATATCTAATCAAATGGACTGGATCATCAAGACTATTAAGAGAAGAACAGTGAATCCAATATTGTTACTGGAATTCAGATTTTTCTTTCAAAATAAACCAAATCCACTTTCAGTGACTAGGAGATTTCAGAGAACAGATGTTAGCACAAAACATAGATTTTCTTTCTACTGTGTGTCTGTTAATCTTTTTTCTGTCAGGCATGACACCCAAAATAAATCTCAATCCACGAGGCATGAAGAGAATATAGGGAACAACATATTCCTGTTCTGAACTGTAAAAGTTAAACTTATTAAAATGTACTTGGATACAAAGGGATGAATTGTGAAATTTGCAGAACTTATCTGAGAGTTTTATCTGTGATTAATCCTTCGTTGTCCAATAATGATGGGGGGTGGGGGTGGGTGATTCCTAGCCAATACCTTTCCCCTACAAAATTATCGGTCATTAGTCATGTGCATGAAATTCGTTTATCCCATTTCATTTGATTCTTTCTTTTCTTTTGTTCATTCGGAGGCATGGAATGTGAAGGCCCCTCCAGTCCAAAAATAAACTTGACACGAAAGCAGGTGGGAGTGGGTACTGGCTTCAAGTATGCTGTTCAGCATCACAGTTATAGAGGAGAGAAGAGAGATTGTGCTCAGGGTGAAAACTAGCCATTTCTCGCTGCCATTTCCCCTTCACTCCAAGGAGTGTGTGTGTGTGTGTGTGACGTGCAGGCCCAAAGCGCCCACGCCTACCAGGTCCTGGAATCAAGCACGTCTTACTCACGCCAAGTAAGAGACTCAGAAAGCACCAATGCCTACCAGTGCCTTTCTGGGCCTGCACGGTTGTGGAGCAAGACCGCCGGCAAATGTGATGGAGGGCAAGCCATGGCAAGTCACCAGCGAACGCAGCACATCCCAGCCCTGCACCAAGGATCCAACCATGGGTCCATCCCTAGTTCTGACAAAGAAACCTCAGCAGTGGTGCGAAGTAGATTTCCCAGTTGAAGGGGGAAACAGCAGCAAGAAATGATGGCTGAGCTGGCTAGTTTTTCACCCTGAGTGCAATCCCTCTTCTCTCCTCTATCTCTGTCTCAGGGGTGTCTTCAGCCCCAGCCAGGAAGCCCTTCAACTCCCCAAATGAAGGTGAACCAAACCCTGATAAAAAGCCTCCTTAAAGCATGCGCTGGGAAGGGGAGCAGGGTGGGAAGCCCACCCCACCCCCCAATAATGGACCGAAAGAAAACGTATATTTCAGCACCAAAAAGCAAAAACAGATAGCTGCCCTCCCAATTTTGAATTGGGGCCCCCACCAAAAGCCGGGACTTGAAACAGATCAAGGTTTACCTCGAATGCACAAGACTACTTGTCATGTCTGATTTCTGAATATCCACACAGGGAACTCCATTATTACTTCTATCTGGAGGAGGAAAAAAGAAATAGGGTGTATGGTGTATGGTGGCGTCTATATATTGGTGGCATCATGGTCCAAATTTCTAGAATGACCTTGCCCACTTCATGAAGCTGTCTGAAGCAATGAGAGAAAAGATGGAAGCTGCCAAAACCATGAACAAAAGTCACCACATATAAAAGGTGTAGCACCTCAGAACATTCTGGCAATTCCCTACAAAGTAAATGTGGAACCCCATTGCTCATGGTATGGAATTCTGCCTTCCATTCAAGTTGTCCAAAAGGTTAGTAGACGGATATCAAAATGTACCAAAAGAACTAAACCAAGCAACACCATATATCTCTATAGGAACAGAACTTGAGTTGATCCAAAGTGATTCCATTGGGAACTTAACTAGGCAACAGCTAACAATTGCTTTGAGGTCATAAGATTCTTTTTGTTACACAGGAATTATAATAGTGGAGTTACTTGCATCTTTACAGAACTGTATTCCAGTGAAGAGCAAAGTGTGATCCCAGGATACTAAAAATTAGAATGTGACAATGTTAGTATTGACCTTCCTATATTAAGTTCAATTTCTAAAAAAAGAAAACAATTCAAATTTTGTTAATTGCATCATAATGTTTCTGTTTTAGGAACTTCTTGGGGATTTGACAGAGATAATTTTAGTACTAGAAGCTAAAACAGACTCCAAGTACAAACAGAATTAATTTTTGGTACTGTTCTATTATCCGGGCAGAGACCAAAAGGGGTCCTAGACAGAGAATAATAGTCTATTTTACGAAGAGCGGGGAGGTTTAAAGAGTTAAACAATTTCCCAATTTTTCTGTTATTCCCCCAACTCATGTAGCCATCACTGAAACAACCGTTGTTTATGACATGGGAAGTGTATGTGTTGGGGGGAGAGACAACCAGTGGAAACAGGGAAATGGTTTTCCTTCTTCAACGCTCCTCCCTAAAATGGACTATCCTTCTCTGTCTAGGCCTTCTTTTGGAGTCCACCTGGATAATGGAACAATGTTGAATTTTCTTTTTGTTTATGAAAAAGATAGAGGGGGGAGGGGGCTTGTATATCACCAATGTTTATTAGAGGAAAATTAATATGGTCTTTTATGCATAAATTATAATTCTCCAGATTATCCTGCAATATTAAGAAATATATTACCAAGAAGCATTTTGTAGTATGTATGTGTGTGATTTACATCACTTTTCATTTCTCTAATGTGAAAGAGGTTTGGTTCACTACCCAATTTTTTAACACTTAATTTTAGTAAGATTTTTGTAAGCATGATTCTCAGCATAGATGCCTCAGTATAGAAAATGAAGAACTGAAGCCGGTACCTTTCTTTTGGCATACTCATTAAAGGAGTAGCTGGGCGCACTGTATAAGACAGCGGTTCTCAACCTTTCTAACACTGTGACCCCTAAATATGGTTCCTCATATTCTGGTGACCCCAAACCATAAAATTATTTTCGTTGCTCCTTTATAACTCTAATTTTGCTACTGTTACGAATCGTAATGTAAATATCTGATATGGAGGATGTGTTTTCATTGTTACAAATTCAACATAATTAAAGCATCATGCTTAATCAGAAAAAAATGTTTAGAGGAGTATGGAAAACAGATGATGGGATTTGCAGCAACTTCAACCGATTCAGCTCTGTCTTCCACAGACCACTGAGACCTCCACACAGAACTCTCATGTAAAAAAATACTGGAGGGGCCTGGGAGGAATTGACAGTGATTTAAGGGATATGTAGTTCACCTACATCTGGAGAGCATTGTGAACCCAAGCAACTATGGATCTGGACCAAACGTGGCACGGATACTCAATATGCCCAAATTTGAACACTGGTGGAGTTTGGGGAAAATAGACCCTGACATTTGGGAGTTGTAGCTGCTTGGATGTATAGTTCCCATGCCATTAAAGAGCATTCTGAACTCCAACAACCATGGAATTGAACCAAACTTGGCATACAGAATCCCATGACCAAAAGAAAATACTGCAGAGGTTTGGGGGGAAATATACATACCTTGACATTACGGAGTTGCTGTTGCTTGGTGCATTCTGGAGGAGTCTGAGCCCACATCCAACAGGGAGGCTAGTGCCTCCGGCAAGCCTCACAGGTGGTGAAAGCCTGGCACGGGAGGATCCACCACGCTGCCTAGCCTCAAATGAAGGAGCCTTTGGCTGCCTCGTGGCCTTGCCAGCTGGCAAGACCACGAGGGAGCCTTTATGCGAGCCCTCGGCTGCCTTGCGGCCTTGCCAGCTGGCGAGACCACAATGCAGCCAAGGGAGGGCTCGTGCGAAGGAGCTCTTGACTGGCTTGCGGCCTTGTGGGCAGGGCCTAAGGAGGCAGCATCATGACCCCTCCGAAATGGCCAAATGACTCCCCAGGGGGTCGCGACCCCCAGGTTGAGAACTGCTGGTATAAGACAAGGGTCATGCAATTGCGAAAATATTATATGCTCAAAGATGGAGAGACCCAACTATGCCAACAAAAAAGACTACTTGGTGAAATTGTAAGAACTGGCTGAAATGGATAAATTGACATTGTGATCAAGGAAAAATACTTGTTTGATTGAAAAACATGCTTATTACCTTTGTGAAGATAATATGGGGGTATGTCACAACTTTGGATATATGAAAGATCAGCATTTCTCAACCTGGGGGTCGGGACCCCGGGGGAGGGGTCATGAAGGGGGTGTCAGAAGGGTCGCCGAAGACCATCAGAAAACACAGTATTTTCTGTTGGTCATGAGGGTTCTGTGTGGGAGGTTTGGCCCAATTCTATTGTTGGTGGGGTTCAGAATGCTCTTTGATTGTAGGTAAACTATAAATCCCAGCAACTATAAATCCCAGGGAGAAATCACCAAAGAAGAATTCAAACAAATAGCCAACACCTGTAGGGAAAAGGTCCGCAAAGCTAAAGCAAAAAACGAGCTCAGACTTGCCAGGGACATTAAAAACAATAAAAAGGGCTTCTATTCTTATGTCAGTAGAAAAAGGAAAAACAAGGAGGCGATAGGACCTCTTCGAGGAGAAGATGGGGCAATGCTGACAGGGGACAGGGAAAAGGCAGAACTACTTAATGCCTTCTTTGCCTCGGTCTTCTCACAAAAAGAGAGTCTTCAAACTCAGCAAGATGGAGTGGATGAGGGATTGGAGGACATCCAACCCCAAATTGGGAAAGAAGTCGTCCAGGAATACCTGGCCGCTCTTAATGAGTTCAAGTCCCCAGGGCCAGATCAACTACACCCAAGAGTACTGAAGGAACTAGCGGAAGTCATTTCGGAACCATTGGCAACCATCTTTGAGAGTTCTTGGAGAACGGGAGAAGTTCCAGCAGATTGGAGGAGGGCCAATGTGGTCCCAATCTTCAAGAAGGGAAAAAAGGACGACCCAAACAACTACCGTCCGGTCAGCCTCACGTCGATACCGGGCAAGATTCTGGAAAAGATTGTTAAGGAAGCGGTCTGCAAACACTTAGAAACAAATGCAGTCATCGCTAATAGTCAACATGGATTTATCAAAAACAAGTCATGCCAGACTAATCTGATCTCTTTCTTCGATAGAGCTACAAGCTGGGTAGATGCGGGGAATGCCGTGGATGTAGCGTACCTGGATTTCAGTAAGGCCTTCGACAAGGTCCCCCATGACCTTCTGGCAAGGAAACTAGTCTAATGTGGGCTAGGCAAAACTACGGTGAGGTGGATCTGTAATTGGTTAAGTGGACGAACACAGAGAGTGCTCACTAATGCTTCCTCTTCATCTTGGAAAGAAGTGACGAGCGGAGTACCGCAGGGTTCCGTCCTGGGCCCGGTCCTGTTCAACATCTTTATTAACAACTTAGATGAAGGGCTAGAAGGCATGATCATCAAGTTTGCAGATGACACCAAATTGGGAGGGATAGTCCAGAGGACAGGAGCAGAATTCAAAACTATCTTGACAGATTAGAGAGATGGGCCAAAACTAACAAAATGAAGTTCAACAGTGACAAATGCAAGATACTCCACTTTGGCAGAAAAAATGAAATGCAAAGATACAGAATGGGGGACGCCTGGCTCGAGAGCAGTACGTGTGAAAAAGATCTTGGAGTCCTCGTGGACAACAAGTTAAACATGAGCCAACAATGTGATGTGGCGGCAAAAAAAGCCAATGGGATTTTGGCCTGCATCAATAGGAGCATAGTGTCTAGATCTAAGGAAGTAATGCTACCCCTCTATTCTGCTTTAGTTAGACCACATCTGGAATACTGTGTCCAATTCTGGGCACCACAATTCAAGAGAGATATTGACAAGCTGGAATGTGTCCAGAGGAGGGCGACTAAAATGATCAAGGGTCTGGAGAACAAGCCCTATGAGGAGCGGCTTAGGGAACTGGGCATGTTTAGCCTGAAGAAGAGAAGGCTGAGAGGAGATATGATAGCCATGTATAAATATGTGAGAGGAAGCCACAGGGAGGAGGGAGCAAGCTTGTTTTCTGCTTCCTTGGAGACTAGGACGCGGAACAATGGCTTCAAACTACAAGAGAGGAGATTCCATCTGAACATTAGGAAGAACTTCCTGATTGTGAGAGCCGTTCAGCAGTGGAACTCTCTGCCCCGGAGTGTGGTGGAGGCTCCTTCTTTGGAAGCTTTTAAGCAGAGGCTGGATGGCCATTTGTCAGGGGTGATTTGAATGCAATATTCCTGCTTCTTGGCAGGGGGTTGGACTGGATGGCCCATGAGGTCTCTTCCAACTCTTTGATTCTATGATTCTATGATTCTATGATTCTATGAACTACGACTCCCAAATGTCAAGGTCTATTTTCCCCAAACTCCACCAGTGTTCACATTTGGGCATATTGAGTATTCATGCCAAGTTTGGTCCAGATTCATCGTTGTTTGGTCCACAGTGCTCTCTGAATGTAGGTGAACTACAACTCCAAAACTCATGTTGGTCATGGGAGTTCTGTGTGCCAGGTTTGGTTCAATCCCATCGGTGGAATTCAGAATGCTCTTTGATTGTAGGTTAACTATACATTCCAGCAACGACAACTCCCAAATGACACAATCAATCCTTCCCCCAACTGCACCAGTATTCAAATTTGAGTGAATCAGGTATATGTGCTAAATTTGGTCCAGTGAATAAAAATACATCCTGCACATCAGATATTCACATTATGATTCATAACAGTAGCAAAAGTACAGTTATGAAGTAGCAATGAAAATAATTTTGTGGTTGGGGGTCACCACAACATGAGGAACTGTATTAAGGGGTCACAGCATTAGGAAGGTTGAGAACCACTGTGATAAATGAATGTGTGGGTAGATGGATGGATGGACAAACAAACAGATAATAGAAATGGTTAGTAGAAATGCAGCAAGAAAAATATAATAGGACTTCAAATATGTTTGTTGTTGTTCATTTGTTCAGTCGTTTCCGACTCTTCGTGACTTTCTGGACCATTCCACACCAGAGCTCCCTGTTGGTAGTCACCACCCCCAGCTCCTTCAAGGTCAATCCAGTCATTTCAATGATACCATCCATCCATCTTGTCCTTGGCCAGCCCTTCTTCCTTTTTCCTTCCATTTTCCCCAGCATCATACTCTTCTCTAAGCTTTTCTTTCTTCTCATGATGTGGCCAAAGTACCTCATCTTTGCCTCCAATGAGCAGTCAGGCTTTATTTCTTGAAGTATGGACTGGTTGGATCTTCTCGCTGTCCAAGGCACTCTCAGAACTTTCCTCCAGCACCACAGTTCAAAAGCATATATCTTCCTTCGCTCAGCCTTCCCTGTGGTCCAGCTCTCACATCCGTAGGTGACTATGGGGAATACCATTGCTTTAACTATGCGGATCTTTGTTGCCAGTGTGATGTCCCTACTCTTCACTATTTTATCAAGATTGGTCTCCTCCCAAGAAGTAAGCATCTCCTGATTTCCTGGCTGCAGTCTGCGTCTGCAGTAATCTTTGCTCCTAGAAATACAAAGTCTGTCACTGCCTCCACGTTTTCACCCTCTATTTCCCAGTTGTCAATCATTCTTGTTACCATAATATTGAGGGTTTTTTTAATGTTTAACTGCAACCCAGCTTTTGCGCTTTTGGCCATCAAAGTAGTGTCATCTGCATATCTAAGGTTGTTAATGTTTCTTCCAACAATTTTCACCCCAGCCTTGCACTCCTCAAGCCCCGCACATCGCATGATGTGCTCTGCATACAAGTTGAATAGGTTGGGTGAGAGTATACAACCCTTCCGTACACCTTTCCCAATCTTGAACCAGCCTGTTGTTCCGTGGTCAGTTCCTACTGTTGCTACTTGGTCCTTATACAGATTCTCAGGAGAGAGATAAGGTGATTTGGTATGCCCATACCACCAAGAACTTGCCACAATTTATTATGGTCCACACAATCAAAGGCTTTAGAATAGTCAATAAAACAGAAATAGATGTTTTTCTGAAACTCCCTGCCTTTCTCCATTATCCAGCGGATATTGGCAATTTGGTCTCTCATTCCTCTGCCTTTTCTAAACCCAGCTTGTACATCTTGTACATTCAAATATGTTTCAGTTATAATTTGTGATGAAAGGAGAGAAAGATATATAATCTATCCCAATGGTGTGTAGTGTTGCGTTTAGTGTGTAGTGTTCTTTGTGAAGAGTTTATGTATATAGCCTTCCCTTAGGGCTGTTTTATATACAATAAACTTTTTGTATGTTAGTAAGAATACTATTTTTAAAAAGTGAGACAAGTGTCGTGGGTGAAAATCAAAGAATAATAAATTTAAAGAACTGTAGAGTTGAGAAATATCACAAGGGTCACCTAGTCAAGGGTCACCTAGTCTAGGGGTTTTCCAATTGTGTTTTGGACATTTCTTCCATTTCAGCCAATTTCAATATTAAATGGTGCTAACTACAGGAAAAGTGATTCTAACTAAACATTAGGAAGACCTAAGGTAAAAGTTAAAGATTTTCTTCTCCATTTCTAAGCCGAAGAGCCGGCGTTGTCCGTCAACACCTCCAAGGTCATGTGGCCAGCATGACTGCATGGATCACTGTTACCTTCCCGCCAGAATGGCACCTATTGATCTACTCACATATATTATCAGTTTCACAGTCTAGCACAGGCATGGGCAAATTTCAGCTTTCTGGGTGTCTTGGATTTCAACTGCCCCAATTCCTAACAGCCATACAGCTGTTCAGAATTGTGAGAGTTGAAGTCCAAAACACTTGGAAGGCCAAAGTTTGCCTATATCTGGTCTAGCAGGTGTTACCAGTTGGAGTTACAGACCATCAATGATTCCAATTCTATCCAAGAATCCGGTTATAATGCAGCACTGTCCAAATAGTGCTGCTTTTTGTAATTGTGCTGCTGCTATTGTATTTATCTCTCTCTCTTTCCAAAGTCTGGAACTCAAGATGATGTAAGTTAAAACATATATACCTAATATAAGGTACAAAAAATAAAAACAGACTCTTTCCCATCTTTTTGAATATTGCACCACAAAACACATGCTCCTCTTAAAGTTTCAATCTCCTCTTAGAACATGCTAACATCACAATAATGACAAGTGTGTTTGATTTTGGCAGGTTGAGAAAGATTATGGAACATATGGACAGCATCATAGAAGCTCCTGACGTTGAGGAAAGAAAACCAGGCAAACCTGTAGATGTCCCACGTACCTTACAAACAAGGATACTGTTCACATCTTCTCCAATCTGCATCTTTGGGCTGTTAGCGAATTTACTCATTATATGGCTTTTCTGCTGTCAAATCAAAAAGACTCAATTAACGATATATTTTTTAAATATGGCCATTGCGAATCTTATCATAATCTTCTTAAATGTTACTATTATTGTTACATATTTTACATCCCTAACTCCCAGCTTAAAAGTTCGACGGTTATTGCAAATTTTGCATGTATGTGCATTTGATACCAGCTTTTTTTTTATTGCCGTTATTGCTGTGGAAAGGTACATTTTTCTTAAGTTCCCATTTTGGTATAATCGCCACCGACCCCACAATTTTTCTGTCATTTTAAGTATTATTTTATGGGGTATCTCCTGCATAGTATCATTTGTGACTTATTATGGCTGTTTTCCAAGATTCGACGTCAGCGTCAACACTCTTCTTAACAACTGCAGAGTTGCCAATACAATTGAAATAATCATTGAGTTGCTCATTTTCCTTCCCGGCATGATCATATGCACTTTTGGCCTTTGGATCAGAATGCAAACTCCTGTAGCAAGACTTGATGTTACCATTGTGGGTTTGGTTCTTCTATTTCTTATAATTAATGCACCAGTTAGAATTAGTCAAGTCTCTGCCTCTTGGGATTTTAGTATAGATAGGTATGTGCTAGGCAAGATTTCTCTCTTACTGGACTCTGTCAACAGTGCTGGCAACCCTCTCGTGTACATTATTGTTGGATGTCGAAAGAACCAGAAGGCTATTCAGTTTCTTGAGACTGCTCTGAAGGATGAAGGAAATGCAACAGAGAAAACACAATCCAGCGAATCATATGACTGAAAATATCCTGTTCAGAGCTAGAAACAAATCCTTACACAGAGAGAAATGCTGTTTGATATTCTGGTTTTCAGAATAAAAAAATGTAAACACGTTCATGTGTTGTGGATTACTTTGAATATTACCTACACAGTTTTTACTCTATATACACAAATATACTACTGGTCCCTGGAACATTCGAAAGAAAACTCTGCTGATTCCCTATACAAGATATCTTAAGAAGCACTGGACAGTACAGTAACCAGTAGGCATAGACTGAACCATGTCGGATAACTCATTACTCATAATAATTTCATTAAAATTACCTTTTTGAAGCAATTTCAAAGCATGTTTAAAAACCAGAAGTTCCTTTGCTCTTCTGAAGCTTTTTCCACCGTTTTTATTACGACTTAGGAAGTGAGTCGGAAATGATTCTGCATATTTTTAGCCCTCTACTACTCTGCTGGGAGGCAAGCAGATTGTATGCTGGGAGGCTCCTTGCCTCCCAGCCAATCAGGGGAGAAGTTTTGGGGGAGCACATGGCTCAGGGGCCCATTCGGAGCCGGGAAGGCTCTGAAGGGAAAGGGAAAGGGAAAGGGAAAGGGAAAGGGAAAGGGAAAGGGAAAGAGAAAGGGAAAGAGAAAGGGAAGGGAGGTTGTGTTGAAGGGAGGTTGGAAGAAGAGCACGTTGGGCAAGCAAACAAGCAGAGAAGAAGGGCCGGAAGAAGGACTGCTGCCTGCCTGGCTGGCTGGGCAGCCTGCCTTGCCGTTTGTGTGTTGTTGCTGTTGAGGTTTGGGATGGGTGGGCACCACGAGGGTAGTGTGTGGGTGAGTGGCATGGGTGGAAGAAGCAACACGGAGGAACCAAAGCACTCACTCCAACATTTTAAAAAGCCAACGTTGTAGCAGGTCTCTCTAGCCTCAGCGTTTTTTAGTTTGTACTGCACATTGCCTCAAAAGAACTAAATCTCCCATCAATTCAAGCCACTCTTTGAACACAAACTCTCCTTCCTAGCGTTGTGAAATCAGCTTCCAAGGCAAAAAGGGCAGGGCTGTTTGTTATTTTCTTTGTTTGCTGTGAGTTGCCTAAAAATGTACTACAAATCCCATGCTTTCAAGTCTTTCCTTACCTAACTTGTGAAATCAGCTTACAAGGCCCCAAAAGCTCTCAAGGCTAGCTTTTTGTTATTTCCTTTGTTTGCTGTGTGTTGGCTAAAAAGACACTACAAATCCCATACTTTAAAGTCTTGAGATTGGTTATTGTGCAATCATGTCTGCCATTAACGAAGTATTTTGGAAATTTTGGAAAGTTCCCCAAAAAAAATCGGAATTCAATCCGAATCGAACCACCAGCGCCCTCTACATCGAAAACGAGATTTGAACCATATTTTTTAATCAACCAAGTCTAGTAACCAGAATTCAGAACAGAGATAATTGAACAATAAATGTCCATATATCTTGTTTTACAGAAGACAGTCCTCTATTTTAAGGTTTCTTCCTTTGAAATGCCGTCCAATGTCTGATTTAAAGATTGAGAACAGGTACTAACATCATATGGTCCCACACTTCATTGTACTACTTTTCCTACACATTTCTATTTAGTTGTATAAACAAAATACAAAATTACCCCCAGGCTATGTGTATAAAATGTATATGGCACATTGTCCCAAAATAAATGAGAATGATTTAATTGCACAGCACAGATGAGCCAGGAAAGCAAAGTGGAGCAGATGTTCAGGGAATGACTAGTCCCAAAAGTTAACTGTGTGTCCAGTAATCACCTTCCCTGAATCTACAATTTGGTGATGGATCTGTGCATTGTATGTTTTTACCCTGTTTCCCCTTCCACTCCCTCACCCACATTGTGCTTCAGTAGTTATATTTATATTTTTAATATACCAAACATACCAAGTTTGTATGAAAATGTGACTTCTATTTCCTGTGCTCGTCAATGACCGAAATAAATGATTTGATTTGAAGTGGAGCAGATGGAAGGGGAACGTTGGCATAAAGTTTGATTTTCTTCAGTTGAGTCTGTGCCTTTGTAGCGGTATGTTAGCAAAGGGTGTAGTAGTTTTTGCGTCTTTTCAAGGGCAAAAAAGCAGAGGAGTCTGGAGCAACATCCTTCAACAACATTAACTGAGAACAATGTGTCTCTTGTGAAGGCTGTTCTGAATGCTTTCCCACCCACCGTACATCCCTGACTTTGCTCTGTGTGATTCCTTTCCCCAAGCTCAAAACCCACCTCAAAGTTACAAAATGTTTTATCAGTATGTGACACCTGTAAAAATAGCCAAAATGTAGCTACAACTGAAAAATACCTGTTGGAATTGTAAACAAGCAACGGGATCATTTTTGCATATGTAGTAGTCCTGCAAGAAGGCAAAAAAATGGATTGAGATTCATAAAACTATAGAAAAAGTATTAAAATGAATCCAAATGCATTATTACTAGACATAAAGTCCACAGCAAAGGCTAGAAATGGAAACAGTTTGGGATAATACAAATCAGACTTTGTTATTATCATGCCTACGGGGATTGTCACTGCTACAGTAATTTGAAAGAGCTAGTTTATAGAATAAGTTTAATGTTTATATTGGAAAGAGTATACTGTACTTTTAAAAGTTGTATATTATTTGATGTCAAGGCCTATGGCTAGTACAATAAACAACTCATTCATACTAGGCATAACAGATAGATCACTTTGAAGACATATGTCAGACCTTTCATTCTAATGACAAGTGTAGCAAGAATTGTGTATGCGCAGACATGGTAACTAGAAAAAAACACCAAAAATCCAGTAAAAGTAGCTGAAATAGCAGAAATTGACATTTTGACAGGATATCTTCAGACAAAAGACCCTTCAATATTTAAGAAAGATTGGGAACCATTCAAAAAATTCCTGGAAGTAGAGATAATTCCAACATGGGGATTTCGTGTTTAAGATGTTTATCTATTATATTATATTGTATATGATCAATTAGATAATATGGAAACAACATAATTATGATGTATACGAAAGAAGGATGTGTAAAACTTTGACGATATATTTCAATTTATTGTCGAAGGCTTTCATGGCCGAAATCCATGGGTTGTTGTAGGTTTTTCCGGCCTATATGGCCATGTTCTGGAGGCAATTTTTCTCCTGACGTTTCGCCTGCATCTATGGCAAGCATCCTCAGAGGTAATGAGGTCTGTTGGGACTAGGAAAATTGGTTTATATATCTGTGGAATGACCAGGGTGAGACAAAAGACTTTTGTTAGCTGGGGCTAGCTGTGAATGTTTCAGCTGATCACCTTTATTTGCATTCAATGGCTTGGTAGCGCCTGGGGGGAATCTTTTGTTGAGGGTGATTTCATGTGCCTGTTTGATGAGGAAACACAACATGCAAACCACTTACAGACCCATCAAGAAAATCCAACAAATGCTACGTTCAGCAAAGGACAAGAGGGATCCTCTCACCTCTGCAGGAGTCTACTGTGTACCATGCAGCTGTGGACAAGTCTACATAGGGACCACCAAACGCAGCGCCCAGACACGCATCAAGGAACATGAAAGGCACTGCAGACTACTTTAACCAGAGAAATCAGCCATAGCAGAGCACCTGATGAACCAACCTGGACACAGCATATTATTTGAGAACACAGAAGTGCTGGACCACTCTCACAACCACCATGTCAGACTACACAGAGAAGCCATTGAAATCCACAAGCATGTGGACAATTTCAACAGAAAGGAAGAAACCATGAAAATGAACAAAATCTGGCTACCAGTATTAAAAAACTCAAAAATTACAGCAGAAAAACAACAGAGGGGAAACAAACAGGCACATGAAATCACCCTCAACAAAAGATTCCCCCCAGGCGCTACCAAGCCATTGAATGCAAATCAAGGTGATCAGCTGAAACATTCACAGCTAGCCCCAGCTAACAAAAGTCCTTTGTCTCACCCTGGTCATTCCACAGATATATAAACCAATTTTTCCTAGTCCCAACAGACCTCGTTACCTCTGAGGATGCTTGCCATAGATGCGGGCGAAACGTCAGGAGAAAAATTGCCTCCAGAACATGGCCATATAGCCCAGAAAAACGTACAACAACCCATATATTTCAATTTTTTGAAAAAGTTTTTTAAAAAGAAAGAATCTATTTGGAGGCCTGAACTAGCTTCACATTCATCAGTAATAGTAATGATACTTTTGTGTGATTGATGTGAACTTGGCCCAGACTTTTAGACTGACATAGTTATGATGATGGTGGTGGTGGTGATGATAATAGTTGTTGTTATTATCATTATAAAAGCAGACAGGTAAATTATCTGATGGGATATAAAGGTTGAAGCAGGTATCCACCAGCATTTCAAAAATTTTGAACATGCATACCTTTTACTCTCTTTCTCAAGGTTGATTTTGCCCTTCTTAAATGAAAATTAAGCAGGGATTCTAACCCAGATCCATCACAGTATAACTATGCCCCAGGTTTTGAAATGTAATCATCTCGGCTTTCAATAATTGTAATGATTACCATAGTTAATACTGTCTAGTGGTTGTTTTTTTTTAGTAGTGAGGATAATACATATTTTGCCAGGTTTACAGTGGGTTTAATTTGTCTGTTAATTCTGCTATGTTTTGTTTGTTTCTAAAGTCTCATTTTTCTTTCTTGTATGTTGTATTATTGTTATAAACCATCTTCAGGACACTTATGGAAGAGGTATTCAAAGGCAGTATGTAAATGTCTATATACATAAACACCTCGAAAATATGTCAAACACAAATTTCAAAACGACACCACAAATGTACCTTTTGAATGTGCCCGATAAAGAATTAGAAAGGAAATGTGGAAAACTTTTGTTTTACACAACAGTGGCAGCTCGAATAGTATATGTCAGATATTGGAAAATCCCAGGGATGCCTCCTTTAGAAGAATGGGAAAATATATTACAGATTTGCTGATAATGGATAAAACATCTGTATTATTAAGAGAAGAACTATTAGACAACTTTTTAAATGCATGGCAACCAATGATTAAACATCTCAATGTAAAATTAAACTAAAAATGTATACAGAGGATCCTATAAGACTGTAAACAAGGAGGAAGCGGATGTTAAGAAAGAGTTTGTTATACCTTTATATGTACTATTTAAACAGAAGACTGTGACCCCTTAAAGAAATTATATTATCTGAGAAATAATTATGGAACACTAATAGCTGGAAACTATTGCACAGTATGCAACAAACACTTGCAAATGTATGTCTGTTTGAATAAATAAATATTAAAAATATTTAAAAATAAATAAATAAACACCTAGATTTTAAAAACCCACCTCAAAGGACATTATTTAGAAACAGTTGAAAACTGCCAGGCAGCTGCAATAAGGGCTTTGAAGACTTTCTTGACAGCTATGAAGAGTGGCAGCAACTCGAGCCGCTGTACTTGATCCCAAGGAGTCTATTTTGAAGGGTATAAACCAGGCATGGGCAAACTTTGGCCCTCCTGGTGTTTTGGACTTTAACTCCCACAATTCCTAACTGTCTACCAGAGTTGAAGTCCAAAACACTTGGAAGGGCCTAAATTTGACCATGCTACCCCTCTATTCTGCCTTGGTCAGACCACACCTGGAATAGTGTGTCCATTTCTTGGCACCACAATTGAAGAGAGATATTGACAAGCTGGAATGTGTCCAGAGGAGGGCGACTAAAATGATCAAGGGTCTGGAGAACAAGCCCTATGAAGAGCGGCTTAAAGAGCTGGGCATGTTTAGCCTGAAGAAAAGAAGACTGAGAGGAGACATGATAGCCATGTATAAAAATATGTGAGGGGAAGTCATAGGGAGGAGGGAGGGAGCTTGTTTTCTGCTGCCCTGGAGACTAGGACGCGGAACAATGGCTTCAAACTACAAGAGAGGAGAATCCATCTGAACATGAGGAAGAACTTCCTGACTGTGAAAGCCGTTCAGCAGTGGAACTCTCTGCCCCGGAGTGTGTTGGAGGCTCCTTCTTTGGGGGCTTTTGAACAGAGGCTGGGTGGCCATCTGTTGGGGGTGCTTTTCCTGCTTCTTGGCAGGGGGTTGGACTGGATGGCCTATGAGGTCTCTTCCGACTCTATGATTCTAAATCCTTCGTCAGCCTCCACAACCAATTCTCTCTCGTTTCCCCAAATGAGGACCAATAGGCCCTGCCCCACGAGTCTATTGGCCGTTTAGCTCCATCTGGGGTTGTTTGTGAGCGTTCCTCGGCTTTTGAACTGGGAGGCCTCCTAAGGCCGGTTCCTTCCTAGAAGGTTTCTCGAGACATTCTAGGAATGAGAGCTCAGAGGGCCGGCCCTTTAAGGCTCTCTCCTGAAAGAGGATCATTGAGAGGGAGAGATTTGAGAGGCTGGTCTCAAGCTGGAGAGTAGGCCCATCCAGGCCTATCATAAAAGGTGAAGGCAGAAAGTGGGCAAGGAAGGCCCCAGGCACATTAGAGTGGCAACTGGCACCCCTACAGAGGCTGAGGGGTTGTTTGGGGAGGAAGAAAGTACTTTGAATCCTGCCATATTGGTAGGGAGTGAGTGGGAGGAGAGAGATGGGAAGTAGGCCGCCCTGCCTTTGCCCAGCCTGGCTCCGGTGGCCAGGCCTTACTAGTTAATTCCAGGCCTAGCCGAACCAAAGCACTGGCCCACAGCATCAGGGTTCTGCCTTTGATGTGGTTGGTCAATGAGAAATAGGCTTTTGTGGGACTTTTAATGGAAGGTTGTTTAAATTTTTTTTGCTAGCCCAAGCCTGGGCAAACATGGCCCTCCAGGTGTTTTGGACTTCAACTCTCACCATTCCTAACAGCCTCAGGCCCCTTCCTTTTCCCGCTCAGCCGCTTAAGCTTTCCTAACAGCTCAATTTAAGTCCCAGAAACTGATTTCTGCTCCCCCCAGTCTTTGACCTTAATTGCCAAATTCTTTCTGACCTGCGTAAACATTGGGCCTCCCTACGGTCCTGACTAATGTCCAGCCTGCAACTGGTCTTATCTATCTCTTCTTTAACTGCAGGTGTGAAACTATTTTGCAGAATTGAGCCTGGAAAAGGGAGTGAATTTTCCTGCAAACTTGAGCCTGGAATTTTCTCATGAGAACTTTGCCTTTCCCCTGACCCTTCTCGATCAGAGTCTGTAGTAACCTTATTATCCAAAGTGTCTCCATTTTGTACCTCATCCTCACTGACATCCAAACGGGCTCAGAAACATTACAAGGGGAAAACACTATAACAGATTCAGGGTGAAACACAGGCTGAGTCCCAACAGTGCCAAAGACTGGTACAATATTTATGACCACTGTCTACATTTTTCTTTCCTTTCTAGAAACCCACCAGGAACATGCAGTCAGTGCACTGGTACATGGAACAGCATTTTGAGTAGCAATGCCATACATACCCGGCAGTCCACACAACTAAAAGGTACACTAAAATTTTATTTAAAAAATGTTAGTAGGAAACAGATTATTTGTATCTAACACAGTATATCTTCATATTTCTTGGAAGAGATCTAAAGTCTTGAACTGTTAAGAAACTGTGCAAGCATTTTTAGTTCTTCTGTAATAATTTTAATTCCAGCAGTTGTGCACAAGCAAGCAAGCAATCTGAGACAATACGTGTGGATCTTTTCAACAAAAGTATGAAGCATTTGGTGGACTTGCTCTAATGCTCATCCTCATCATCCTATTCATCATTAAAAATACTCAGAGAAATCCTTGTTCTCATAATAGGAGTTTTGAAGAGAGGTAAGATATTCCCAGTACAACGAACGCCCAGTTGCAACTAACATAATACGGGTAATATTTCAAGAGAAAACCAATAAAAATCTTAAAATAAACAAGGATAAAAGATATTGTGCATTCTAAGAAATAAAAGGATGTGTTACACATTAAAAATAACAGCTGAAATGAATGTATCTTCAGCTTCTGGCAAATATGTATGTTACAGTCAAATGGATTTGGCAATTTCACATTTACTTTATTTACAAGTTTTAACAGGGTATGTGTAAGCAAATTAAAATTTGAAAATGGAGGGAAATTTCTGGCCAAATCTTTTATCAGAATATATATATATATATATATATATATATATATATTTGTTTTTGTTAGGTAATCTTCTAAAAATTGTTCTATGTCAGATGCAACGGGCCGTCACTTTAACAATGACCCATTATATCAAGACAAAGAGGAATAAATTTCATTTTTATTGGACATATTTTTTATTTTTCTATTATTAGTATATCTGAATATTTGCATATATAATTAAAATGTATGGGTTCATAACAAGCAAATAACAGTTTGGGTTGCTGTGAGTTTTCCGGGCTGTATGGCCATGTTCCAGAAGCATTTTCTTCTGAAGTTTCACCCACATCTATGACAAGCATCCTCAGAAGTTGAGAGGTCTGTTGGAAACTAGGCAAGTGAGGTTTATATATCTGTAGGATGTCCGGGGTGAGAGAAAGAACTCCTGTCTGTTTTAGGCAAGTGTGAATGTTAGCATTTAATGGCCTTGCAGCTTCAAAGCCTGGCTGGTTGCCCGGAAAACTCACAGCAACCCAGTGATTCCAGCCATTAAATCCTTCAACAACACAAATAAGAGTAAATAAACAATAAAAAAAGGCGCTCCATGCAGTCATGCCTGCCACATGACCTTGGAGGTGTCTATGGACGACGACAGCTCTTCAGCTTAGAAATGGAGATGAGCACCAACTCCTAGTCAGACATGACTGGACTTAATGTCAGGAAACAACCTTTACCTTTTACCTAATTTTTCTACTGTATTCCATATAATCAAATTTTACCTGTCTACTAATGCATAGGTGTGAAAAGACATACATATATATTCACAACTAACATGTATACCCAGTGTTGCCTAGGTTTGCATATACTTTGTGGCAGTTTCTTTTCTTCTTCCCTTTCCCTCAAACACTTTGTCCTTCTCTTGCTTTTTTCCCTTCCTGACTTTTCCTCATACACTTACCCCCCCCCCCCTTTTTTCCATTCTCTGCTTTCCTTTCTCTTTCCTTCTTTTTCTTCTCTCACTTTTGTCACCTTTTCCCATTTATTTTTTCCTTCACCTCATTTCTTTTCCCATTTTTTTCTTCCCTCCTCGTCCTTTCTTTTTCTATCTTTCCTCCCTCTGATTGTTTTCTTTTCTCTTCCCTTTGTTTTGTTTCTTCCTTCACTTCTTTTTCCCCTTTCCAATTTTTAATTATTTTAAGTTGGATAATCAAGGGTATGTGTGCCAAGTTTGGTCCAGATCCATCAAACCATGTAGGAACCTTTGTGGCGCAAACCAACAAATATACCTACATACACATTTTGACTTTTTATTTATATAGAACTTAACGATGGCTTGCTGTGTTTGGTTTTGGCAGGTTCAGAAGAGTTACTGGACACACGAACAATCTCATGCTAGCACAGATAAGAGACATATTTACCATGTTTTGTTGATGCTGTGAACAAAAATGACGCAGATGTGGGACATCCTGCATTCTACATTTCTAAAGCAATGATAATTATAGCTATTCCAATCTGCATTTTGGGATTAGTTGGGAATGTATTAGTTTTCTACTTTCTTTCCTTTAAGGTCAAGAGGACAAGGTTCACTCTGTATATACTGAATATTACTATTGGTGATACTATTGTTCTGGTTTATCAATATATATATTTCATGCTATTTTTGCAACCAGTTCAACTTACTGGACCCATCTCACATTTTATAGAGATAATGTATATCCTTGGAGAAAATTCGGGCTTCTATGTATTAACAGCTGTTTGTCTTGAAAGGTGTTTCTCAGTCTTTCCCCCTATCCTCTGTCAATTTCACCGTCCAAAGCATCTTGCAATTTATATTTGTTTTGCATTGTGGACCTTCTCTGGCCTGGTATCCATCATTGAATATTACGCATGCAGACCAAGATTCTATGCATATCTGGATGAAGATAGTCACCACTGCTATATTCAAACTATATTCAAAATTGTCACTGGGTACTTCATTTTAATTCCCCTCATGGTCTTTTCCACTCTGGCCATTTTTATCAGAATGCTACAAAAAAGAAACGAAAGGACTCCTGCAGTGTTTGATTTTACCATCATAGGTGTAGTTATTTTTTTTCTTATATTTCAAGCTTCGATTAGACTTCTCTTTACTCTAGAGTACTGGTATGATTCAATAGGTTTACCTCTCTTTTCATTATCTGTCTTATTTGATACCATCTCAAGCAGCATCAACCCTTTTTTATATTTTTTCATGGGATATTTCACTTACAGAAAACGTTATCCACTCGAAGTTTTTCTTCGGGCTGCTATGCGGGATGAAAGCAGCGCATTAATTAGCACGGTAAATAACAGAGTAAATAACACGGTAGATAGCACGGTAAATAACATGGTAGTTAACACGGTAGATAGCACGGTAAATAACATGGTAGTTAACACGGTAGATAGCACGGTAAATAACAGGGTAGATAACATGGTAGATAGCTCGGTAAATAACATGGTAATTAGCACAGAAGATAACACGGTATTTAGCACGGAAAATAACATGGTAATTAGCACAGAAAATAACACGGTATTTAGCACGGAAAATAACATGGTAATTAGCACAGAAAATAACATGGTATTTAGCACGGAAAATAACACAGTAATTAGCACATAACAAAACCAAAGCAGACCAAAACAAAAACTGTTAGACTTCAGAAATCAAATGAAAATCAACAGGATTATTGAATTCCAAGCTGAAAAATAAATGTATTAACAGATCATTTATTTTACTGTTCATTACTCAAATACATATATATTAATCCTTTATCAGACTCAGCTGCACATTTTATTTGAGCCACAGATCCCTTGTCGGTTTTTTTTCACACCACGGTCAAGAAGAACGATACTGGAAGAAAGGATGGGAAAGCATTTGGTTGGCAAGAGAACATTAAGTTTGCACTGTATTGAAACAAGGAATGATAGAACCATTTACAAACTAAGGACTTTTTCACATGAGGCAGAAAAACCAGAATTGCAGCTAGATTATCATTTTAGGTGATCACAGGACACCATGTACATCCCGCTACCAGTTTGCCCCCCCCCCCCCCCCAGCATATGATTCTCTTCTCAATAGCTCCCAATCCAACAACATTCCCATTTCCCAACTGTGCCAAGATGGATCCCTTCCATTGCTGTGCTGCATCTCGGGAATAATGTGATACTGCATGTGTGAAAGAGTATTCTCCTCTTTCCACTCTTCCTTGCTATTCCCAACTTGGCGGATTCTCTTTTATTTTGTATTTATATTTCCATTTCATTGGTTTTTAATGCTGGAATTGCGGTAATTGCACCAATACTAATAATACTATTAATTTAAGGATCCATGGTAGTAGAAGAAGGCAGGGTTAAAAGGGTGTATGGAAGTATGATCGCAAGGCCATGGAATGGCAAAGTGGTGCAATTGTGCAATATTTAAGATATTCAAAGCAGTATTATCCACTACCTAAACCGGGGATATCAAACTCATTTTCATGGAGGGCCACATCAGATTTATGGTCGCCTTCAAAAGGCTAATGAATATGGACAGAATCCATGGATACAGAGGGCCAGGTACATTTTTTATATAGAGAGAGTGGTCGGTGCTCTTTAGTTTTTAACCCCATTTGGGTCCCCAGATGTCTACCACTTTTGGGTCTACCACTTTTGATTATCTCCCCATGGGGACTGACGATAATGGGAATTACAACCCAACAACACCTGTGCCTCTGAGATTGGGGAAAGGTTAAAGGACATTTTAAAGTCACATCTTATCCACAAGCCTTGTATCTAAATTCAGACCCCACTCTCCTGACTAAGCAGAATAAACTGCAGCCTTCCAGATGTTACTGTATCACAACTCCCATCAGCTCTCATCATGATGTCTATTGATGAGGAATAAAGTTGTAGTCGAAAATCTGGAGGGCTACATAAATGACATGGAGGATGGATTTGGCCTTGAATTTGACAGCAAACACGTCTGTAGCAGCACAGCAGGTTGGTATGGTAAAATCTCAAGACTTCACAAAGCACAGTATTAATAAAAGCTAGCAAGACAAAATTCATAAGCAAAAAAAAAGGGGGGGGGGAGTTCACACAGACATGCATAAAATTTGCCTATTATTATTTGATGTATTTATATATATTTTCTTTCATATGGGACCCAAATCAGATTGCAAGGTACATTGAAACAAAATAGCTTAAATGATCTTAACACAACTTTAAAAAATAAAACAATATACACAAAAACATTATTTGATGATATTTAAAATTAACATGTTAAAATCTATTACGTTTTGGAACCAGTACACCAATTTCACTTCCCCAACCAGTTAAACCTGAAGACCAGTTTAAATGTTTATCTTCTGACAAAAAGAGCAGAAAGGGGTCCAGCTAAACCTCTCTAGGAAGCGAGTCCCATTGTCTATCTGTAACCACTGAGAAGGCTCTTTCTTGAGTCCTTACCAGATGTGTCTGTGATGGTGGTAGAACCGAGAGAAAGTCCTGCAAGATTTTAAAACTCAGGTAGTTCCTTATACTCAAGGTGTAAAATCAGATCAGAAACAGACCAGTAGCCAGAGTAGCTTTCTAGCAAGGGAGATACAATAAGACCATCTGATCCACTGCCTTGATATTGATGGTTTCACTTACCTATACTCCAAAAGATATTCCCAGTGTTTATCGCAGTGGTTCTTA
The DNA here is from genome assembly GCF_037176765.1 of Anolis sagrei. Lineage (NCBI taxonomy): Eukaryota > Metazoa > Chordata > Lepidosauria > Squamata > Anolidae > Anolis > Anolis sagrei. The sequence goes on from NC_090021.1 coordinate 68,199,032, forward strand.
ACAGGTGAGTCCCCAAATGTTTTGGCCTTCAACTCCCAGAAATCCTAACAGCTGGTAAAGTGGCTGGGATTTCTGGGAGATGTAGGCCAAAACACTTGGGAACCCGCAGGTTGAGAACCACTCTTTCCTAGGCTTATGCTTTTGGCCCAAGTAAAATCAAATATGGGGTTTGCTATTGTCCAGTTTTGGGTATCTATAGACATTTGTGCCTTGGAACATATTCCCCAAAGTTAGAAATAACTCCTAAAATTTAAGCAACAATAATAACACTGTACCAGAGAAAACTGATTAGATGATCTGTGTGCCAGCTGAGTGTGCTATTGAAATGTTAACTGCTGATGGATAACTGTTCCTGCTCTCCCATATGACTCTATAGTAAAACATCAAACATCTGGGCATCCCCTGGGCAATGTCCTTGCAGATGGCCAATTCTCTCACACCAGAAGTGACTTGCAGTTTCTCAAATCGCTCCTGACACACACAAAAAAGAAGACACTCAAAACTAGAAATGGACCAGATTACTTTTTGGCCACACCGTCTGGGAAATTCAGGGACTTAATCCAAAATGTTATCATTTGGGTCTGAGCAGACAGACCTTTAAACTGACGGAAGAGCATCCTTGTACAAGCCTCCAAACAGAAGCTTGCCCTTTAGGATAAACAGCCACTCCAGCAGATGGATATTCTAAAGACAAAAAGATCAGGAGGAACCACAGAAGAAATGTGCTCATACAGATCTGGAAAGGTACTTGCTGTTAAGACGTAATGCGTGAATGCAAACAGAAGGGTATTTTTACTAAAAGCAGCTGCCAGTACATTTTTAGGTGAGCAACCTTTTTTTTTTTTTTGCACAACTCTTAAGATGAAGGCAGTGTCCTGGCTATGGATCACATATAGTGATAATAAACTGCCTGATGTGGGAACCTGGCAGGGCTTTTTCACCTAATGTGCCATTAGTCACTGTATTTGGCTATTTTGTTTCTTTTCTGGACATTCTACAATGCCCACAATTTTGAGTAGTACTGTATGGATGAATGATGGACCACCAGTGCTGTCACACTGAGTTAGTGTGACAGCACTGACTCGGACGTCTTCATATCAAAATGTTTAGAGTATGAGGAAGTATGAATAGCAATCAGCCTGTGTCTTGTTGGGTACATATCGCTATATCTATTGTCAACAGTGCTGATTATCTCTGGTGTACTTTGAACAAGGAGATTGCTGTTGCAGTTCTTTGCAACCAAACACTACTATGGTGCTTCTGTTACTTCTCTGGCAAATAAGGAACAGGTGTTCACACGCTTGTTGACAGTTGTATTGTTTCCTTTAAGCAGGGTTTTTTAGTTATCCGGTTTCATAAGAAGCCCAATACATTTTAGCCCTTATATTTACTGATTTGCCTTCTTCAGGGGCTATATAATACAGAAAACAGAATTTTTCTGAAAGTTCCTCCATATGCACACATCTCTGTTGCAGCTCAACCTTATGCATGTTTGCTCATTATCATCTCCATTTGCTCAGGTACACTGTTTAGAGGAAAACAGAAAGGATGCCTGCTTCAATATCAATTTTTTTTTGCTGTTTTAATTCTATAAAAATATAATGCTACTGGAAACACATTTGATCCCGCTGGATTGATACCTTACCTTGGCTGACCCCATCTCTGTTGCAGGATGGCCATAAAGCTCAGGTCTTGACCATTGTTGGGTATTTTTGCTGATGACAGCAAAGGAGCCTAGAAATAACAAGGAGCTCTCTGGAGATCTGTGGCCATTCTCTGAAGACTGGGAGGACAAGGTGGGACTGATCCATCCCCCTTTCCCTGTACTGACAAGTTCAAAAAAGGAGGATGGCAGTAATAGGCCATGTAGGCAGTAGACAGGTTCAGATTACAGCTGGTTCAGCTTTCCAACCCAGTTTCTTGGATTCTTGTTGTCCACTGATGTCTGCCCTTTTTACCTTCTCACCCAATGCCAATACTAGATGCAGCTCTCTTCATGAGGTAGGTGGGGAAAGATGTAACTGGATGGGAGAGCTGGATGCTAATTCTGACTCCCATCAAAATCATGAGTGAACAAAGGCTTAAGACAACAAAAATGCAAATTATTTTATTCCGCATATGACTTATGAGGTGGGTGGGTGGGAAAGGTGAAGCTGCATAAAGAAAATATGTTTCCAACAGATGATCTGTCACACAGCACAACTGGAGGAGCCTCCAAGGAAGAAGGTTAGCAGAGACCAAGAGGCCACAATGCCACAAATTCTGGAAAGAGAGAAGAAAGTTTAGAACACCATCAGGCTCCAGAATGACCATTTTGATCTCTAAAGTTCCATATCCATGTTCATAGGCACAAGCAATATGGTGCTTCATTCTACTGCCAGTTCAGAATATGTGACCTTGCAATAACACCTATTTCCACTTCTAAATTATTGAAAATAAATAAAAAAGAGATAATACAGATATAATATTTTTTCCAACACCACTCAAATAATAATTTTGATATAGAATCATTTTTTTCCAACACCACTCAAATAATAATTTTTTGCATAAAATTAGCTTATGGCTAGTGAATTATTGATAATGAACAATTAAAATAACTAGGTCATGTTTTATCTGTCTCTCTTTTTTGTTTGATTTCATGTTCTTTTGCTTTGGGTAGAATAACTTTAAATACTAGGTTCCATCCAGGTTAGGAAATAGTCAGCAGCTGTATTCAGAAAGGTAGCTTTTCTCCCAGGATTGCGATCTGGAAGCATATTTCATAAAACAAGCAAACATGTAAAAATTAAAACAAAACCTAATGCTTTTTTCCCCGTGTCAGGAGTGAATTGAGAAACTACAAGTTGCTTCTGGTGTGAGAGAATTGGCCATCTGTAGGAATGTTGCCCAGGGGACACCCAGATGTTTTGATGCTTTACCATCCTTGTGGCTTCTCCCCTGTCCCCGCATGGGGAGTTGGAGCTGACAGAGGGAGCTCATCCACACTCTCCCTGGAGTCGAACCTCCGACCTGTTGGTCTTCAGTCCTGCTGGCACAGGGGTTTAACCCATTACGCCACCAAGGGCTCCTTAACCTGATGCTAGCATGAAGGCACAAGCTCTATATCAAATAATTCTGCTATTTATTTATTTATTTTTCTGTATTTCTTCTGAACTGAATCTTTTACCCACAGGACATACGTGATACTCTGCCAAGTTCCCAAAATTGGAAATAAAACAAAAAATACAGAATTGGAAATACCAAAAATATCACTGTGGTTTGATTGAAAGTTTTTATGGCAAAAATGTCAGAGGAATAAGGCTGAACCCCTGAAGCTGCATAAAGAAAACATGAAGGATAAACCATCACTCACTCCATTAGGTTTCCGGGAGAATCATTTTTTTCCAACACCACTCAAATAATAATTTTGTGCATAAAACAGTTTGCACTGAACAATCAGAAAGGGAAGATGCCATTATCCCAGCCACCCATATAGATTATTCTCAAACATTTCAGATTTCAGAATAAATGATACTCAACCTTTCATTTTTTATTGTTGTGCAAAACAAAAATTGCAGTGACTGTTGTCCACTTATCTATGATGGGAGGGCAGTGCTCACTTTCCTGCAGCAAGGATGGCCAACTTGTGGCTTTTCAGATGTTGATTCAGTGCAATTCCCAATTGAATTTCACAATGGGTTAATAGAAACTATGGGAAGTGCAGTCTAACACCTGGAAGACCACAAATTCTCTACTCCTGATTTACAAGATTAAGTAGTCATATTTTTGGTTTGTTTTCCTTGCCTGCTCTCTTTGCAGAGGAAGAAAATCAGACTTGATAGGTCTGGAAAGAATGGGGGGGGGGGGGAGTAGAGTGGCACAAGGCAAACACTACAGCTGTACTGATGAGGATGCACTTCTAAAGCCAGTTACAAAAAAGTAATGATCCCCTGTGGATACCAAAAACTGTTGATGTTGAAGTCCCATTATATACAACAACCTAGTAAATGATGCACCATTTATAAAATGTCATAATCATGGTTTGCTTTGGAGATTTTTTTTGTGGAGGAATATTTTCAAGCTGTGGCCGGTGGAATCCATTGATACAGAATCAGTGGATAAGGAGGACCAACTATAAGCCTTGTGAGGAAAGAGAAGCAAATGTCAGTATGAGACACACGCCTAGGCTATATTTCGACAATGCTTCAAACGTTGTTTTTTTTGGGGGGGTGGGGGTGGGAAATGACAATCATAACCTTATTGAAAAGGGAAAATGATGTCATAGCCATTTGGCAAAGGTGAATCTCCATGAACATCTGGAGACCATCTTTTGATAACCACTAGTTAAGAAAAGGCATGACCTTATTAGAAGTCAGCCCTCTGAACAAGTGATATCCGTAAGCATTCATGTAATGGCACACAGGTAACTTAGCTGTTAAACTAATTAACCATGTCTTTGAACTGCCATGGACGAAGACATGCCATTGCATAAAAAAATATTTGGCTAGCAGAGTTTTAAAGATGTTTCTTTGAAGTTGAAATTGAAATTGCAGTTGCCCAAAAATATATACTCTCCACTGAAACCTTTTAGTTTAAAATATGCACAGAGATAAAAATAAAGTCTTCTTTGAAAAAATACATATCTTGTTTACTCTCAAACATCTTGTATTAATTCACCATACGGACACATTTATAGATAGGATGTGATTTCTATGTGTTGAGAACACAGGGTATCATTCTTATTCAATAGTCCATAGTACAAAGTATAATTGTACTCACTGCTTCTCAAAGCAAGCATGTAGTAAACTGTTCTGCATAAGTCCAAATGACATCTGCTCTCATTAAAGTCCAAAAACATACTGATTCTAATGAAGTCTCTAAAGCATACTTCTCTACTGAAGCTCAAACATATACTGATAACAAAATCAAGTCTTGAGTCTGAACATGCTCAATACAATCACATGTCTATAGCCCCTCCAACACCAAAGAGGTCTGGGTTGTTGTAGGTTTTTTCAGGCTATATGGCCATGTTCTAGAGGCCTTTCTCCTGATGTTTCGCCTGCATCTATGGCAAGCATCGTCAGAGGTAGTGAGGTCTGTTGGAACTAGGAAAAAGGGGTTTATATATCTGTGGAATGACCAGGGTGAGACAAAGGACTCCTGTCTGCTGGAGCTAGGTGTGAATGTTTCAACTGACCACCTTGATTAGGATTTGATTGCCTGGCAGTGCCTGGAGCAATCTTTTGTTAAGAGCTGATTAGATGTCCTTGTTTGTTTCCTCTCTGTTGTTGTGCTGTTCTAATTTTAGAGTTTTTTTTAATACTGGTAGCCAGATTTTGACCACCAAAGAGGTCAGTCAAACTGACAAATAATCATATACATATAACACAGGTTAGCAAATATATACATTAACAAATAAGTAGTGAAGGCTTGGGAGGTTGCTATTCCCAACACAAACCACTCATTGAAATTCTACGATTTGGATTTCATTGGAAGCTCTGCAGAGAAACCCTAGAAAAAGAGCAGGGAAGTGCTTTACATGAGCTCAGATCTTATTGTGGACAGATACAGAAGGCCTAAATCAGAGAATGCCTGTTGGTCATTACTAGCATTATAAAACTCTAATAATTAACTACGATTTCAAATAAAGTCAGTTTTACTTACTGGAGGAAACAGTTCACTTCTGGGGCATGCCTCCAGTAGTAATACAGGGAAATCTGTAGGTTGGGATGGGTTTTATATTCTTCCAGCACCATCCTGATGCTGTAAGAATTGAAAGAAAAAGGAAAAAACCAAAAGCAATTTAATAATTTCTAAAATGCAAATGCTAACTAGGGCTAACATTTCCACAAAGCATTACCCTCCCACTGCTAATAGCTCCTTCTATGGTAATGGGTAATTTTTTTTCCTCAGAGCAATGAGAAAAAAAACCTTTATAAGTACTGACTAGGAGTCCATCTCCTTACCTAAACTAAGAGCAAACATATTATGTATAAATGATTGTTATGTAGCAGGGAGCTGGTCTTAATTACAAGATGGGGTAACATTCATCATCAATAGAATTTATTCAACTAGATAACTATGTAATGATCGCTACAGTTTTACCATGTAAATAATACAACAAAGCTCATTTTAACAAGAGAACTACTTGAAAATAAACAAAAGAAAAATTTAAAAAATCATAGGTTTAATAAACACAATAATAAATATGGTTACAAATCTAACATGTATTAAATAAGTTGTCTAAGGCTTTCATGGCCTGAACCACTGGGTTCCTGTCAGTTCTCTGGGCTGTATGGCCATGTTTCAGAAGCATTCTCTGCTGACATTTCGCCTACATGTATAGCAGGCATCCTCAGAGGTTGTGAGGTCTGTTGGAAACTAGGCAAGTGAGGTTTATATATCTGTGGAATGTCCAGGGTGGGAGAAAGAGCTCTTGCCTGTTTGAGGTAGGTGTGAAGGTTGCAATTGGCCACCTTGATTAGAATTTCATTGGAGCCCTAGCGGCGCAATGGGTTAAAATCTTGTGCTGGCAGAACTGTTGAGGTCCTGTCTGTCATGAGAGATGCCTCCCACAAGATGGTAAAACATCTGAGCATTCCTGAGCATCGTCCTTGCAGATGGCCAATTCTTTCACACCAGAAGCAACTTGCAGTTTCTCAAGGTGCTCCTGACACAAAATTTAGCATTTAATGGCCTTGCAGCTTCAAAGCCTGGCTGGTTGCTGCCTGGGGGATCCTTTGTTGGGAGATGTTAGCTGGCCTTGACTGATTCTTGTCTGGATTTCCCCTGTTTTTTGAGCATTGCTCTTTGTTTACTATCCTGATTTTAGAGGGTTTTTAAAATACTGGTAGCCAGATTTTCTTCATTTTCATGTATTCCTCCTTTCTGTTGAAATTGTCCATATGCTTGTGGAGTTCAGTGGCTTCTCTGTGTAGTCTGACATGGTGGTTGTTAGAGTGGTCCAGCATTTCTGTGTTCTCAAATAATATGCTGTGTCCAGGTTGTTTCATCAGGTGCTCTGCTATGGCTGACTTCTCTGGTTGAAGTAGTCTGCAGTGCCTTTCATGTTCCTTGATTCGTGTTTGGGTGCTGCCTTTGGTGGTCCCTATGTAGACTTTTCCACAGCTGCATGGTATACGGTAGACTCCTGCAGAAGCGAGAGAATCCCTCTTGTCCTTTGCTGAATGTAGCATTTGTTAGATTTTCTTTGTGGGCCAAATGAAGAATTCCCACTTGCCTCAAGCAGACAAGAGTTCTTTCTCTCACTCTGGACATTCCACAGATATATTAAACCCACTTGCCTAGTTTCAAGCAGACTTCACAACCTCTGAGGATGCTTGCCATAGATGTGGGTGAAACGTCAGGAGAGAATGTGTCTGGAACATGGACATACAGCCTGGAAAACTCACAACAACCCACTAATATGTATGTGTTCCAATAAAAAGCTTTATATTTCATGTTGCTTTATCAGCAATTCTGTCAATAAGATCAGGGAAAATGTTTAGGATCAACAATATGTTGAAAAAATGTTTTTGAACTACTCTTGGATTTGCAGAAATGTCTATTAACTCCAGAAGATGTATGCAGCTTACTAAACACAGCAAAAGTAGCCATATCTAGCACATGAGCTGAATCCACCTTGATTTCCAATGTTTCAGAAATGAGACTCTCCCTCTTTGAGGCAATAAACAGCAGGAAAGATCAGCTGTATAAAATGACAATTTTGAAGGCAAGGCGCATTAGTATTTCAAAGACTTACTTTTTAAGTCTATTGGACAGCAAGAGAAACTGGTTCATTCTTAGGCGTCGCACATCAAACCTGCAGAAGATTCTTAATTCCCGATGGATTTGCTCTTCATTCACTCCAGGCCATTTTTGTACGTTAGCTATCAGAAGCGGGAAGTGTTTCGTATGGTCATCCAGGCCAGAAAAATTCTGAGAAAGTAAATAAATAAAATTAAATTTTCATTTGCTGATGACCTTATGTTGTGTGTGTGTGTTTATGTCTGAATGCAAATTCTGTTAGGAAAATAGTCTCTCTTGCTTCACCAAACTGGATTCTGTTGATAAAAGAGCGAGCACCAATCGCACAAATTCAAGATGCCAATTGTATTAACAGTATTATCTTTTGCTTCATATCAGACCCATACAATCCACAAACTATTCCCACCTTTGAAGGGTCATTGTCCCCCATCCTGTATCTTTTTTTCCTTAGGACTTTTCCACACAGCAGCCTTTAAATAATTTATGGACATTTAAGTAGCTTCCCTGCAGGTTGGTAGTCAGGTTCTTTTTTGCATTTCATACTCACAATTTTCTGAATCCTAGATCGCATAAGGTTCACCTGATTCACATGTGAAGACAAAACGTTGAGGTACTGGGAAAAAGAGGAGGCAGCCCTTGTGTGATCACTAGTTTAAAAAAGAAGGAGGAGGAATGAGAGGAACTTATTTTTAACAACTTGATTATTGTAAGCTGCCTTAGGAAAAAATGGTAGATTTAATCTTATTTATTTATTTATTTATTTATTCTATTTGTATTTTGCCTTTCTCTAAACTGAAGGGGACTCAAGGCAGCTTTAAAATATGGCAATTATTTAATGCCTTTGAACAACAAACAGTTAAAATACATTAAAAGTTAAAGATTTAAAATTAAAATTAAATCCACATTAAAAACATATAAAACATTAAAATAACTATTAAAAATCACGTTATCCACAATTGCCATCTGGGGCCATTCCAAAAGTCATTGCACATAATTCCGTAGCTATTATTGAACTGTAGTTAATCTCTAAAGGCTTGACCCCAGAGCCAGGTTTACACTTTCCTTCTGAAGGCCAGGAGGGAGGGAGCTGCTCTGATATCATTGGAGAGGGAGTTCCACAGCTGAGGGGCCACCACTGAGAAGGCCCTGTTTCTCGTTCTCATCAGATGCACCTGCGAAGGAGGCGGGACCAAGAGCAGGGCCTCCCCAGATGACCTTAATCTCCGAGGTGGTTCATAGGAGGAGATACGTTTGGACAGGTAAGCTGGGCTGGAACCATTTAGGGCTTTATAGGCTAAAAGCAGAATTTGAATTGTGCTCGGTAGCAGAATGGCGGCCAGTAGAGCCAATGTAAAATAATACGCGAAGGGACTTGGGGCGACTTACAACAAGCAGTAATACAAAAATATAAGCAATACATGATTAAAAATAATACCAAAAATTATCATTTGGTACAATTTAAAATACTATAAGTATAAATAAATAACAATTTAAAAGCCATTTATCCTGTAAAAATAATCTAAGCATATATCACCATTTAACCAGATTTAAAATATATTACATGACTAGAGAAATAGATAAACAAGGAAATTTATAGATTATTATCTACATAATTTCTCATTGATCCTTCCTGCCTTCTGTAGTTATAATAAGAAAAAGTTTGCATTTCTATTTCTTCACTCCATCTGATTTCAGAAAGAAGGGTATCCTTCTAGTTCTAATTTTTAAAAACCACTAAGTGTCTATGCTTAGATTGTGTAAAGTTTTTTAAAATATTCCAATAAGTCATTCATAGGTCACTGCTATGTCTGGATCACTACGGTGTATGAAAACCATAGCTAAATTTCCTCATGCACATCGGTGAAAAAAGTTTTAAAAAAAATAAAAATGGGGGTTGTGGAGAAAGAAATTATGGTGATTCTTCAAGAAAAATCTCATTGGAATCATCACTTACCAAGACATGCTGCAAAGAAGCAAATGGGCAATTTTAAGAAGAACTAGAAGGAAAAACAGTTCCATGGTTATGTCTATAGTTGAGTACAAACAGACAACAACATAGGAAAAGTGACATTTTATAATTGCAGCAATGACGTATGTACGTGAAGTACCACAATCGTTTCCCTTTCTTTTAGTGCAGTGAGTCCCAATCTTTGGTTCTCCATGTGTTTTGGACTACAGATCCCACTGTTCCTAACAGCTGGAAAGCTGACTGGGATTTCTGGGAGTTGAAGTCCAAAATAACTGGAGGACCAAATGGGAACCACTGTTTTTGTGAATATACAAAATGCGGAAATATGATTTCAAATCACTAGGGCTTGATTCGACCTCATGAAGTGGACTGTTTCTCTGAGATGGATTATATGAAAACAGGCACATTTCTCGGTACACTTGTTTCCATTGCACTGAGATAAAATTCCATAATTATTAAGAAATATCCATATGGTGATGACTGCACTCAGATCTCTTGCTTCCTATTTTTGCTGATGTTCCATTTTCATAGCAGAAGCTATGGGTTGCAGATATGCTTAGCTGTGTTTGAGGGAGATGGCAAACAGCAATCCTTACTGTATTAGGCCAGGTAGAACCAGCAGTCTGTCACTCAGGAATGTCCTCTAATGCTACTCTAGCAAAGCTTAATCCTTTAACTTTAGCAACAGAGCAGATACCTCATATTAGGGATAGTTTTGTTTTTTTAAACTTTGAACAGTTCTTTGGGATCTTCCTCCTCTTCCCCACAACAAGTTTAATACCTGCCAGGAGAATGTGAATGTATATTATTGTTGTTTAAATAGTTATTTTATGGTGCTTTGTATTTATTATTGATGTGTTTGGATTGTTGTTTACACAATTTTAATATGTGGTAATTCGCTTTGAGTCCCATGAGGGAAAAAAGTGGGATATAAATAAATTATTATTATTATTATTATTATTATTATTATTATTACCTGAAGCATGTATTTTTGCAAGCTGGATATTGTCAATAAATGACATAGAATATCCAGTACATTAAAATAGGAAACATGGTTTCTATGGCTTGGGTGATACTGACAATTTTGCTTAAGTTTGAAAGAAATTAAAATTGAGAGTGACAGCACTTCTAATCCTTGACCCAAAACAGGCAATTTTCTGAGAAAAGGCAAAATGCTAGTCAGTTCCAAATTTCTATGAAAATGTGGAACCTCAATCAGTGGCTGAGATTCCCTCCAGGGCACACAGAAAACTGGGTGACTTGGAAGGCGATGAATAGACTGAGCTCTGGTACCATGAGATGCAGAGCCAACATTAAGAAATGGGACCACAAAGTGGAGTCTACAACATGTGAGTGTGGAGAAGAGCAAACCCACAGCTACAATGCAGCCTGAGCGCTGCCACATGCACAATGAAGGACCTTCTTATAGCGACACCAGAGGTACTCCAAGTGGCCAGTTACTGGTCAAAGGCCATTTAGTATAATGCCAAGTTTTAAAACTTTGTTTGTGTCTTTAAACACATTACAGCTGTACCCTCAATTCACTTCTGACACGATAAATAAATGAAAATATTTATTATAGCAACTTAAGTTTAAATGTGAAACCTTGTCAAACAGGTTAACAAATGTACATTCAAGGTCCAAATACAAAGACCTGCGGTGTTTGTTCATGGAGTACCTAAAACTGATGGATCAGATCCAATGGGCTTCAATTTAATCCCATTTATTTATTTATTTATTTATTTCGCGCATTTCTACCCGCCCTTCTCAACCCCCAAGGGGGGACCCATGAGATAACACACTAAGTTGTGAACTCAAGGAGGTGGAGGATTTATATAAAAGAAATAGACCGATAAACACTTCAAATTGTTTTATAGAGGAGTACAAATTCATATGGACAGGAGTAGTATAAGCTAGAAATTTCACCAATACCTGATCCGCAGAGGAATGCATCATACGCTGCTTCATGGAGACACGTCTTTGTGGCTGAAAGGTTTGATCAAAACAAAAAATGCAAATTTTTGCAAGGTATTCTACAGAAGGACTTTGAGACCAAATCATATTGTTACCAAAAGATCAAAAGAAACATTTTTCCTTTTTTTACTTTATATTGTCATTTCTCTCCTCTAAAGCATAAATGCATTGAGACAATTAGGGTTAACACATACTAATCCCAGGACATTACCGTCGAATCTTATTATGAGGCTCCAGCATCTCTAGGAGTTTCTAGAAACAGATGTATTTTGAAAAAGCACAAGTTTGTTACTCTTTCTTTAATTCTTGCGTAATAAAGAAAATATTATCATATGGTAACCATGTCAATTAAATCTATTCCACTTTCAGGCTACAAAGCAACAAAATATGGAAAATCCAAAGAGGGGCATGTGTTTTAGAACTCTAGATGGAATTTGAACTATATAATATGTATTTTACGTATACTGGTTTTTGACCAGAAGACAAGAGTTTGAGTTTTATAAGCGTATTTACCATATCTGAGGCAATCCCCCGAGTGAAAGATTTCTGGACAAGACTGGTTTGTTGTATTTATAGCACTGTTGAGAGATAGTGACTGTTTTCAGTTCTCTTTATTTATGTGACATTCTCATCAATCCTCCCTGCCTGCTTCTCAGTTGAAATACAAAAAAAATCAAGGAGAATGGTTTATATTTTTATACTAGATTAGATGAGGTAAGGAATTATAGAAACAAGATAATTATTTCTGTGTTAGCTATTCTGCCACACAAAACATATTTAAGTTAGGTGATAAGGTGGTGTTTGAAATGTTCTTTTCTGTCATTTGCTTTTAACAAAAAAATTATTTCTCTAAACCTCTTATTTTTCACAGTCCAATGATGATGATGATGATGATGATGATAATAATAATAATAATATTCACAGAATCATAGACTCATAGAGTTGGAAGAGACCTCATGGGCCATCCAGTCCAACCCCCTGCCAAGAAGCAGGAATATTGCATTCAAAGCACCCCTGACAGATGGCCATCCAGCCTCTGTTTAAAAGCTTCCAAAGAGGGAGCCTCCACCACACTCCAAGGCAGAGAGTTCCACTGGTGAACGGCTCTCACAGTCAGGAAGTTCTTCCTCATGTTCAGATGGAATCTCCTTTCTTGTAGTTTGAAGCCATTGTTCCATGTCCTAGTCTCCAGGGAAGCAGAAAACATTTATATTCCACCTTTCTCCCAATAATCAGAATGAGGATAGCGTATAACATATTTAAATTATATTTCTTTTGTTCAAAGCACGACATGCCTCTAAGGATGACAGAATTATATAAACTGCTTATCTACTTGTGGCTGTCTAGGTTTATCATGATATCTTCTGCATGAGGAACTGTCTCACTCAAAAAACAGGTCTGAACTATTAGACAGAAGTCACATAGTCTGGGCATCCATCAGATGTCAACCTAAGATGGAAACGCTTCTCATCGAAATGGTCAGCTGTTTTGAGGATAGGGTCTAAAAGCAAACCAGCTTTTGAATTCTGGAAGGCTAAACTGTAACTAATGCTGAATGAAATGTGACTATAGGCAGTTCTCAAGTTACCAACAAGATATATTACCGTATATACTCTAATATAAGCCGAGGTTTTAGCCCTTTTTTTAGGCTGAAAAAGGTCCCTCAGCTTATACTTGGGTCAAGGTTATTTATTATTTTGCTCTGGTTGTTGTTGTTGTTATCATTATTATATTTATTATTTTGCTCTATTTATTATTGTCATTATGACATTTATTTTACTCTTATTATTGTTTTTATTACATTTATTATTTTACTCTCTTTAATAAGTAAGCACATTTACATTGAAGAAGGTTAGAATAATGGTTTAATCAGAGTTGGACTGTCTTATCTTAAATAACAGTTTTATGTAAATATTTAAAAACATTTAACCTACTGATGCCTCAATTAATGTAATTTTATTGGTATCTATTTTTATTTTGAATTTTACCAGTAACTGCTGCATTTCCCACCCTTGGCTTATACTCGAGTCTACATTTTCCCAGGGTTTTTTTTTTTGTGGTAAAATTAGGTGCCTCGGCTTATATTCAGGTCAGCTTATACTTGAGTATATACAGTATGTAGGTTTGTTCTTAAGTTAAATTTGTATGTAAGTCGGAATAGGTACATTTTTAAGTGTAACTTCACTACTATATATAGTGAAGCATAGGGAAACATTAACACCCCTTTGGTGTTTGTTTTGCTGTCTGTGCCCCTGTTCAGAGGATTTCACCTCAATTTCCATCCCTGTGTGAATTGGATTTTGGATCATTTGGCTTATTGTGGAAAAAAAATATTGGTGATAAAACTTCCGTGGAGAACCTTTTCCCCCATGGTAACTTTTTCAATAGTGAATTTCCCTTCTTAGGGGTAGGTTTCCCTCACTTCCTGTCTCACCCCATTCATAGCTATGGGTTGTTTGTAAGTTGGATGTTTGTAACTGGGGGCTGCCTGTATTAGTAAGAAACAATAAAAAGTCAACATTCTTTTTCAAGCACAATGATAAAACCCCAAAAGAGCTTCAAAAATATGACCTACCTGCAAAGCCCTTCATAAACTTCTGCAAGGGTAGAAGCTTGAGGAAATGGAAATTCCTGTTTAAAGAAAAAAAGAATTAGTTTCTATGGTTTTAAAAGAGTTGAAGAACTGTACAAGATAAGAAGAAAATCTACAGCCAGACAAATAGGAAGTGACTCTATGTTGTTTTAAAAGGCCTCTGGTGGGGCTCATTTTGGCACAGTGGGAGAAGCAAGAGTGATGAGCTTGGAGAATTAAAGTTACCTTCCAAATGGACTTTGCAATATTTTTTGTATCAAAGATGATGGGAAACAGAGTATGTATGTTCTTTTTAAACTCTTCATAGTTCTCTGAAAATGTAAGCAGAAGGAGGTGGAGGCAGGGAGAGAGAAGACAATGAACCTAAATTGTTAAAATACAACTCATGAAGCCACCATTGCTAATCTGATCAGAAACTAGAAATGATTCCTAAAGTCAAGATTGACAAAATGTGGCCATGTGGGCTTGGCTTTTTTCAGACCTCTCCTTGAATTGAGGAATCCCCCAGCAAATACAATCTAGATTCTCATTATATTGCGACTCATCCCTGTACTGTTTATAGGGCTGGCTTTAGCGCAGCAGGTTCAACACCAGCTGTAGTCAATCTTGTCAGTCAAAAGGCTGCCAGTTCGAAGCCGGGTCAGGGTGAGCTCCTGGCTTTTAGCCCAGCTTCCACCTACCTAGAGATTCAAAAGCAAAATGTGATTAGATAAATAGGTACCACTCATTAAAAACGGAGGAAGTATTCTGAGGTACCCAGAGGAATGCCAGCAATTCAATCCAAAAAGAGGAAAGAAATTATGAACTAGCACTTCGGCAGGGAGATGGAGCGACAGCACCGGCCAATGGCCGGAAACAAGCACAACACCTTCCAAGATGCCGAAAGATGGGGGAAGCCAATATATATACCTCTTATCTATGTATAATTGTCTGTGTAGTTGTGTATAAAATGGCATTGAATGTTTGTCGCCTATGTACGTTTTGTGATCTGAACTGAGTCCCCTTCGGGGTGAAAAAGGTGGGATATAAATGAATAAATAAATGTCAAAAAATAACCCTTAAAAAGCAGGCACAGACCACCAACTATTTCTTTTAGTTATCTGGTTTTTTTGGCAGACCATGTGGCTTCTGGAGTATCCCAGAAGCAAAACATAAAAAAGGTTCCTGGCTAGCTGCAGTACCCCACCCCCGCCCTAAATGAAAGTAAGAAGTGGAAAAGGATTATCTAAGAATTAAGAGAAATTATTCATCACCAAAAGAGAGGATACAAAAGTCTCTATGTGGTTGATGTGTGAAATGTCATTACCAGGAAGCGGGTTGTAAAATTTATCATGCAGGTGCAAAAGATCCATCATCATATTGTGTCCCACCAGCGGCTATAGAGAGAAAAAAGACACAAGATATCACTAAACCATCAACCAAACTACTGCATCTCCATACTGGGCCATTAAAAATGTAAATGCTTGGTTCTGCATGATTTGCACCATTTTGCTAATGACTAAGGGGAGGATATGGTCATATGGCCCAGCAACTTATTTTAATAAAGAGCCCCTTTCCCTAAAAGCAAAACACAGACTACAAGCTGAGCAGTTCTAATTTGCAGACAGAACAAGTACAGCATTGCATGACTTCAGGATCTTTGTGGGAGTTTCTTTGGTAAGCTTAAGGCATCTGGCATTTCCCTTGGGTGCAAAATGTTTATAAATACAGAAGAGAACAATTTTAGCTTTAATTTTCCACATGTAAAAAACGGGAAATGGCACGCACACTTCCAATCAAGTCTGTGTAATCCAATGAAAAACAATTCCATGTAACATGTTTGAAAACATATACACGCCATGAGACAGCTGAAGAATAAACACAGCAAGGTAGACATTTTATAGTCCTAAATTTTTATTAGCATATTATTTATTTATTTACTCTATTTGTATCCTGCCTTTTTTTACCCCAAAGGGTACTCAAGGTGGCTTTACATATGGCAACTATTCAATGCCTTTGAACAATAAACAGTTAAAATACACTTATGGTAAGTTAAAAATTAAAAGTAAATGCACATTAAAACATATAAAACATTGCATTCACTATTAAAATCACGCCATCCTCAATCATAATCCGGTGCTGTTCCAAAGATCAATTTAAGAATTATGTACCTACTACCATCAGTCTTCTTAGATGAAAAGGCATCTATTGTCATGAGCTGCTTAAGCTCTTGCCTAATTATTAATTTATACTAAAAGCAGTGTGTGTGCATTCCTTTTTTAAAAGGAAACTGGGACTTGCCTTTTTGACTTTAACAAGTGCCTGGAAAAGATTGGTAAAGCCCTTTGCACAGAGAATAATTTTCTCTTTTTGACAAGAGTCATAGGAAGTGTTCTCCAGCAGCCAACGCTGGCGCGGATTCATCTTTTTCACCAGCACCTGGAAGAAAACAACACAAATACATTTCTGTGAAGTTGGAATATTATATCTTGGTTTAAATCCTGTTGTCAGTCTTGAACACTGTAGTGTTCATCCAACAATATATTGAACGATCTATCAACATTCAACAATGTATTGAACAGATTTATTGAGTAGACGAAGTACACGCCAGCTAGAAAGAGTCAGCATGTAAACACAGCCTTAACAACAGTAACACTTCACTGCTTGCTATTATTAACTTACTTTTAAATCAAACTTTTGAGTATATTTATTTACTATGAATAATACACATTTATTCAAATGAATACATAAATAAACTTCAGAGTGCTGGTTTAAAAAGCAGATCTCTACCATGATGGTGAGACTGTGTTATCAATATTTAGACTCAAAGCTCTCAACATGGAAACCTGGGGCAATGGCAGAGACAAGGAGTTCACAATCCCACAGTCAGATGCTGTAAAGTTATACACTTACTTTATGATCTCCTAAAGGGATAGTCCAAATATCTTTAATAGCTTGTCTTAAAATCAGCTGCACTTCAAACATCTGGAAGCCTTCAAAAAGAAGTAATAAAAATAATATGGCGAGGAGCTGCATATGGTAACCTTAGGATATTTTAATAATATCAAGATTTTTGTGTGTGTGTCAGGAGCGACTTGAGAAACTGCAAGTTGCTACTGGTGTGAGAGAATTGGCCGTCTGCAAAGACATTGCCCAGGAGACGGCCGGATGTTTTGATGTTTTTAGCATCCTTGTGGGAAGCTTCTCTCATGTCCTTGCATAGGGAGCTGGCAGAGGGAGCTCAACCCACTCTGCCTGGATTCGAACCACTGACCTGTAAGTTAGCAGTCCTGCCAGCACAAGGGTTTAACCCAAAGTGCCACCACGATCTCATAATATCAAAATGGGAAAAGTGAAAAAATGCAGAAAACTAAAAAGTATTTTAGGGAGCAAATCATTGCAATTTGATCATCACTGATTAGGTTTTCCAGGGGAAGCAACTGAAGCATTATCAAATTATGTAGGGAGCAAGTTTCAAGAAAAACAATCAGGAAACGAATAAATTGAAAGCAGGGCTTTTCTGATTAATCTTATTTAACACTGTGAGCCAGTTCAACCATTCAAGAGATATGGAACAATCCTCTTGAGGATAGTCCTAAGCCTTCTCATACAAAAAAAATATATCTCCCCACATGTTGAAATACAGCTTTCCAGAGAACAGAGTTATAACTTCCCCTTAAAAGTGTTAGTTTTATACTGAAAATAAGAATTTGAACTTTATGCCTTCAATTCCCGCATGTGAATTTAGAGATGGTACATGCTGAACATGCTGAAGAGGTGTATATAGAAAGACTCTTATTTGATATGATTCTTTGTAATGAGGAATTAACAAAAAGAGGAAAACACCATCCCTGCAAGGATCAAGTTAAGTATATTACAACCAAAACTGCCTCTTAGTAGATAAACACCAAAGGAAATAAGCAAAGAACTAAAACAAAGAAAAAAGATAATATCTCAGGGAAAAAGTGAGAATGCCATACACTCAATCAAGGGATTATGGGAAGTGGATTTTAAAAGTGAATGAAGCGCTATATCACATGTCTTACCATACAGATTGTGCAGAACCATAGAATCTTTATCTTCTGCTGAAGACACCCAGCAAGTAACTTCTTCAATTACCTTCTTCAGCTTATCTTTGCCAAAACCACTTGAAGAAGAACAAGACACACGTATGAAACTGTGCTCTATTTTGAACTCAGCATTAACTTGCTTTTTGAACCCCAAGGTTTGCAAAGGATATCCCACTCTGGTTGACAATTGAGGCATCCTGATAAGACCAATCCTACCATTAGGCAGAGTGACAGTTCTGATTTAGGGCAGAATTTTTAATGGTTTAATTTGCCATTCACAGCTTTAACTTTTCTAGATTAGAGAGATTTGATTAATATGTTCTCTTTAGGTCCTCCAGATCAATTCTATGGTCCTCATTAAGTTGCCTTGGAGGATCTAGAGCAGTGGCTCTCAACTTGTGGGTCCCCAGATGTTTTGGACTTCAACTCCAAGAAATCCTATTGGGAGCTGTAGGCCAAAACACCTGGGGATCCACAGGTAGAGAACCAATGATCTAGAGATTCCTTGTGAGATGTTAACTCAGTTTAGGTCCAGATTATCAGAATGACCAACTCTTTTTACAAACCCGCCAGTCATCTACGATTGACAAGGGCCTTCTTTCTCTCTCACCACCTGCTTGCGCTTTTGGTGGGAACACGGGAGAGGGTCTTTTCAGTGGATTCTCTCAGACTGTGAAACTCCCTCCCAAGAGAGACCATCATAGAATAATACAGTGGGAAGAGACCACATGTGCCACCTCGTCCAATCCCCCTGCCATGCAGGAAAAGCACAATCAAAGCAGTCCCAACAGATGGTCATCCAGCCTCTGTTTAAAAGCTTCCAAGGAAGAAGTTTCCACCCCATTCCACAGGTCAACAGCCAGGGGTTCAAACAGGAGTCCCCCGGCACCACCTTATTAACAGCACAATGCCTTAATGGTGTTTTGTTCTCCACAGCCTCACCAAGGGGAAGTTGCAAATTGTTATGGCACTAGGACAATCTTTGGCTTCGTCTCCACTTTGACGAATAGAAGGCATCAGGAAAAATGTAAGCAAATACATAGGAGATATGGCAACAGAAAGAAAGCAAGGAGTGCGAATATGTGAGGTGTGAAAAGTTTGAAGCTGGTCATTGAGAGAACAAATCTTGTAAGCTGTTAGGAAGGGAAAGGGAAAGATACCAATGATAAATGACTGGGCAAATGTTAAGGAAATACTTAGGGAAAATGGGAGACAATGTTCAAGATCCTGCAGAGTGGAAGCATAAAATAAAGGAGTGTGGAAAAGACACCACAGTCCATGGAAGATAGGGGGAAGCTGGGAATACAAGAGACTCAGGGGAAAAAAAGACTGCATGGTATTGGACCATTCTTAAGGTGGCTAAATATGCTACATTATGTAATATGTGTAGGAGAAGCTGAGGAGTAGAATGGTTCAGATTGTGGCAAACATGCATATCAATTCACATTAAGGAAAAATCCAACTTCAAAAGCTATTGGCACAGGGCTGCTATACCTACGGACCATCCAGCTACCAGGTACAAGATGCTCCATTTTTTTCTCCTGTGTTTCATTCATGTATGGAATTCCATCTTTAAGAAACTGAAGAAAGAGAAAGGGTCAAGTTACACAGCATGCTGTTTTGGTGGAATATAGGGTCATCCCTGCCCGTCTTTTACTTGGTGGTCTTTGTCCTCTATTTAATTTAGGTAGTATTCATTGAATTTCAACAACTTGATTTTGTTTTGTTTTTTTTTTAAAAAAAAAACAAGAGTTGTCTCTGTTCAACTGAGCAAGAAGGTTACAAAAAGCAACAGAATCAGTTCTGAATTGATATCTGTTGATGCAAGGGTTATCCTAAACACAGTTCCATCATTTAATGAAATGGGGTGGGGGTGGGGGGGTGGGGGGATGCCTTTCTACCCACTTTTGAAAGCACGGATAGCCAAAATGTAGCAATCTGTAGCTCTCACAATCCCTCAGTATTAGCTAGGTTGGCTGATGGGAGTTGCAAACCAAAACAGAGGATCACAAGTTGCTCACTCCTGCTCTAAAACCTTCCATAACTATTCTCATCACTAGTAGTGAAACATCATAATAATTAAAAAGGAGGTATAAAGGTAAAGGTTTCCCTTTGACATTAAGTCTGGTTGTGTCCAACTCTGGAGGGTGGTGCTCATCGCCATTTCTAAGCCAGAGAGCCGGTGTTTTCCATAGATGCCTTCTAGGTCATGTGGCCGGATTGACTGCATGGAGCACTGTTACCTACCTATTGATCAACTCATATTTGCGTGTTTTTGAATTGCTAGGTTGGCAGAAGCTGAGGCTAACAGTGGGAGTGAACCCCACTCCCCAGATTCGAACTGCCAACCTTTTGGTCAGCAAGTTCAGCAGCTCAGCAGTTTAATCTTCTGCAACACTGGGGGGTACCATCTTTTAAAACAGAGTAAAATTATGTTTCAGTCACTCAAATGGTAGATGAACTGGAAGTGTATGTAACAGCCCACCTGAAACTAAAGAAGGAAGGAGTACAACCTCCCAAAGTGATAGTTCTGTTATCAGTGTCTGTAATCTATCCAGTCTGGCCTCTTTAAAATAGTTGGACAGTTAAAAGCAAATCCCACGGCAGGCTAAGGTATCTGTTTCAGCCACAGAAAGGTGCATCTATACCGTAGAACTAATGAAGTTTGACACCATTTAAACTGTCAGGGCTCAATGCTATAGACACATGGGAGTTGTAGTTTGGTGAGACAAGGACTCTGACAGAGAAAACTAAAGACCTTGTAAAACTACAGCTCCCATGATTCTATAGCATTGAGCCACGGCAGTGTCAAAATGCTTTAATTTTAAAGTGTTGTAACATCGAAAGTCACCTTTCCATAACAATCAATTCATAGTTACACTTTAATAACCTCTGAGTATACTGCATTCCAAAAGAATTTAAAAGCAATAGTATTTTTTAAAAATCCTTCTGAAAAAGTTATTGTGTGTAACTTCTCCCCAGCTTAAGTCTTATTTGTCTAGTCCAGGGTTCCTCAAACTTTTTAAACAGAGGGCCAAGTCACAGTCCCTCAAACTGTTGGAGGGTGGGATTATAATTTGAAGAAAGCATGAATGAATTCCTACGCACACTGCGCATATCTTATTTGTAGTGCAAAAAACACTTAAAACAATAAAATAATTAAAATGAAGAACAATTTTAACAAATATAAACTTATTAGTATTTCAATGGGAATTGTGGGCCTGCTTTTGGCTGATGAGATAAGGTTGTTGTTGTGTGCTTTCAAGTCATTTCAGACTTAGGTTGACCTTGAGCAAGGGCTGGGTAAATGACCCTCGAGGGCCATATTTGGTCTTTGAGCCTTAGTTTGAGGACCCCTGGTCTAGTCTATTTGTAAAGGAAAACATTACCTTATTAAAGTCAAAACCATAGTGAGACAGAAACTGGATGCTTGATCCTTGGAAAGACAACTCAGAATCCATTTGGCCAAATGTTGTAGGGAAGAGGAAAAAGTTATATGAATGGGCCACATACCTGTAAAAGTTAATTGAAACGACTAAGCGTGTGGGCTTATAACAGATGATGCCCATAGGGAAGTCTCGAACATTTATTTTCTCATGACTGAAAAAAATACTTTACTTACTTAGTTGATGTTTCACGGCAAAATATTGACAAACCTAAAAAAAAACCCACACCAGACAGTCTCAGACACAGAGTGATGTTCACTGCCACTTGGCCTTTTACTTCTCTTGGATTTATCTATGCTAGAATCTTTCCAACCCTCTTAATAAGGAGCTCACATCAGAGTAAAACCTAAAGGCCATTTAGTTTTAGGTCTGACTATTGGCAGTTCACAGAAATGTAAAGTGTTTGATGTCAGCAGGGACACTGTTACCCATATACACTGGCTCCACAAATTCATTTTGGGACCAACTTCCTAAAATATACATTATTTCTGAGGCTGGTAAAGTTATGCAGGGAAACCAGTTTTAAACTTCTGTGTTGTTGTTCATTCCTTCAGTCGTTTCCAACACTTCGTGACTTCATGGACTAGTCCACGCCAGAGCTCCCTGTACCACTAAACAAATATGCCTCGAAGGGCCTAAATATTCCACAAAAAGGTGGTTTAAATTCCCATTCCCTTCCTCATTTTAATTCTTCATAACGGGTCTGCTTATATTCAAGTACTCTTAAACTGAGTACCCGTATATACTTGAGTATAAGGAGATGTAAATATAAGCCGAGCCACCTAATTTTGCCATAAAAAACTGGGAAAACGTATTGACTTGAGTATAAGCCAAGGGTGGGAAATGCAGTAGCTACTGGTAAATTTCAAAAATAAAAATAGATACCAATAAATTGCATTAATTGAGGCATCAGTAGGTTAAATGTTTTTGAATATTTACATAAAACTGTAGTTTAGGATAAGCCTGTCCAACTCTGATTAAACCATTATTCTAACCTTCTTCAATGTAACTGTGCTTATGTATCTTTCCAATAATAATAGAGTAAAATAATAAATGTAATAAAAATAATAGAGTAAAATAATAAATGTAATAAAAATAATAGAGTAAAATAAAGGAAATTTAATTATGACAGTAATAATAGAGTAAAATAATAAATATAATAAT
Source organism: Anolis sagrei (assembly GCF_037176765.1). Lineage (NCBI taxonomy): Eukaryota > Metazoa > Chordata > Lepidosauria > Squamata > Anolidae > Anolis > Anolis sagrei. Next base: position 68,221,973 of record NC_090021.1, read on the forward strand.
ATTAATAATAGAGTAAAATAATAAATGTAATAATAATAAAGAGATTAAAATAATAAATGCAGTAATAATAATAGAGTCAAATAATGTAAACGTAATAATAATAGTAAATAAAGTAAAATAATAAATGTAAAAAAAATAATAACCCAGTAAAATAATAAATAACTTTGACTCAAGTATAAGCCAAGGGGGGCTTTTTCAGCCTAAAAAGGGGGTGAAAGCTGGGCTTATACTCGAGTATATATGTGGATTCAGATAACCCAGCTCAAAGCAGATCTTGTGGGATTTTCTGCCTTAATATTCTGGGATATAGGGCTGTGTGGAAGGGCCCTCAGAAACTACTCTCATATTATCACTTTGTAATATGGATATGGACCTTTAAGACAATCATGAAAGCAGGAAAAAAGTTACAACTACCTCTGTGATCCTCCTGTACATTTACCTGCCACACATGTTGCAGAACTTTCACTGAGTTTCAGAAACTAGAAATCACTCACCAAGCTGACTCACTGTAAATTGCTGAATACTCTGTCGGACTTTTCGATACCACTCGGCAGGTGAATCAAAGAGACTAGGAAAGAGGAGGAAATCATAAAGGACTTTCATTTTTGTACATGTTCACATTATTTCTGTAGACACATAACTGGAAATTCATTCAATCAGACAGGTTTACCTGGGCTGTTTCTCTGGTAGCACTGAACGTAAACCTGTGAATTCCATGTCAAGGCCTGCAAAACACAGCACACAAACTGAAACTCAAGCAAGGACACCACACTAGACCAAAGACAATGAGAAGGGGGATCTTTATGACATATTAATTTTAGCAAAGAGTTCAACCTGCTCCAACAGATTCCTGCTTTAAATTCTCTTCCCTTTACTCCCTTCAATAGAAATCTTATTCAGCCTTCCAAATGCTCCCACTTCTCCTGAAGTAAGTCAAATAATGTTTAAAAGATATATATTTTAGAAGTGTGCCCCTGCATAGTCTGAATGTAGCCCCCAGCCTTGCAATGGTTATATCACTACTATTAAATGGATTACAGTTCCTACAATTGCAACCACAATGTTAGATTTAAAAAAACATGTATGGCACAGTGAGCTCATTGTATCCTCAGGGGTTCTGTTTGGGGACCCCACATAGATATGAAAAAAATGCAAGAGATCATGCAACGTATTATTAAATGACGGCAACAAACAGCTTGCATATCCCTTATGAATTGCTCAAAAATTCAAAACTGTCCACATGGGTGGCTGAGACAGTGCTTCCTGGTAGATCAAGGTAATGAACCAAAATAATTAAAAACATTGCATATAAAATTATTGTCAAGTCTATGTGTAGAAGGCATTTGTTATTAATTGTATTCAAATAGGCTTTGACTTAGGACGACACAATCAAGGAGGGAGCTCCATACCATGTGAACATCAACCACCCTGCTCAGGTCTTGCAGACTCAGGGTCGAGGCTTCCCTGATTGAGTCTGGAACACATATCTGGAACACATGTCAGAAGTGACTTGAGAAACATACTGTAAGTGTATGGTATTCTGGTTTGTGAGAACTGATGTTGCCAAGGGGGTGCCCAGACGTGTTACCATCCTGCTGGGAGACTTCTCTTATGTCCCTGCAAGCTAGAGCTGACAGACAGGAGCTCACCCTGTCTTGCGGATTCGAACTGGCAACCTTCAGTTCAGCAACCTGGCCTTCAGGTCAGCAGTCCAGCCGGCACAAGGGTTTAATCCATTGCACCACAGCAGCTCCTATGTCTTGATAGTTTCCTATTACCCTTGATCTTACTAAGCATTACTGCCTTTTTCTAGCAGCTTGTGTCTTCTCATGATATGGCCAAAGTTGTGACAGCCTCAATTTTGTCATCTTGGTTTCAAGGGAGAGTTCAAGCCTGATTTGCAAGAGCATTTTTTTCACAGTCTCCACATAACCCTTCCTTCAACATATCTCAAATGAGTTTATTTTCTTCCTATACATAAAGTGTGCATGAAAGATAAATGTATTTTGTGTTGAGACTTGATAATCTCCGAGACCTCTCACAATATGCAATCAGTATTGGTGGGATTAATTATTCTAGGAATTTCTACATCGGAGGGGGGGGGGGGGGTCAAGGCTTTCTGGAACTCCAGCTGAATGAGCTGAAACTGAAGGAGGAGGAGCTGCAAGAGAGGGAAAGAGCCCCAAAAGAGAAAGAGTTTAGGCTGGAACAGCAAGCGCAGGAACTGGGTGTTCAAGAGAGGCTGGCAAAAGATGTTGTGTATTTTATTGTCTATGTTTTTTTTAATTGCTTGTATTGTTGTTTTATTGATTGTGTTGTTGTGTTTGGGCTCGGCGTCATGTAAGCCGCACCGGGTCCCTTGGGGAGATGGTAGCGGGGTACAAATAAAGTGTTATTATTATTATTATTATTATTATTATTATTAAGACAAACTGGCTAGGGCTGAAAACTTGATGAAGAATTACAACTTGCTGAAGGACCAAAAACTAATGCTGTCAACAACCAGCCCAGGTATGTAGAAGAAATAGGAGTCTCCAGCTAGACTACTGAACTAGGGATGCAGAAGCTCCTAGCCTTGTCACTAGTGACCTTTTTAGTAATTATTTCTCTGTGATGTATCTATATAAATTTTGTTTTGTTTAGATTCTTGCTCTGTTTCTTCCCAATGTAAGTTGAGAAATCATATATTTCTTATATTATTGGTTAATTTTTGATCATTTGTGATTACTTTTGAGGAAGATGTAGTTATGTTTAATTGTTGTTCACTCGTTCGGTCGCTTCCAACTCTTTGTGGCCTCATGGACCAGCCCATGCCAGAGCTCGTTGTCGGCCATCACCACCTCCTTCAGAGTCAAGCTAGTCACTTCAAGGATACTATCCATCCATCTTGAAGATCCAACCAGTCCATACTCCAGGAAATGAAGCCCGACTGCTCACTGGAGGATATTATAGGCAAAGATGAAGTACTTTGGCTACATAATGAGAAGACAGGAAAGCTTAGAGTTGACAGTGATGTTGGAGGAAATGGAAGGAAAAAGGAAGAGGGGCCGACCAAGGGCAAGATGGATGGTATTCTTTTTTCCTGCAGAAAGGAGTCCTTTTTGTTATACAAACAATACTTTTAAAATGTGGAACAACAGAAACCGGTATTGTGGCGCAGCGGGCTGAGTGTCAGCTGCATTAAGATCACTCTGACCAAAAGGTCATGAGTTTGAAGCCAGCCCGGGTTGGAGTGGGTTTCCAACCAATTGTGTAGCCTGTTGTCGACCTTTGCAACCCGAAATACAGTTGCATCTGTCAAGTAGGAAAATTAGGTACCACCTTAAAGTGTGGGGAGGCTAAATTAACTGATTTATGAGGCCATAAAGAAGACTCCAGCAAAGCATTCCAGCGGGGAAGCATGCGGGGAATGCGGAAGTGCTTCATCAGCATCGCAGATGGACGGTGAAAGCGACAGCTCCCCTGGCGTCCAGAACAAGTTAAATAGCTTCTGTGTATGTCTGTATATGTTTGTATGTCAAAAATTGGCATTTTTTTTGTCATGTCAGGAGTGTCCTGTTGTGAGAGAATTGGCCGTCTGCAAGGACGTTGCCCAGGGGACACCGAGATGATTTTGATGTTTTATCATCCTTGTGGGAGGCTTCTCTCATGTCCCCGCATGAGGAGCTGGAGCTGATAGAGGGAGCCCATCCGCCTCTCCCCAGATTTGAACCTGCGACCTGTCAGTCTTCAGTCCTGCCGGCACAGGGCTTTAACCCACTGTGCCACCGGGGGCATTGAATGTTTGCCATATATGTGTACACTGTAATCCGCCCTGAGTCCCCTGCGGGGTGAGAAGGGCGGAATATAAAAAGCTGTAAATAAAGAAATAAATAAAAATACTGAAATGAAAACAAAATATTATTTATAAAGGCTATTGTAATGTTTGGATGACACAATCAATACAAATGTTATTACTGTGTTGCAAAAAGAATATTTAAGTTTGAAATAAGATATCAAGCTATTCCTTCCGCTATTGCAAAAGCATCAAAATTATGAATCGCAAATATGCAGCTTGCATCTCGGGAAAAGAGAATTTTTCAATTTGAAGGTGTAGACTGCAAATTCCGAAAAAGACTATGGATTGAAAAAAGCATGTCCATGGATGGATGGTATTCTTGAAGTGACTGGCTTGACCTTGAAGGAGCTGGGGGCGGCCACGGCTGACAGGGCGCTCTGGCCTTGGTCATAAAGAGTCGGAAGTGACTGAATGAATAGACAAGAATTGCAACCCATCAGCACTTGTGGCTCTGAGTTTGGAGAAAGGTTAAAGCAGGCCTGGGCAAATTTGGGCCTTGCAGGTGTTTTGGACTCCAACTCCCATCATTCCTCACAGCCTCAGGCCCCTTCCTTTTCCCCCTCAGCCGCTTAAGCGGCTGAGGGGGAAAAGGAAAGGGCCTGAGGCTGTGAGGAATGGTGGGAGTTGGAGTCCAAAACACCTGCAGGGCCCACATTTGCCCATGTCTGACAGATAAAAGGGACAAAACAGGGCTGAATGGGCCTTGCCTCAGGAAACAGCGCCCCCTGTGGGTTGGCGCACGGAACTCCGCCTCAGTTCCACTGGCAAAGCCCAGCCTTGGGCCGCCTCCTCCTTCCACCCGCTATGGCTTTCCTCACCGACAAAATCACAGCTCGAGAGGAGCTCCTGCAACTCGGGCAGCTTGTCCTCGAACTGCGAGGCACAGACATCCATCCCGCCACCTCTCTGGAAGGCCACGCCTCCCACCCCTGAGAACTGGAAGCAGCCTCTTCTCCCTCCTTCCCTCCCTTGTAGCCCCACTTGAACTTTGCTATGGGATCCTGGGAGTTGTAGTTTGGTGAGGGATCCGCCTCCTTTCTTGGGCAGAGGCCTTCAAAAACTACAGCTACCAGGAGTCAATAGCATCCAGGCTAGCACAGAGAAGGGGAAACACCCCTGTTGGGTTTGTTTTGCAGTCTGTGCCCCTTTTCAGAAGAGTTCAGCTCACTTTCTGATCCTGGGCCCTTCCACACAGCCGTATATTTCAGTATATCAAGGCAGAAAAGCCCACATTATTTGAATGTGGATTCATATAACCCAGGCCCCTTCCACGCAGCTGAATAAAATCCCACATTTTCTGCTTTGGACTAAAATATATGGCAGTGTGAACTCAGATAACCCAATTCAAAGCAGGTATTGTTGATTTTTTTGCCTTGATATTCTATCATGAGAAGAAAGGAAAGCTTCGAGAACTGCCCCGGAATGTGGTGGAGGCTCCTTTGGAAGCTTTTAAACAGAGGCTGGATGGCCATCTGTCAGGGGTGCTTTGAATGCAATATTCCTGCTTCTTGGCAGGGGGTTGGACTGGATGGCCCATGAGGTCTCTTCCAACTCTTTGATTCTATGATTCTAAGACAATTATGCTGGGGAAAATTGAAGGAAAAAGGAAGAGGGGATGACCAAGGGCAAGATGGATGGATGGGATCCTTGAAGGAGCAGGGGGTGGTGATGACCGATGGGGAGCTCTGGCGTGGACTTGTCCATGAAGTCACGAAGAGTCGGAAACGACTGTACCAATGAACAACAACAAATTCTGGGATATAGGGTTGTGTGGAAGGGCCCCCAGAAGATCAAGATAGGAAATTTCACAATATCTACTTTGAACTGGGTTGTCTGAGGCCGCATTCAGATAATGTGGGATTTTCTGACTTGATATTCTAGGGCCCCTTCCACGCAGAGGAATAAAATCCCACATTTTCTGCTTTGAGCTGGAATATATGGCAGCATGGGCTCAGATAACCCAGTTCAAAGCAAATATTGTGGGTTATTCAGCCTTGATATTCTGGGTTATATGGGTGGGTGGAAAGTCCTTGAGATAGGAAGTCTGTTCTGCCTTGATTAGACCACACCTGGAATATTGTGTCCAGTTCTGGGCACCCTAATTGAAGAGAGACATTGACAAGCTGGAATGTGTCCAGAGGGGGGCGACTAAAATGATCAAGGGTCTGGAGAACAAGCCCTATGAGGAGCAGCTTAAGGAGCTGGGCATGTTTAGCCTGAAGGCTGAGAGGAGACACAATAGCGATGTGTAAATATGTGAGAGGAGGGAGCAAGCTTTTAAACAGAGGATAGATCTAGATGGCCATCTGTCAGGGGTGCTTTGAATGCAATATTCCTGCTTCTTGGCAGGGGGTTGGACTGGATGGCCCATGAGGTCTCCTCCAACTCTTTGATTCTACGATTCTTCCCAGGTGCTTAAGCGGCTGAAGGGAAAAAGGAAAGGGATTAGGAATTATGAGAGTTGTGGTTCAAAACACTTGGAGGGCCGAAGTTTGCCCATGCCTTCTGTATAGGGATACGATCCCACTTTTAACTGCTGTGGTGCATACTCTCAAATTCTGGGGTTTGTCGTTTGAAGACACGCTACAGCTCCTTGGTTGAGAGTTTAATGTAATGAAAGTACCAATCCCAGGTTTGCATAGGATGCAGCCCTGGCACTTAAGAATTTATGCTATGATTCGTAGCCTGAATGGTTCCCTGGACTATTCGTCATGTTTGAGGCCCCTCCTAGGTAGGGGCCTTAGGAGGACCTGCTTGGACTCTTAACAAATGGGCAACTTAACTATTTTTCAGCCTGGGTGGAACCTGCATGTTTTCACTTAAGATGGTCAGGATATCTTAATGCTTGTGCTACCAACAAATGTATTTTCTACACACAATTCCAAGTAAACGTCTTTAGAACATGACGTCAGTTTATATTAAGCCCAACTCACAGTCCTATTCTATACATTTTACTTTGCCTGTTTTAATTTTTCTGAATGAAGCATACATTTAAATTTTAAAGTTTTATGAAATTCACTTCAATGTGAGAAGGAGTACACCTGTCTTGAAATCCAGTTTCTTTGTATGAGTTCCAGGTAAAGTTCAGTTTTAGGTAACAGCTATAAAAAAAATGCCATTGAAATCAGTCCATCTTTATATTTTTATTTATCAACACATGGTTCAGTATTATTAAACTACAGTTATTTCTCCTGAAAGAATACAGCACAGACTTTGGAACAGTATTTCTCAGTGTCTTCTTGTGAATCTTCAGTTTATCCATATATTCTTTGTACCTCTGTCAAAGTAACACCACCTTCTGTCATAGCATTTTCAAATTGTTTGACCTGTTTTTGTTTAAAAGAGAAACAAATTAAGTCATGATCTTTGTTCAACCACACAATGTATTTTTGGAATATACTTTTTTTCACATTTGTTCTAATTTTTCCTAGAGAACTTTCCAACTTTTTGCAGCATATTCTAACTTTAAGGCTACAAACCAGTGTCGACTTTCAGCAATTGCTGAAATTGCATTTCCATCACCTGAAGAAAGATGGGCTATAGACCCAATAATTAAGAGCAAATAAGATAATTAACACTAGAGCCAGATGACATCTTGCTGGAAATAAAGTTGCTTTTCAGACATGACAGGAGGTTGAATTGTAGAATCAATTGCATGTTGATTTTTATAATTAGTAAAAAACAAATCCTGTCCCAAAACTCAATCTACTTGCCGTTTCGCTACGCCTTTCCCATGGAATTATAGCACGAAAGTCCACTAAGCCGATTCCTGCTTCAAGACAGCGTTGTGCTAGTACTCGTCCCACATTCTCACATGCTGCCATGTTGGATGTACTGTGAAGGTGTTTCTTGATGGCCCACTCTCGGGTGGACGCGGAGACGACAATGTGGCCACTGCAATGCTCAACGTAGGCCTCCACGTGCTTCTGTGATCGCACAAGTCGCAACCTGAAGAGTTGAGCATTTTTAAAATCATAACTTGAGTTTAGAAATTAAAAACTTATTCTTATCACTGCTGAAAAGATTTTATAAAGAAAAGTATGGCACTACTTCTCAGAACACTTTCATGACATAAGGATCGAAAATATTGTGAAGGGATAACAAGTCATGAAACAGGTGGAATTCTTTAAAAACACATGATTTTCGTTTAAGATTCTCGAGACAAAACACTTCTGTTCTTTTTAAGTCAATTTATCCATATCCTAATCCTTAGTCGGTGTAGTGGTTTCAGCATTGAATGATGACTCTGGAGCCCAGATTTGAATACCTGCCCAGCCATGGCTACTCACTGAGTGACCTTGAACATGTCCCAGTCTCCCAGCCTCAGAGGAAGATAAACACAAACTTCCTTTAAACATATCTTGCCAAGAAAGCCTTGTGATAGCTTTCACTTTAGTCCGAAATGGCTTGAAACTACACAACAACAGGTTGAACATAATATAGTTTTCTTGGTAAGAGATTTTTTTTCAGAGGCAGTTTTTCTTTGCTTTCCTCTAGGTTTCTATGGTGAGCAGGGATTTGAATCCTAGCTTCCCAGTGTACTAGTGTAACACACAAACCACGTCACTTCTCTGGCTCTCACTTCTTTAGTAGTGAAAAATTCAAAAATATACATAAGAATTCTGCTGTTCTACATATTTCCCTAACCAACCTATGCCAATAGTCTCGTTTGGGCCATGTGGTTCTCCAGCCCCGTTCCTTCCTTGCCAGAGCCAAGCGTTCCAGGTTACGTGGGTTCCGGTTAGTGAAGTCAGGGTTTACAATCTCATTTTCTCTTGTATCCACTTCATCCTCAGCAGAAGGTGTGGAACTGGGAATAGCAGAAATACATCTAAACCCTGTAAAGGAATAAAGTGTTTAAAAACACTGAAATCCAAATAGAGAGAAACAAAATACAATAAACAATGAATTCTTCCTTCAAGTTAGAAAAGTTGTCAGTACTTATAAACGTATTACAGCGATGTTGACGGTCTCTGAATAAGAGGTTAAACATTCTGGCTAACTCTCAGAATGTCCAACTTGAATTAATAAAAGAATGTTTATAGACAGTTTCCTTATGCACCCTGCTCCAGAATTTAGAAGACAGCATATTTAACTGAGCTGGGGAAAATAAGGATAAATCTGCAGTTAAAATTAGAGGAAATATTTGAATAATTGTTTAAAAGGCAAGAATAGCCTGAGTTAATAGAAGCAATAACTTCTATGAAGCACTAGATTTATAGACAAACTAGCCGTCCCCTGCCACGCGTTGCTGTGGCCCAGTCTGTGTAAAATGTGTTGTGTGTGTGTATATGTCTGGACATATTTGTGCATATGTTTTTGGTTTTACTGGCACATTAATCTATTAATTTATTGAGTATATGGCTTGGTTTTACTGGCACATTAATCTATTAATTTATTGTTAAATTTTACTGATGTACGTTTTAAAATGATTTTATTGTGAGTTGTAGTTTTTAGGGTATTTATGTTGTTAGCATCCTCTGATGCTCATGTGAGGCCGCGCTGAGTCCCCCTTGTGGGGAGAATATATGAAATAAATAAATAAATAAATATGTGCATATGTGGTTTTGCGCATGTGTTGTAATGTAATTTTTGTTTCTTTGGCTTTTTAAGTCTCTTCTGCTGTGTTTTTCAGTGTTTTTATGGGTGATGGTCACTTGTTGGCCTAATAGGTGTATTGTGTCCAAATTTGGTGTAAATTCGTCCAGTGGTTTTTGAGTTATGTTAAACCCACAAATGAACATTACATTTTTATTTATATACTAGCCGTCCCCTGCCACGCTTTGCTGTGGCCCAGTCTGTGTAAAATGTGTTGTGTGTGTGTATATGTCTGGACATATTTGTGCATATGTTTTTGGTTTTACTGGCACATTAATCTATTAATTTATTGAGTATATGGCTTGGTTTTACTGGCACATTAATCTATTAATTTATTGTTAAATTTTACTGATGTACGTTTTAAAATGATTTTATTGTGAGTTGTAGTTTTTAGGGTATTTATGTTGTTAGCATCCTCTGATGCTCATGTGAGGCCGCGCTGAGTCCCCCTTGTGGGGAGAATATATGAAATAAATAAATAAATAAATATGTGCATATGTGGTTTTGCGCATGTGTTGTAATGTAATTTTTGTTTCTTTGGCTTTTTAAGTCTCTTCTGCTGTGTTTTTCAGTGTTTTTATGGGTGATGGTCACTTGTTGGCCTAATAGGTGTATTGTGTCCAAATTTGGTGTAAATTCGTCCAGTGGTTTTTGAGTTATGTTAAACCCACAAATGAACATTACATTTTTATTTATATACTAGCCGTCCCCTGCCACGCTTTGCTGTGGCCCAGTCTGTGTAAAATGTGTTGTGTGTGTGTATATGTCTGGACATATACGTGTTTTCTGTCTGTATATATGTGTGTCTGCATATATATATGTGGTTTTGCGCATGTGTTGTAATGTATTTTTTGTTTTTTGGCTTTTGTAGTCTCTTTTGCTGTGTTTTTCAGTATTTTTATGAGTGATGGTCACTCGTCGGCCTGATGGGTGTATTGTGTCCAAATTTGGTGTCAATTCGTCTAGTGGTTTTTGAGTTATGTTAATCCCACAAATGAACATTACATTTTTATTTATATAGAAGAAAATATCACCGGGGGGGGGGGGGGGACTCTTTATGGCTCCCTGAGTTTCTACCTAATACTGTATTCACATTCCTTAGAACAAGAACTGTGATGTCTGCAGAACGATAATACCCTGACATGATCTACCTCTGTAAAAAGGCCCTTGGTAGCATTTATTTTACCTGCTAGTGCAATTACACCCTACTCTACCTCTTGGATTCCCTGGTGAAACACTGGTGAAACACTGCTGTTTCACCAGTGTTTTAAATGTTTAATCTATTGAAACCGGCCCGCCCAATGTGATCAATTTCTGTGTGTTTAAATGCTGTGATTTAATATTGTTGACGTGTTTAAAATGGGTTTGTATTGTATTTTATTTTTGCTGTGTTCTGTTGTATATTGTTTTACTATATTGCTGGGCTTGGCCTCATGTAAGCGTTGCTGTGGCCCAGTCTGGTGATCTGGAAAATAAAGTAATGAGAAAGTGTCAGGAGGGCTCTGATTATGTTTTCTTGCCCTGGTGAAGGGAGTTGGACTGGATGGGCTTAAGTATTTTCTGTTGGTGAACTAAAACTCCAAAACATAAGGTCCATGCCCTTCCAGAGGTTTTTTTGTTGTTGTCATGGGGGTTCTGTGTGGGAAGTTTGCCCCAATTCTGTTGTTTGTGAGATTCAGAATGCTCTTTGATTGTAGGTGAACTATAAATCCCAGTAACTACAACTCCCAAATGTCAGTGTCTATATCCCCCAAATTGTGTTCATATTTGGGCATATGGAATATTTGTGCCAAGTTTAGTCCAGATCCATCATTGTTTGAGTCCACAGTGCTCTCTGGATGTAGGTGAACAACAACTCCCAAACTCAAGCTCAATGCGCACCAAACCCTTTTAGCGTTTTCTGTTGGTCATGGGAGTTCTGTGTGCCACGTTTGGTTCAATTCCATCATTGGTGGAGTTCAGAATGCTCTTTGATTGTAGGTGAACTATAAATCCCAGCAACTACAACTCCCAAATGGCAAAATCAAAAAATTTTGAGTGAAGGACATACATTGGGTTGTTAGGTGTATGCTGTCCAAATTTGGTGTCCATTGGCTCACTGGTGTTTGAGTTCTGTTAATCCCACAAACGAACATTACATTTTTATTTATATAGATTATTATTATTATTATTATCATCATCATCATCAGACTTTCATAAAAAGAAAGCAGAGGGTTCAGTGTGAGGGTTCAGCCTCAAACTGGACTGAGGAATTGCCCCGACTCCTGCCCTATTCATATCCTCAAGATCAGCTCGAGAAGTCTGCAGAACTGTCCTGGGCAGATTTTCAGGGGTTGCTGCAGAGGACCTCCAACTGATGCAGCACTGAATTTCATACCGACTGCTAGGAATTGTGGGAGTTGAAGTCCAAAACACCCGGAGGGCCGAAGTTGTCCCATGCCTGCCTTAGAGGGAACCTGCACCCTGCAGCTTCAGTTTGTCCATGCCTTGGCTAGTGGGTGTTGGGACTTCTTTTGTATATGCGATCGTGGCTTCCAAGAAGGAGTTTTTCCTACTAAACTGCCCCGTTTCTAATCCAAACCCCGTGGGCTGTGTACCTGGCGCTGCTTCCCGCAGTCCCCTGGCCGTGATCCTCGCCAGCAACGTCGCTTTCCGCAGAGCCATCACGCCGCCTGGCAGGATAGCTAGGAAACCGGAGAGAGCGCCATCTTGACTCAGGGAAAGGCCTGCTTCCCACTCGCAGCTCGATGTCTCCGTTGGATACAAGCAGTGGCCCAGGGGTTGGACTTCAACTCCCGAAAGTCCTAGACACTGTCGGCAGCGATCAGGAATTCTGGGAGATGGAGTCCACAAACTAGGAAATCTACTGAAGCCGTAGGGGAAAAAAGACTTCGCCCTTTTAAAAAATGGCGCCTACAAATGATGGATGCTTATAACCTTGCTTGCGATTGGCTCCGGGCAACTAGTCCCGCCTCCTTTTCTCTATGATGGTCCTATGAGACAAGGGCATTCCGAAGGGTCGGAATGGAACCTTTCAAATCAGGAGTAGGCAAATCTCGGCCCTGCAGGAGTTTTGGACTTCAACTCCCACAATTCCTAGCAGCTTTAGGCCCCTTCCTTTTCCCCCTCAGCCGCTTAAGCGGCTGAGGGGGAAAAGGAAAGGGCCTGAAGCTGCTAGGAATTGTGGGAGTTGAAGTCCAAAACTCCTGCAGGGCCCCAGGCCTGTTTTAGACAGACAAACGTCAGTGCAGATGGCATCATGGGAGTTGTAGTCTGGAGCGCCATTAGTACCTATTGGCAGATTAGGCTTGTGAAAACAGCGTTTTTTCTAGAACGTTCCAGAACAAACGCAACAGCCACGCCCATATCGCTTGTTGCTATGTAACAGTAGACGGAAGGAGCCCTGCCTTGCCCAACAACCAATGACCATCAGCAGCTCAGAAGCAGTCGGCCTATTACGTTTGTCACAGGCGTTTGGATTGGTTAATATTCTTTTGAGGCTCTTCCAATCGTCGGCATCGCATCTTTGAGTCGCCATCTTGAGAGGCGTGGTACCCAGAAGCCCTTTCGCGCCTGGCTGCGGGCCCCTTCCTTCCTTCCTTCCTCCTTCTCCGCACGTTGCTGTCGGCCGGGCTTCTTTTTGTTCGGGAAGATGGCGGCGCTGGATGGCCCGTTGGCGGTCTTGGGCGAGCGGAGCACCGGCGAGAACGTCCGCACGCAGAACGGTAAGCGGGAAAGAAGGCAGGAAGGCCGCTCTCGCCCTCCCTCTCCTCTCTTCCTGCATTTCGTTGTACACTGGCAGTACAGCTCTGCGTGTTGTATACCTCAACTGAAGGCCCCTCTCTTTTCGCAGGCCTCTCCTGCCAGTTCGAATTTTAAGACCACGTTCAAGGCGTGTTGTGTTTTCACTTTTGCTTCATTTATATTAATATGTTTATATTTGTTTTCATGTGGCCGTATTTTAACTGCGAGGACCCGCCTCGAGCCCTAAGAAGAGACGGCTAATGAATAAACAATAATATTGTTATTCTTACTCATATATTTGGGGTCAACCTTCGTTTCCATGCCTCTAAAATATTAAAACAATTTTTAAAGCATTTAATTTAGGAAACACCATTTTACTATTCCGTTATATATAACGGGACTCAAGTATCCACAACAAACAAGAAATGGAACGTTAGAATTTGAAAGGCAATCCAATCCAAGGTTGTTGTAGGTTTTTTCGGGCTATATGGTCATGTTCTAGAGGCATTCTCTCCTGACGTTTCGCCTGCATCTATGGCAAGCATCCTCAGAGGTAGTGAGGTCTGTTGGAACTAGGAAAATGGGTTTATATATCTGTGGAATGACCAGGGTGGGGCAAAGGACTCTTGTCTGTTGGAACTAGGTGTGAATGTTTCAACTGACCACCTTGATTAGCATATAATGGTCTGACAGTGCCTGGAGCAAACTTTTGTTGAGAGGTGATTAGATGTCCCTGCCTGCTTCCTCTCTGTTGTTGTGCTGTTGCAATTTTAGAGGTTTTTTTTAATACTGGTAGCCAGATTTTGTTCATTTTCATGGTTTCCTCCTTTCTGTTGAAATTGTCCACATGCTTGTGTATTTCAAGGTGGTCAGTTGAAACATTCACAACTAGCTGCAGCAGACAAGAGTTCTTTGTCCCACCCTGGTCATTCCACAGATATATAAACCCTTTTTCCTAGTTCCAACAGACCTCACTACCTCTGAAGATGCTTGCCATAGATGCAGGCGAAACGTCAGGAGAGAATGCCTCTAGAACAGGAGTCCTCAAACTTTTTAAACAGAGGGCCAGGTGAGAGTCCCTCAAACTGTTAGAGGGCTGGATTATAATTTGGGGGAAAAATAACCGAATGAATTCCTATTCACACTGCACATATCTTATTTGTAGTGCACAAACACTTAAAAGGAATACAATAATTACAATGAAGAACAATTTAAAGAAATATAAGTATTTCAATGAGTAGTATAGGCCTGCTTTTGGCTGATGAGATAGGGTTGTTGTTGTTGTTGTTGTTGTGTGCTTTTAAGTCATTTCAGACTTAGGTTGACCTTGAGTGAGGGCTGGGTAAATAAACTTGGAGGTCCGTATCCGGCCCCCGGGCCTTAGTTTGAGGACCCCTGCTCTAGAACATGGCCATGTAGACCGATAAAAACCTACAACAACCCAGTGATTCTGGCCATGAAAGCCTTCGACAATCCAATCCAAACCCATTTCGCCCTGCGGGAAAGCACAATCAAAGCACCCCCGACAGACGACCACCCAGCTTCTGCTTCAAAACTTCTGGAAAATAATAATAGAAAATTTTATTTATACTCCACCACCATCTCCCCAAAGGGGACTTGGGGCAGCTAGCATGAGGCCAAGCCCAGAATTACAGTACAACAAAATAAAATGAAGTACAAACAGCAAATAATAACATCAAAATAAAATACATAAAACAACAGGGAGTGATACAAACATATGCAAAATAACATGATGAAGAAATAACATAAAAGCACGGTGGGCAAGCCAAATGCACAGAGTAGGATTGATAAAACCCTGGGTGAGATAAATAAATGAAAAAGTATGTGTCTGGAAGAGATCAGGAGGGGCGGACAATGGAATTGAGTCTTCATTAAAGACAAGAGAAAGTGTGCCATGAGGAGAGAACTATAGTGGGGAGGGGCATGATACTCATAAGTTGGTAGCTGAATGGCTAGCACAGTGGAGCCCCAATTGCTTCCTTTTATGGCACTTGCAGTTTGGAAGCTTACTTCTTTCAATAAATAGCATTGGTGTACCAAGTATAACTATGTTGTTAATTTATGAGTATCCCGTACATTATCAATGAGTTACAAAGCAGTTTGAAGCATGGTATATCTGTAGACTTTATTCTTTCAAGAAATAAAATTAAAAATTGTTAAAAATATAAGTTCTGAACTCAGATTCTAAATATATAATTTTCAAATATTACATTTTCTTGACAATCTATTTTTATATAACAGTATTATTTCAAAGTTTATCAAAATAATACATCTTACCAAAATGCAATTTCATTTGTGGATGGTTGAACTGGTGGCAAATATTAACCACATACATTTGATTGTATGTTATTTTACACTGAACACACTGGAGTAATACTGTCTAAGGTCTGTAAGGCATTGATCACAATCATGAATGACCATAAACTGTCATTGGTGGAAATATTTTTTATTGTTTGTTTTTACTCAACAAGTTAAGTTAAAGTGGCAGTAACCCTTAGTCAGGAAAACGCCAGAATCAGTCCTTTTTGTGAAAGTTACACTTCTTACACTTTTTATATACAGTACATTGAATTAATAATGGCATATGTAAAAGTTTGAGAGAGGAAAAAACCCTCACAGATTAGTTAATGTAAATGCCATGTAAATTTGTTGAATTGTTAAATGCAGTTATCACTCCCAAATAAAAAACTAGAGCCATGAAGCCTTCTGTTTGTTGTTGGTCTATCATTCACTGCATTTATCATCTTTTGCTTTGCTGCTTGGGAACTGAAAAGTGAAAACTCCAGTTCCCCGTTTCTGCCTTAAATTCAGTTGTAAGACTATTTAGAATGTGCTCAGTGATTCAGATTGATACTTCCCATTGTACTGCCTCTTATTTCTACAATAAAATAAGAGTCTTTGCTTATGGGATAAAGAAACACTAGCCATTGTCTGAAGGAGAAGATTGATATTGTCTTTCTCCTATATGAAATGGCTAAACATGGCATCACAAAGCAAATGATAGATTTTATTGTCCAGACAAAATGATGTTGTTCCCTGTTGTATTATTTGTAGAAATCATGTCAAAGATCCACTATATAAGGAACAGTGCAACATATGCATGTTTATACAAATAAATGGCAATAAATTTAAGATCTACTTTTAGGATCCATTCAATGATGAAGTGGGAATAGATTGTGTGAATAAATAATGTCACTGGTCAGTTTTCATGACTGAGCAGGGATTTGAACTCTGCTCCACCAGTGACACTCAAATACATCATGCTGGTTCTCCTGTGTGCAATAGCTCTGGTTCATACTGGGAATTCATGCCTAGTTTCATATACAAAACATGACAGAGTGCTGTGTGAACTAAATTCATGCCTAGTTTCATATACAAAACATGACAGAGTGCTGTGTGAACTAAATTATAGTTCATCCTAAACAAAACCCTAAATGTTCTTGTTCCCTTAACCTTACCAAGTCAAAGTTAAAGAAATTCCATGATTCTGTTTGTGAGAACTTCTTTTCTTTTCTTGAAACAGTGACAGCTGCTGCTTCTATTGCCAATATTGTGAAGAGTTCTCTTGGTCCAGTTGGTTTGGATAAAATGCTGGTGGATGACATTGGTGTAAGTAGACATTGGTCTTTGTAAGATAAAATTGTTCCCTGTGTCCAAACAGATTAAAACAGAGTTGAGGTACATATTTTTATTTTAAAAAGATTTATGTAGTAGATGGATGGGAAAAGTTGGTGAAATCAAATAAATCTTTATAAAGTACAGTACAACTATCTATATATTTATTCTGGACTAACTTCTATAACTTTTGGAATTTATTCACACATACATGTGCATAGAAGTGTATTCTCAATTTTCCTAGGGCAAATGTATCATAAACATTTATTTTTCTATTTGTGTTTACAATGAAATAATTCCGTTGTTACATATCAATTATGAGTAGCAAGGTCTTTTTAAAAATACTGCTAGCTAGAGGAACAATTATCAGAAGCCTAGAAATGTTTACTATCCCACATTTTTTTAACAAAACCTATATTGCGTGGAAACCTTAAACTTAAAGTAGCTGGTAGAAGCAATGGATCCAAACGTCAACTTGCCAACATGAGTGTGACACCTGCAATTGTTGCATTATACATAGCAATCCCTCTAAAAATACAGTGGTTGATGAACGTTGTTAATAATGATGATATTACAGTACAAAATTACAAAAAATATTTCCTAACACAATTAGCCAAAAGAACCAAAGTGAATTTGGAAGTTCGGCAGAAGTGGATGATGTCCTGTTAAAAATATTTAACCCAATTCTTGCTCACTGGTAGGGCTGACATTGGCTATGACCCATTATGTTAACTCATAGTGAGTCGTTAGTATTTTCATTTAATACCTCATAAAATCTGTTTTAATTAACATGAACTTTTTTTGTTAGGATGTGACCATTACTAATGATGGTGCCACTATTCTAAAGCTGCTAGAAGTAGAGCATCCTGCGGCAAAGGTTCTCTGTGAGCTAGCAGAACTGCAGGACAAAGAAGTTGGAGATGGGACCACTTCTGTGGTAGGTGTCAGTATGTTTAAACCCAGATGTATAGTAATTATTTTTGTTCTGTCCTCTCCATGATTGCAGAGGCTTTGAAAGCTCAGCATTCTTAAAAGTTTTTGAAAGCCTGCATTTCAAACGAGAAATTCATGTCAAATTGACTTGTCACCCTTTCAGAAATGATTGACAAAATCTGTTCAGGCAGATTACTGTGACTGTTGTATTTCCATGTGCCCTTGTATTGTAAAGCATTTTGGCAAATTCTTTTGTCAAGCAACATACACACAATTAGCGTTGAATTAGTCTGTAATTTAAATTAAAGTTTCATACAAAATTTCCCGTAAATTCATTCTTTCAGTGTTAGGGGGCTGGATTGGATAGAAATTGGTTAATATTTGATTCAAAATTGATTTAATTTACCACCAATACTGAAGGAGAATGCTTCCCATTTGACTGCTACTTATTTGCACTTCAAAATAAGCAGCTATGCTTGTGGGATATAGAAATATCTGCCATCGTTTTAAGGAGAAGACTGATAGTATCTTCTTCCTATATTTAATGGCAAAACATACTATTAAATTACAAATTCTGGTATTATTTAGATTTCAAAGCAAACAATAACATTACTGTTTCAGACATAGAAGTGTTGTGATGCACAGCTAAAGTCTTGAAGAGTTTATGGGTACAAAAAAAAAGCTTTTTGGGGACAGTGGGACTATTTTCAGTTGACAAATCTGCCTCTGCATCGCATTCCTATCCCTGTGAAGGAAAACAGATCTGATGCCACAATTAAAAAAATGGCTATTGATGCATATGTATATTTTTCTCATGGGTTCCTTTAGCAGGGTTGATGTATGTCTTCTTAGACATTATTGGGCTGCAAGTGCCTTCTATTTAATGAACATATTAAGCCAATTTGATTGGCTCTACTACCAGAGCATAAAGGGAAAAGTCAACTAGATGTAGATTGTTTCTGTGTACTAAAGAGAAAGAACTTACAGACCAACATTAAAACTTACAAGGCCATTATTATTTCCTTGTGTCTGTCTTAAACACGCTATGGGATTTCAATGTGTATATTACTAGATGGCATGTCTTTTTCATTCTGACAGGTAATTATTGCTGCAGAACTTTTAAAGAATGCAGATGAGTTGGTTAAACAGAAAATCCATCCCACTTCTGTTATTAGTGGATATCGTCTTGCTTGCAAGTAAGTGAGATGTTGAGTAGTCCTTGCAGGAAGCAGTGTTAGTTTTCCCTCTTTTTTTTTAAAATTTAAGATATAATGAGTAGGGCAACACATGATTTTCCCATTCTGATAAAAATGTTCTTGAGATAATGGTGGTCTTTTAATGGTCTCGACTATCAAAAGGGAGGTGTTGTGGGTGTTACAGCGTAATGTGGGCTATATACTAAATGCATGTTTCCAGTCTATAGCTTAGCAAGGTAGAGAAAAATTGGAACAGGCTAGTAACAGCAATGGTTGAAGAGAAATGTCTTCCCTTTGCCAACAGGATATATACCTTCATGTGGGGGTGGGAGCCTCTGTGAGTTTTGGAGACATTAACCCCACTTGATAAGAAAAGGCTAAATCATAGAATGGTAGTCCTGGGTTGTAAAATCTGTGTTTGGAAGTCCCAGGGATAGTAAAGATCAGGGCACCCTCATTGTTTTTATTTTGTAGAAGTTTGTAAGACACCATATGAATGCCGATTGTTTATTAAAAGCTATTGTAAACATTAGACATATTTCAGCTCTTAACTCCAACTAAAACAATATGAAATGCTATTTTCTTGACATATAATGTAAAATAATTACAGAGACAAAGTAAAGTATTACAATTTTATTTTTAAAAATATTGTTTCTATTCAACAGGGAGGCAGTTCGTTACATCAACGAGAACCTGGTTATTAATTCAGATGAACTGGGCAGGGACTGCCTTATTAATGCAGCTAAAACAGCGATATCCTCTAAAATCATAGGAATGTATCCTTTCAGTTGATCATTACAAGTTAGGACATTGTTTCCACACAATATAAAGTATTTCAATGCTATATTTTAGAGAAAATGACTTTTTCTACACTTAAAAGGAAAAAATAAGGGATGGTTAGATGTGGTGTCACAGATATTAACTTCAAATATCTCTCTACAGAACTGACACCTGTAAAATGCTATTACTCTTTGCTACCGTTAAGATTTTAAAAAGATTTATAACATTTATAATGTGCATGCAGCATATATTGTCCTGTAACATGTGTCGTATTTGCCTTAACAATATTCTTTTAGTGATAGTGATTTCTTTGCCAACATGGTAGTGGATGCTGCACTTGCAGTTAAATACACAGATCAAAAGGGACAAGCACATTATCCCATCAACTCCATAAATGTTTTAAAGGCACATGGTCGCAGTCAGAAAGAGAGCATTCTTGTAAATGGTTATGCATTAAACTGTGTCGTGGGCTCCCAAGGTAAGGTGAAAATCATATTTGCATTGCAGCATCAATTTCAGATTTGGATTAGAAGTTAGACAGGATATATTTATAATCATAAGAGTCTTATCTAACAGTTTTCCCTTCATAAAATAGCTGAAAAGAGCCTCAATGTTCTGTTTTTTAAAAAGGCACTGATTTAGCTAGCAAATTGAAACTTGATATCAGTGATCTCCTTATATTTAAATATTTTAGGTAGGTAACTCCAATCTAAAAACCTCTCACAGGATTAGTATGATTTAGCTTAGCAGTCTTACAGATACATAGGCTTTCGGAAAATAGATAGGCTTAGGAAATGGTTTGATAGAAAGAAATAATAGTGCTAATTATCAATTTGAAATATTTCACATTTCTCAGTTAAAACTAAGGTGCAATTTAATAAAGAACCTTCCCTGTTGTGCTTTCTCTTCACTTTTTCTTTTAGGTATGCCTAAGAGAATAGTTAATGCAAAGATTGCCTGTCTTGACTTCAGCCTTCAAAAGGCAAAAATGAAACTTGGTGTTCAGGTGGTGGTCACAGACCCTGAAAAACTGGACCAGATTAGGCAAAGGTATACAAAATGTACTTTTGTTATAAAAAGGTATAGAGTACATAGGCTACAGGTATTTGGTACAAACGGTGGTCACTGTTGCACTTCACGAAGACGAATATTGCTCATAGCCACTATATTATAGCTTGTTGGGTCTTGTAGTATTTTTCTCGGGGTTTTATTGTTTCATGTGTAATGGGGTTATTGTTATTAATTTAACCTTTTATGTTTTGTTGTATGTGTATTGTGTGGCAGTACTTGAGAGCATCCTGTGAGCCACCCCGAGTCCCTACAGGGAAATGGTGGCAGGATACAAATGAAGTTGCTGCTGCTGCTGTTGTTGTTATTATTATATACGCAGTTAATGAGCTACATTTTTCTTCTAGTCAGGTATCAAAGCATTTTTTTAAAATCCTGAATCTAAAGTATAGAATATGCTCATACTATGCATACACTTACATGTTCTTGAGAAGTACAGTTGGAGTTGGTTATAAATGAAAGTTAAATTTTTCCACAGTAATGTAGGCCCACCTACAATCTGAGAAAGATGCAAGGCAGCTTATCCAGCACTCTTATAATGTAAATGACAAAATTCCAAAGAATCCTAATGGGACTTAGCCATTTCTTTGGAAGTGACTGCTAAGTTGCATAAAGAGCTCTAGCACTGATAGTTCAAAATTCAGACCACATATGTAGCCCTTCTCATTTGTATCACTCGCAAATTTGGTTCAAGCCTCTGCATCTCATTTAAAGATGCTCTAGGAACTGCAAGGAAGGAGAAAATCAAGCTTGATGGCAGGTGCTGATCTGTGAACCATTGGCTGCCAGTCCTTGCAGAGTTTCCAGGAAAGATTAATACAATCTTAGCTAATGGGCACAAGTATGGTATTGGTCCCTGGTGTCTTGGGGAGGGTATTTCTAAGCCTCCACCTCTAAACAGCTTCATTTAATTACAGTGATTTAAAACCGAACTACTGTATTACTTCAATTCAAAGACACACTTCTTCCTCCTATAAACATGTCTAAAACCCGGGTGTGTCTTAAAATCACAGTTGATTTTCTATATATCTTTTTCTGTTGATGGTACTGAAATTAATGTGTGTCTTACAATCAGTGACATCTTAGAATCAATGAAATATGGTATTTTATTTCACTATATAGCTTTGCCACTAATTTCTAGTTTAGGTTTTTTTTTTTTAAAAAAAATGCACACCTCTTATCTCATGCAGAGAAGCTGATATCACTAAAGAGAGAATTCAGAAGATCCTGAGTACAGGAGCAAATGTTATTCTGACCACTGGCGGCATTGATGATATGTGTCTGAAGTATTTTGTAGATGCTGGTGCCATGGCAGTACGCAGAGTCCTAAAAAGAGACCTTAAACGCATTGCTAAGGCTTCTGGAGGTAATTACAGAAATTTTGAAAAATCTAATTCCTCAGTTACTTCTTCTTTGGATTCGAATGTTAAATATATGGTGAAATTCTTGATTAGAGAATATAATATACTTTGGTTTTTATTTGTGAAACATATTAAAAGGTTAATTTTCTGTTTCATAAGCTACTGTTTGTCCTACACTGGCAAATCTGGAAGGGGAAGAAACATTTGAAGCTTCAATGTTGGGACAAGCAGAAGAGGTGATTCAGGAGAGGATCTGTGATGATGAATTGATTTTAATCAAAAAGTAAGGAAACTTCTGTTGTAAAGTATATCTCTGTTTCTTGGAAGTAATTTCCCATTTAGTGGTTGCCAGGCTATTGCTAAGCGGCATCAGCTATTATACGCATGGGATACATGATCTTCAGGCCCTGTAAGAATGTTGAGATAGTGATTGCTGTAGGACTTAGGACTCATCTACACTGCCATATAATGCAGTTTCAGAATGCACAATGTTCCTTAATATCTACATGAGTGATTTCTTGTCAAAGTCACACACAATTAAATGGCTTTAAATGAAGTCTTGGTATTGAATTGTAGATAATTAATTCTGGGGGTATTCTCCCTTGTTTGTCTTCTTGAAACAGTACCAAGGCGAGGACCTCAGCCGCCATTATACTACGAGGAGCAAATGATTTCATGTGTGATGAAATGGAACGATCCTTACACGATGCTCTTTGTGTTGTCAAAAGAGTATTAGAGTCCAAGTCTGTGGTACCAGGAGGTGGTGCAGTTGAAGCAGCACTTTCCATTTACCTAGAAAATTATGCAACTAGCATGGTAAGTGTCTGGTTCAGGGGCCTCAAACCTTTTAAGCAGAAGGCCAGTTCACGGCCCATCAGACTGTAGTGGGGGTCAGAGTACAGTTTGAAAAAAACATGAACAAATCATATGCACACGGCACATCTTATTTGTGGTACAAAAATGAAAGATTAATACCATATTTAAAATGTAGAACAATTAAAACTCATGCACTTGGCAGTATTTCCATGGGAAATGTGGGGCTGCTTCTGGCTGATGTGAGTCAAGTTAATTAGAATTTTTATGTGTGTGTGCCTTCAAGTAGTTTCAGACTTAGGGCGACCCTAGGCCTAAAGTTTAGGGTGGGAGCTGAGTAAATGACCTTGGAAGGCTGCATCCAGTCTCTTAGCCTTAGTTTGGGGACTCCTGGCTTAGTAGTGTTTGGCATGCACTGTTTCTGTGTTAATCTGATCTTCATCTCACTTTGATTATGCCCGTTCTGAACAACTATCATATTTATTATAAGCTGTCCTAATTTTTTTATTTCTAAGAATACTCAAAATAGACAAATATTTTATAAGGAATATGACCTACATTAACATTGTACTTTGGATGCATTTGGAACAAACCAATTATTTCCAATAATGTGTACAATAATGCAATTTTTCTCTGTTTAATTAGGGATCACGTGAACAGCTCGCTATTGCAGAATTTGCAAGATCTCTCCTAGTTATTCCAAACACATTAGCAGTCAATGCTGCTCAAGATGCCATAGATCTTGTTGCAAAACTCAGGGCCTTTCACAATGAAGCTCAAGTGAATCCAGAACGTAAAAATTTGAAATGGTAAGTGAATACGCAAAACAATGGTGGGAACCCTAAGATCATGTGAATAATTTTTTTGACAGCTTACTGGTTGTGGGCTGTTTCAGGGTGTAATAAAATGATCAAAAGCTTGCTGAGAAGAAAAGCAAGATTAATTTTATATTGTCTCAAATTTCAGATGTGCATTTCATGTCAGTTTGAAAATGGCTTTGCATGTGGACAGGTTGAAGGCATAATATTGTTGCTTTCTCTTTAAAGGATTGGTCTTGACTTAATCAATGGGAAGCCACGCGACAACAAGCAAGCTGGTGTTTATGAACCCACTGTGGTCAAAACAAAGAGTTTGAAGTTTGCAACAGAAGCGGCAATTACTATTCTTCGAATTGATGACCTTATTAAATTGCACCCTGAAAGTAAAGGTGATAAAGGAGGGTGCTATGAAGATGCTGTTCACTCTGGGGCAATTGAAGATTAAATGGCTGTTTATTTAACCATTCCTGTAAAATTCTTTGTACCCTTGTATTTAGTAATGTATGTTTGAGAAAAAAAGCTGTTGGACTCTTGCCTAACTAGAAAATAAATGAAAGATGGTCACATATTGTATTCTTGTTTGTGTTTCAAAGATGTAGACAGGAAGGAGGGCAGGAGGTGGGCAAAAGAAATAGGAAAGGGCTGCAATGGCTGTTCTTATAGCAACAAATTCTTCAGTCTGCCCTAGAGACCCACACACTACTTCAGGGAAAGAAGCCAAAAGCGCAGCCACTTCGCCATTTCCAGCAATGAAAGATTTGGCCACTGACTAAGGCTGACTTAATACTTGTCCCCAGCTTTTACTATGTTCAAAAGGTACAATTAAAATCATGTAACATAGTAGTGGCAATAGCAAATAATCTGCAACAGTTTGACATACATCTGTAGATAAATGACTCATTCAGAACCAGTATATAGAATGGTCCAGATGTGTTCATATATACACAAAAGCAAAAGGTGGGTGCTACAACTGATTTCCTTCAAAACTTGTCATGTTAATTGGCAGGTCTGGCACTACCTCTTTTAAGCTCTGAATGTGATAACAAGTGGAGGTGTGACTTATGCTGTGGTAAATATGTCCTGCCTGAGTTAAAGAAATTGAAAAGACATTTTGTGACGAGGTCCACATTGCTCTTAAAAAAAGGTTGCAATTCAGGCAAAATTCAGTACGACCGTAATTCTTATAACATCCAAATTTTTTAAATGTCCTCTGTTTTTATTACTAAAAGCAATAAATGCTACAAATTCATACAGAAATAGTCCCTCCCTATCTTTCAACACACATAGCTATACCCATTCCCCCTCCTATACATAATGCAGCAACACCACGTTTGCCACCTGTTCGTTCAAGCGCATATAAAAGTGTAACGAGGATTCGACAACCTGATGCTCCAAGAGGATGGCCAAGGGCAACAGCTCCACCTTGGATATTAACCTGTCACAAAAATAAAATGCTTTTATTAAGAATTACATCAACAGTTACACATTTCCCCCCACCCCCTGCCCCATTCATTGTGCTAATTTCCAGAACAGGACTGGGGAATCTTGGCTTCTGCCTAGCCCTCGCAGAAGATTAGCTATGAAAGCAGCCTCCTGTCTTCATAGCTAATGCAAAAAGGTTTGTGACTGATGTGCACGGATATGTGGAGATTCCATCTGAACATTAGGAAGAACTTCCTGCCTGAGAGCTGTTCAGCAGTAGAACTCTGCCCCGGAGTGTGGTGGAGGCTCCTTTGGAGCCTTTTAAACAGAGGTGGGATGGCCATCTGTCAGGGGTGCTTTGAATGCGATTTTCCTGCTTCTTGGCAGGGGCTTGGACTGGATGGCCCGCAAGGTCTCTTTCAACTCTATGATTCTATGTCATGCAAGGAGAGGTGAACGTGGCCAATTTCCACAACCTGTATATGTACACATAGCCCCACAGAACATTTAAGAGACTGCCACTCCTGAAAGCTTTCCTGGAGTATGCATAACTTTGAGTTGATAACAGTTAGCAGAACTACTGGCCAAATTGGCAGCCCGCTCCCTACTGCAGTCACTGCCAATTGCACATTTTTCAATGCAGAGAACAAAAAAACCCAGAGAAGTTTGATACCCAGGAAGTTTGTGGCAGGAGACAAAGACAATCTTGTTCTGCTGAGATCAGATATTGAAGTACTATGTTGGCACTTACCATTTGAAAGGAGATCCTCATTGTTATGTATCAGTTATTAGCTGCCTCTCCCAACAGGCAAATAGAGGTTGGGAGAACTTTGGTCCTTGTAGCTGCTTTAGTGTATGACTACTCAAGACCATCTAGCCTGGCCAATGGTGTGGATTTTGGAATTTTAGGAGAAACGAGTTGTGCCCTGTTCTTTACAATATGCACTGACCCATTTTAGGTCTAAGAATATATGAATTATTTTGAACATTGTCTTTCCCATCTGAAAAAAAGGCTGGCTACAATCTCGCAGGACACCACTTTAACATGGAAACAGTTGTTGCATTGTTAGATGGTTCCATTATCCAAGATACTAAGGTAACAAAAAAGGTGGGACATACCTTCTCTGGGTTCAATTTCAGGTCCTTTATTATTCCAAGACTGACGGAAGAAAAGGCTTCATTGATTTCATACAAATCTACGTCGTCCACTGTCCAACCTGCTTTTTCAAGCTAAAGGATAGAAAGAGGTAATTAAAGTGATAAGTTGAACCCTGCCATGTTTTCTGATTCTTACTCATGCACATTTGAAAGCCTACAAAAGTATTCATAATAGCAAAGAATTTTCTGGCTCACTACATGAATTAAAATGTTTAGTTAGAAAAACATGAAATGTATTTGAAATCCTAATTAAACAAATTATATTAGAACACAAGAGTATTATAAGCACATCAGAAAGAAAGTTCATAGCCTCTCTTTTCAAAGCAACTACTCAAAGTGCCAAAATTCTGCTTGAATAAGGTATTTGTTGATAAAGTATATCAAGTCTTTGCCTATTACCTTGTAAGTAAAAGAACAAAAGCTATCTTGCGTATGTATGTGTCTTCAAGTTGCTTGTCTGTTTATGACAATGCCATCAATCCATTTGTGACTTGCACCACAGTGATGAAGCACATGTTTTGCATTCAAAAGATTCCAGTTGTCTGCAGTCAAGTGCCGGAAAAAATACTGTCTGAACCCTGCAGAGCTTCTGCCAGCATATTCAAAGAGCCCTACACTGGATGGACTAATGCTCAAACTTGATAGACAGCAGCTAGTTTTCTTGCTATGGAACACATCATTCACCATACTCGTGAGACCCTACATTTTCAATTTTTGCATATAAGCAGTGCATTTTACAAATAAGCAGCCTCCGGTGGCGCAGAAGGTTAAACCGCTGAACTGCAGAACTTGCTGACTGAAAGGTCAGTGGTCCGAATCCGGGGAGTGGGGTGAGCTCCTGCTGTTAGCCCCAGCTCCTGCCAACCTAACAGTTTAAAAACATGCAAGTATGAGTAGACCAATAGATACCACTCCGGCAGGAAGGTAACAATGCTCTATGTAGTCATACTGGCCAGATGACTTTGGAGGTGTCTATGGACAATGGCTTAGAAATGAAGATGAGGACCACACCCAGTCTAGTCGAACAAAACTAGACTTAATGTCAGGGGAAACATTTACTTTTTATGTTGTTAATTTAATAATGAAAATAATAATAATAACCGAGGTTTGCTGAACACCCAACAATACAGTACGATGTTATAAAGCAGACATGGGCAAACTCTGGCCCTCCCACAATTCCTAACAGCCAGTAGACTAAATCCAAAACAACTGGAGGGCCAAATTTGCCCATGCCTATTATAAAGGACCAACTTGTATTGTTGGACATAGTTTTTTTTGTTGTGTCAGGAGCAACTTGAGAAACTGCAAGTCACTTCTGGTGTGAGATAATTGGCTCTCTGCAAGAATGTTGCCCAGGGGATGCCCGGATGTTTTGATGTTTTACCATCCTTGTGGGAGGCTTCTCTAATGTCCCCGCAATAGGGAGCTGGAGCTGATAGAGGGAGCTCATCCATGCTCTCCCTGGATTCAAACCTGCAAGCTGTTGGTCTTCAGTCCTGCCAACACAGGGGTTTAACCCACTGCGCCCCCCGGGGGCTCTTGTTGGACAGAATGAGTGTCATGCAGTGCCCAGGTATCAGAACATTTGTTTCAGACAAGGTTACTGATTCCAATAAGATTACTTACAGCTTTTTTAATGGCTGGGACAGGTCCAATCCCCATTACAGAAGGATCTACCCCAGCTTGTGCCCAGGAGACAATCTGTGCCAAGGGAGACAAGCCTCGTTTAACAGCTTCTGCCTTCTTCATAAGAATTACAGTTGCAGCACCATCATTTATACCTGGAAAATGAACAACCATTTTTGCCTTAAAGCATGGAACACATGGGTTGAAGATATCCTCCGGGCAGCAGAGAAAGAACACTGTGGGTTCTCATAACAATTTGATTTTATTCAGTGAATACAGAGTATTCTTGGATGGCTTGTTCCTCTCACTCCAGTAAACATGAATACATTCAAGAGTACTACTGCAAGTGGGAGGAAAACGCAAGGAAGCTCTTCTTCTCTTTACGAAAGATGTGAAGGTCTACATCAGTGGTTCTCAACCTGTGGGTCTCCAGATGTTTTGGCCTCCAGATGTGTTGGAAAACTGGCTGGGATTTCTGGGAGTTGTAGGCCAAAATACCTGGGGTTGAGAACCACTGTTCTACAGAAATACCACAGTGTACTGTTTTCCCATTTATTTATTTATTTTCTTGATGTTAACTGCCTCCAAGTCATGTTGACTTATACTGATCCCATAAATGAGAGATCTCAAGTTACTCTGTCCTCAACAGAGAGAGGCAAAATATGTCCTTACTGGAAGAGAAGAAAAAATAGAAGAGACAATGGAGGAGACCGAATGGTCAACTCAAAGGCAAAAAACTTAAGGAGGAAGTTCCCTCACAGAATTCAACTGCTACATCATCAAAGGGGGAGGAGACAGTGGCAAGGAGGAAGAGTAAAGCTCTTTCTGGGAAAACATGTATAGGAATGTGAGGGAGGAATCCCACAGCCTGATCCTATCTCTATTCTAGCTACTCATTGAGGTCTGGAAACTTGATGACATGAGAGAATTTTTTCAGTCCATGGATGAACCCAACAAAGATGAACTCTTTCTTAGGCCCCTTCCACACAGCTATATAAAATCCCACATTTCCTGCTTTGAACTGGAATATATGACAGTGTAGACTCAGATAACCCAGTTCAAAGCAGATATTGTGAGATTTCCTGTCTTGATATTCTAGGTTATAGGGCTGTATAGAAAGGCCCTTAGTTACAAAGGCCACAATCCGAAACAGATTTAACTGAAGTGATATGCAACAAACTAAAAGCGCACAAGAGAAATATCCAAAAGACGGCTTTGGTTACTTTATATCTCAATAATAATAACCTTTATTGGTGTATCTCCATACATTCTATTATTGTTAAACCACACTTCCTACTGTGGTAATGTTTCTAAGGTTTGACAGGAGTCTAAGGAAAAATATGCAAAGGAAAAGGAAAGGTTAGTGCGCACAGGTATCCACACTCAGAATAATTTGTTGAACGTATGAAGATGTAGAAAAACTCCAATATTTCTCAAAAACTGTACAAGCAAAAAAAAGGTTCATTAGACAATAACTAATGAACTTGGAAAGGCTCCTTAGCCCAAACCACCTACATATTTTCATCAGAGTTAAGAGAAGCTCAAATTCCCAGAATCTTCCACTCAGGGCTGTAGGCTGGGCGATTCCAGGAACTGGAGTTCAAACATAACTTTTCACACTTCTGATTTCATAGCATTTTCAGTGATTAGAGGGCACAAACACACTCTTATTTACAAGGATAGAAAGGCTTTAAACTACCCCTTTGCTTTCATAAATGCTTTAGATCTCTCTATGATAATTTGTGGTTTACAGATATTTCTCCAGGATACTGTACATTATACTGTTCTTTTTTTTTCAGCTGAAGAAGAGACATTTTGCACGTCTCATCTGTCTCTTTTTCACTACCCAGCTAAAAAAAATATTACTTTTTTCAGTTATTGTTTGTACCTCAAGTAATACACATTTAGTCTGTACACATTGGCCTAATTGTAAATGCTAACTCCAACTAAAGTTTAGTCGTTACATTGAATTATTGGGAGTTAATTAAGCATTGACTTTCCAAGTTTGCATGAGTCAGTAATCTACTCATTGGGGCTAAGACATTAATTTAACCCATGATTTTACAGCCTTACAAAACTGACCTGACGCATTGCCTGGAGTTACAGTTCCTGTCCCATCAGTCACAAATGATGGCTTCAGCTTTCTAACTGCTTCCAAGTTGCTACCATGGCGAGGATGCTCATCTGCTTTAACCTCTACAGGACCTGAAAAGCAGAAAATATTTTATCAGTGACCATTTTTATTTGACAAAGGCCCCTTCTACACTGCCATATAATCCAGATTGCAAAAGAAAAATAATCCACATCATCTACTTTGAATTGGATTATATGAGTCTACGCTGACATACAATCTAGTTCAAAATGGAGAATCTGGATTTTATATGGCAATGTAGAAGGGATCAAAGATGTTTCAATGAGATAATTCAATGTCATTTTTGAAATCACTATTTTGTACATTTTCAGCTTTCACAGGGATTATGGATTCTGGGCTTCCATGGAAGTTGCTAAACTGCACATTTCAAAAACATTATTTATTAAAACTTAAGAGAACATGTCTCTAAATCCTCCAGAGTGACTATGGTCAAATTATAATGGAATAATTGCAGAGGAGCTAGACATTCCTAGAGAAGGATGACTGCATATTCAGCTTCTTGCATAACCTGACCACAGAATCGCCGCAGAAAACCTAGATCAGTGGTTCCCAACCTTTTTTTTTGACCAGCGACCACTTGATCAGGGACCAATTTGACCAGGGACTACTCTCCAACATTAGTACCAAAAGGGCTATGAATCAGGTTTTGGTCAACTTTAGATTCAGTTTGGTTATTTGGGGTGCTGATTCAGAAAATTGCATTGGATAGACCACATCAGGTCTCATTTCTGATACAGAACATATGCCACCCAGTAGTCACTATCTGCTTGCCCACAGAAAACTATATTTAATGAGCCTCGACACTATTAGAGGGTTCTGCGAGACCAGTCGTTCTTGTTCTTGTTGCAACATTGTAGTAAAGGTGAGGCTGTGGACCATATTTTAGTTCTTGGGGACCACTGATGGCTCATGGACTACAGGTTACGAACCA
Organism: Anolis sagrei; assembly: GCF_037176765.1. NCBI lineage: Eukaryota > Metazoa > Chordata > Lepidosauria > Squamata > Anolidae > Anolis > Anolis sagrei. The sequence continues at coordinate 68,253,047 of NC_090021.1, forward strand.
CTGACCTACAGAGAAGATTTTAATCAAATCTGTAAATCATCAAATATCCAAAAGTTAAACCCACAAATGAAGTGGGCTGACCTACTCTCTTCCTACTCTCTCTCTCTCTATATATATATATATGCTCAGTAAAAGCTAAAGCTATCAAACATAGGAGGCACCACCCATCATTGATCCCTTGATAGCATAATAGCTAAATTGAATGACTGTCCAATGGCACAGAAAGGGTTAATCAGTATCTCATATGCTTGCTAGATACTGCCGTTTTGGCTTGGCAGTTCAAAGCTGGGGATTGCTGGGGAAGAAGACTTTCTGTCTTGGAATCTGCTTACATTGTTCTCAGAGTTATGGGAATAGATACTGGGTTTCACCTAAGCGTTTTGATTTTCATTGTTTTCTTCTGAATTATATAATCTCTGAAAATCCATCTTCCAGGAAACTCACTTACTGGGAGGAGGGATGCTCATCTGGGGGACTCTTTTTAGCCACTCATAGGAAATGGGAGTGTTCATAATAACTGGGACAATTCAACTACTTCATGGTCACCTAAAAGCTTGGAATGCACTCTCTGTTATAGACAGAAATGCAGGGTGGAAAAATCTTTCATTTACAGTTTTCAACTTAAACATTTCCATAGGATATATTTACGGTATCCTTTTACGGAAATTCCAACTGGTCCAACAGGCAGCGGCCAGGTTGTTAACTAGTGCTCCTTACAGAGAGAGATCAACCCTCCTGTTTAAGGAGCTCCATTGCCTGCCGTTCATTTTCCGGTCCCAATTCAAGGTGCAGGTGCTCACCTACAAAGCCCTAAATGGTTTGGGACCCGCCTACCTGCGTGACCGCATCTCCATATATGAACCCACACGATCCCTTCGTTCATCTGGAGAGGCCCTGCTCACGATTCCACCTGCGTCGCAAGCGCATTTGGTGGGGACGAGGGACAGGGCCTTCTCTGTAGTAGCCCCCGACTCTGGAACTCTCTCCCCAAGGACATCAGACAAGCCCCAACATTGGCAGTCTTTAGGAAGAGCTTGAAGACCTGGATGTGCCAGTGTGCCTTTCCAGAATAGAAAACTCCCAGCATCATGTCCCAAACACACTTTATTAGAGATTTAAGATTTGTCTGCACATCGCACCTACTACAAAATCCTTACATTTCACCTGTCATGTCCAGTACTTTTAATCTTATTCATTGCATTTGGCCCAGCCCTTAGTTTTTTAAATGTGTCACAATGTTATTGTTTAATGTTTACTGTTATTGCTTTAATGTTTATTGATTTGCTTTTTGAGTTTTATCATTGTTTTTATTATGCTGTTGTTTTATTGAGGGCCTTGGCCTTTGTAAGCCGCACCGAGTCCTTCGGGAGATGGTAGCGGGGTACAAATAAAGATAATAATAATAATAATAATAATAATAATAATAATAATTTAATGTTTACTCAGAGCCTGTAGTGCAATCAATCCTTGAATGCCCAACTAACTGGGATAAAATCAAATTTTTCTGAGTTCAAAACAGGTCTGATAAATATTGCAGAGTGTGTGTGAGGTGAAGCTTAAGGTGCTATAGCTAAGCCACTTAAACTGAGGAAAAGCTTTCTTTAGATCTGTCCTAAAAAAAACCCAATTTTTAAAGGTGTACTGTATATATTCGAGTGTAAGCTGAGTTTTTCTGCCCTTTTTTTAGGGTGAACCCCCCCCCCCCCCCTTGGCTTATACTCGAGTCAAGGTTATTTATTATTTTACTCTTTTATTGTTATTGTTGCTGCTGCTGTTGTTGTTGTTGTTATTATTATTATTATATTACATTTATTATTTTACTCTATTATTATTATTGCATTTATTATTTTACTCCATTTATTATTATTATTACATTAATTATCTTATTATCTCTTTATTTTTATTGGAAGGATATATAAGCACATTTACACTGAGGAAGGCTAGAATAATGGTTTAATAAGAGTTTGACAGTCTTATCTTAAATTACAGTGTTATGTAAATTTTCAAAAACTTTTCACCTACTGATGCCTCAATTAATGTAATTTTATTGGTATCTATTTTTTATTTTGAAATTTACTAGTAGCTCCCACCCTTGGCTTATACTAGAGTTAACACGTTTTCCCAGTTTTCTGTGGTAAAATTAGGTGCCCTGGCTTATATTTGGGTTAGCTTATACTCAAGTATATACAGTACTTCCCCCCAAAAATATAGGAAAATGTCAGCTATATAGGCTACATTATTACAAACATTTGAAGTAAACATTCCACATAAAGTTCTGAATGTGTTTTGAATATACCACTTAAACTAAACATGCCAAGTAAAGAAATTATTATTAGTCAAAGCATTTTCTCAACAACAACAAAATCCAATTTTACTTTTTCCAGGAAATGCACATCACTGATTATAGACATTGGGAGGCTTGGATCGTAGCCACATCTGGCTAAGAACATCTGCTTGTGTGTAAATGGCTGATCTGTGCATGCAAAAAGCACACAGGCGAAACTGTCCTTCCAAGAATTGCAGAATGTGCCATACCCATTAGGACCATATGCTATCTCTTTAATTATTCTGGGACTCATAACCTCTCCAAGCCCCTTCGATCACCCTTTTCATTCAGATGAAGGGTACATGAGAGTGAACTGCCTTTCATGAAAGTTTCCAGAAGTGGCATGTCATTTACAGATTTGGTTTATATGGAATAATCCATGCACCCTTGAAGGATTCTTAAGACTGTCCCTCAGATCTGCCACCATTGCTCATGGATTAAACCCTGCTTAGAGTTCTGATCTACAACCACTACTGGTGAAGCACCCCCAAAATCTATGCTACTTTAACAAAAAGTCCCTCTTTTTAATGAGGACTGGTCATTTTTTGAAATAATGAAAAAGTTTTACAGCATGGCAAAACATAAAAACTCATTGTCTAAGATCAGAAACTGCTTCAGAAGAGAAGATGGTATAAAGAATGGGTAGTTAGATTATGAAAGTATGACTTTAGAAGACCCTAAATATTTCAGGACCTCCTGTCCTGAAGAGTAACAACTAAGTCCTTAAATTTAGAGAGGAGGTCAGAACAGGGCTGAGACCCCATCCTTTCCTACATACTATTATTAGAGAGGAGAAACTGTTGCAAAAACAAATGGAAATGGATAAAATGGATATTAGGAAGTCCATTTCTCTCCAGTAAAATCATTGCTATATTAAATCATACCTTTCCTGGAAGGCACAGAAATAGGTATCATTTCTTTATCGAAATAGCCAGCCTTCTGCGCATGTTCAGCTCTGTTCTGTGACTTCACAGCCAGTTGGTCTTGTTCCTCTCGACTCACATTCCACTGTTTGGCCACATTTTCAGCTGGAACAAGAAATACATATATAAACACGCACAACGAAGAGCAGACTCTTCACACAATGCTTCTGCTGAGGGGGAAACTGTTGAAGCAAGAATTATGTGTATTGAACAACATATTCATGCAAAATATATTTGTACGACGATTTAAACTTTTTTTTTCATTGCCACTGTTGAAGTAAGGATTACTATTTGTGATTACTGTTCAATAAAACCAATTGTCTAAAAAGATGGTGTGGTCTCCTTTCTCTGGACTGCTTCAAAGAGGCTGGACAGCTAATCTGGTGGGGTTGTTTTAAAATAGTGATTCTCAACCTGTGGGTCCCCAGATGTTTTGGCCTTCAACTCCCAGTAATCCTAACAGCTGGTAAACAGGCTGGGATTTCTGGGAGTTGGAGGCCAAAACAACTGGGGGCCCACAGGTTGAGAACCACTGTTAAGATAAAAATCCAGCTCTGAGCAGTGGGTTGAATATGATGGTTCATTAGGCGCCTTCCAACCATATGATTCTATTTGAATTGTTTTGTATTTCGGTTCCCTCTCTAATGATTGGACCCCAGTTCTAGTCCAATGCTCAGCCATGCTGGCTTTCCAACAACACCCCATTCATCTGTTAAAATGAGTGGTGATCCATGAAATCTATTGGCGTCTAAGGCTCCTCAAGACTAATTATATTTTTCATGTCACTGCCTGCATAGATCTGTGCTCAAAAGGCAGATTTTTAGGGAATATATCATCCACAATCCCCAATGTTTATTTACTCATGTTCCTTTGAGACATATTATTGTTAGACAAACCTTCTTGCTCATCTACATACTAAACAACAATTTTTAAAATGACAATGTCCTGGATTTCTTGAACATGTTACTTTCAAAAATCTTGTCTCTTACCAGTTATGCCCATATGGTAACGATAAAAGGCATCCGTCAAACCATCATGGATTATGCTATCTTGCAAAGAGGTTTCCCCCATCTTTACACCGGCACGCATGTGAATGAGATGTGGTGCCTGCAAGCAAAGCATTTTGAAATATATAGAATTCTGAGATGATATTTCTTGGCAGCCTTTGTGTATCAGATGTAAGCTTGAATACATCCTTTGTTTGCATGTGTAGTCGTATTGTTTATTGCCCCGAACAGGCAAGGTAAACAATTGTTGACCCCAGAATCCCCTCCTGAGCATGTATGAAGATCACAACAAACAAAAAAAAGGGGGGAGGGGGCAGATTAGACTACCTCATCAGTTTCTGCACTCCACCCCGATATGGTAAAAACCCACTTAGAAGTTTTCTAATGGTTTCTAGAAGGATCAAAATGTTTCTGTTCACTTATGCAAAGCTGCTCTGACCTGGTACTTTTATCTCACATATGCACATTATTATTTTTGAGTAAAAGATAAATAAAACATGTCAAAACATTCTTTTTTGTTCAGTGTAGGAATCCATCCATACTTTTCCCATATTATTTCTGTCTCTGTGACCAATTTTTTTGTTAAAAGAGTCATATTCAGGAACATATCTACTTTGTTAACTGAGGCATAGGGAGAAAGGAAGAAACATGCCAAGAGGAAGGCACATCAAGAAAACCCTTGTTGTTACCTTCTCCTGTATGGCAGTTGGGAATGAATCTATTTCTTGTCTCCTCTCTGTTTCTACTATCATTCTGATTGGTTGCGTAGAACGGATACTTTTCTACTGCAAGCCTTTATTTTAATATCTGTTTCTTACATCTGAGTATGTGCTGTGTGCTTTGAGATCTCTCTCTGCGTATGTGTCAGAGAGATGTAGCGATTGGTGTTTTTCCCTCTCTTTGAAACCTTAGAAGAGATGGGTATTAGAATAGCTCAAACTCAGTTCTTTACCATGAATAAATGTAGTTAGTTCTTATTATTGTAAAAATTGAGCATCAGCTCATTAGCGAGTGGAGTGTGAAGTGCCATTGGTTCTGGTTGTAAAAAATTTAGCTGATGCTCAATTTTTAGTATCCTGTTTGATTTTTGGATGCTCTGCTGTATTTTAGGGTGGTTTACCCTAACACATACTTGGCCATGAGCGATTGCCCATGATGATGTAGTAACCAAATAAACTGAAAAGCAACCCAGATATGACCAAGAAATTACGACTGGTAAAGTAAATTTCCCTGGTAGAACCAGTCAGGCTCAGGCTTGTTGCACTGAGATTCTACTGCAAGTTAGATTATGCTACAGGTGCAGTCCAAGCCTTTCTGTTTTCACCATGCCTGTTTCTTGAAAAAAAGAATAAACCCAAGAGATCAAGTAACGTTCACCTTGCTCATGTTTTCCATGCCTCCAGCCACAACAATGCTGGAGTCTCCTATCATAATGGATTGGGCCCCAAGGCACACTGCCTTTAGGCCTGAACCACAGATCATTTGGCATGTCCAGGCTGGAACCTCATATGGAATCCCTGCAGCGACACTGGCCTGTCGAACCGGATTCTGACCAGCACCTGTAGAAGAAAAATGGACTCAGGATTTTTTAGAAAAAAACAAGACCAAGCTGGCTGTCCTCCATCCCTCTTATTAAAGTTTTGCCTTTATGGAAATGCAAAGTGAAATGAAGACATGATCTATGGCTGCTAACGCTGTTAACATCCAGTTCTGTTCTTGTCTGGTAATGTTAGTAACTAGCTGTTTCTTCCAGAGCCAAATGTTGCTTTGGTAGAAATGTTTGCGTCACTCTGGATTTCAACACCTGCACTTTGGTTACTCAAGTGACCTTTAATCTAAAGTTTCTGGGTGGCCCTTCTTTACCTTTGGGATGTGCCACAAAATTGATACAGGTTGAACTTTGTTGAAACCTTCAGTCACACTAAATAACCCCTTTATCTTCTTTTAGCAGTTTGAGACCAAGCTAATAATTAGAAATACAGGACTCTCTTCAGTTTTAAGGTTAGTTGGAAAAAAGCCAACATCTCAGGCCCTGTTCTTACTATGGTCATTCTAGTAAGAGCTATAAAATGGCAAATGCCAAGCAAAGAAACTTATCTGTTGCAGCACAACCTTTCCGAAATGCCCACCTCAGCAAATACATGTGGTCCTCACTATGCTAGCATGCAAATAAGGTCTAAATATACAATTATTCCACTCTGTATTTGATTGATTTAGTTTAGTGTACTTTTAACTGAACTGCTATCTTTTAAATTTTAATCATTTACATAACAACTCAGCTATTTCCAGGTTAGTTTTTTTTCCTTGCAGGCAACCATGCATGGAAGAACCAATGGGGGTTGCTTTACCTTTTATAAAATAGTAGCATTGAAGAGATTTGCTAACTATTCAACTTTTCCTTTTACTCCTGCTGTCCAAATATGTTTGCCATGCAGTCTAGAGACGATAATTCACGTCTTATAAAATGGGAAAATTGAGGAAATTAAGCAAACTATGTAACTTGTCTTATTCTGCTGTGTCAGCTGGAGATGATGGGACATGTCGTTAAACAGATCTGGGTGGCTTGGGACGTTTAGGAACCCTTTCATACTAATAAATTATGGTGCTATGATGATATTGTAATTATCATGATCCCATCCTATGAAATCCTGGGACTTGTAGTTTAGGGAAGAGCATTTAACATTCAGCCGGAGAACTCTAATGCTTCAACAAACTACAAACACCAGGATTCCATAGGATATAGCCATAGTAATCAAAAGTGGAACAATAGCTCCAAAATTATGTAATGTGAAAAGGGTTAGGTAAAGGGTAGAACAAAACAGAAATGCGGATAATAGTATAATGGAGAACAAATAGAGAAGGCAGAAATGTATAAGGGAATGGTACTGTTGAGAAATGTTACATTCCTAAACTTGGCATAAATTGTGTCTATCAGATGGGAAGGAAGGGATGGCTATCAGAAAATAGGGTAGACTGATGGGATACAGCAGGCATGGGAACTATGAATCTGTCTAAATATTGTTACTTTGCAACTCCCAGCATCCCCAGCCAGCAGGATCAATGGTAAGGAATAAATAAGTAATTAAATAAATAAATAATAGTAATAGTAGTAGTAGCAGCAGAAGCAGCAATAATAATAATAATAATAATAATAATAATAATAAAGCTTTATTTCTCCCCAAAGGACTCAGTGAGGTTTCCACACACACAAAGGTAAGCATTCAGTGCCTCAGGTAAGTATAAATGTATCAAAATAATAAACAATAAAGCAACAGTAATAACAGTGATCTTACAATGAAGAATTAAACATTGTGATGAGAAATAAAACAAAACTATCAAATATGACATAATTAACTAAAACAAAGTAAACACTACAACCAACATCCTAAAAACAATTTAAAATAGTTACATTATAAATGGCTGGGGCTGATGTTTATTTAAAATGTATCATAGCAGCCATATAGTACAAGTGGGACTAGCCAAGTGTTTAAGGTGTCTTGGTCCCCCTCCTCTCCATATGCTAAAGTGCATAGGTGCATTTTTAGAAGTTTCTTAAAGGAGAGGAGGGTAAGGGCCATTAAATGCTAATCAAGGTGGCCCATTGCAACATTCACACTTGCCTCAAGCAGACAAGAGTTCTTTCTCCCACCCTGGACCTTCCACAGACATTTTTTAAAATTTGTTTATTGGTTTTTCCCCCACTCCCACCCTCCCCTCCTTGTACATACAATTTATACATCAAACTACAGAAGTTACATTTGAAATATCAGTCTCAGTCTTATTTTTTCTACTTCACATCTGCCTTCCACAAATATATAAACCTCACTTGCCTAGATTCCAAAAGATCTCGCAATCTCTGAGGATGCCTGCCATAGACAGGAGAGAATGCTTCTGGAACATGGCCATACAGCCCGGAAAACTCACAGAACCCAGTGATTCTAGCCATGAAAGCCTTAGACATCACATATAAATGCACCCTTCATTGATGCATTCCAACAATTCTAAAGTGATTATGACTGAAAACCTGAAACAATGGATTCTTCAGAGACATACCTGCAGCCAAGACTTGTCCAAATATAACCTCGGACACTTCGCTGGGATTAATGTTTGCCCTCTGCAAGGATTCCTTAATAACTACAGAAGCCAACTCATGGGCATGCAAAGTGGACAAGGCCCCATTGAAGGATCCTAGAGAAAACACAAGTGACGTTTTCAGACGAGTCACAAGCATACTGTAATTCTAATTATTTAACCCATGTTAGAAAAATCATCCTGACTCCGAACGCTAGCAAAACATACATGTGCAAGTAACATTTGTGCAGTGCATTGTATTCCCCAATAAATCTGTGTACACAGGTGTATATGATGTTCATTCACTATAATCTGTTATACAATGACTTGCAACCAAGTCCCAATTCAATTACTTATTCCTAAATAAAGATTAGAAGACAGAATTTTTTAACACCAAGTGTAAACACAAAAGACATTATTGCTTAAAGAATACACACAAATAATGAGGTCACACTGGTTAAGAAAGAGTTTTGAAAGCAACCTTGGTCTTTGCTCCATTACCTTATGCAATACCTTAGTACATTTCATATGATACAAAGATATCACAAACCACCTTGAAGTGAATACACCTTGATTAATTTGCACAGAGCAGATTTCCACATCTGGCAAATTTACATATTTATTAGTTTCACTGGCCTTTTCTGTGAAAAAGTAAAAGGAGAGAGATGCATTAAAAGGAGAAATTTTCCTTAAAGGGAACAGGCAACTTCTCTGCAGCACCCAAGGAAAGGCTATATAATTGTTATCAAAGGCGGGAGGGCTCTAAGCATAGTCAGTGGTATTTTATTTATTTATCTATCAGGAGCAAATCAAGGGTGCAGTTGTAATGCATTTTTAAAAACAAAACAAACCACAGTTTAGAAACTTGATATTATATTACATGTCCTTTGACCAGAAGCTCGCCACTTGGGAGTGCTTCTGGTGTTGATATAAGAAGGTCCTCCACTGTGCATGTGGCTGGGCTCAGGCTGCATTATAATAGGTGGTCTCTGGTTTGCTCTTCTCCACACTTGCATGTTGTGGACTCCACTTTGTGGCCCCATTTCTTAAAGTTGGCTCTGCATCTCATGGTGCCAGAGCGCAATCTGTTCAGTGCCTTCCAAGTCACCCAGTCTTCTGTGTTCCCAAGAGCAGGCATGTAGCCGGGGGGGGGGGGGGGGGGGGCCTCGGGGGGCTTCAGCCCCCCCTCGAAATTCTCATGGTGGTTCGCGAAAAGGCCTTACTGGTGCATTATTTAAACTGTTATGTTTATTAATATCATGATTTGATTACCATTCTCAATATATCCCATATGTATGGGGGTATTGGGGTAATGATACAAAAGGTTTGCTAGGCTAGACCCTCTTTCACTCAGACTCAGCCCCCCCCCCAAAACTCAGCCCCCCCCGAAACCCCCCCTGAAAATTTTTTAGCCCCCCCCCCGAAACGAAATCCTGGCTACGGGCCTGCCCAGGAGGGAGTCTCTCATTTGGTATCAGCCATAACTTGAGGCTCAAGGTTTTAGCTTGCCACTTTTGGACTCTTGCTTGCTGAGGTGTTCCTGAGGGTATCTCTGTAGATCTTCAAAAACTATTTCTTGATTTAAGGCGTTGGCATGTTGGCCGATATCTGAACAGGGGATGGGCCAGAGACGTCACTGCCTTGGTCTTTTTATTATTGGCTGCTACTTCCCGGCAGATGTCAGGTGGTGCAATACCAGCTAAACAGTGTAATTTCTCCAGTGGTGTATGGCGCAGACATCCTGTGATAATACGACATGTTTCATTAAGAGCTACATCCATTGTTTTAGCATGGTGAGATGTGTTCCACACTAGGCATGCGTACTCAGCAGCAGAGTAGCAAAGCGCAAGGGCAGATGTCTTCGCTGTGGTCACCAGAAGCGACCAAATACTCAGAGGTAATAGTCCAAAGTATCAGGATTACATAAAATCAGAAGCTACCTTTATAGTATCTCTCTATGTGAAACAAGTGCTGGCTTCCGCTTCCTTCTTAAATGAAAGGTTATTATAGAATCATAAATTTAGAAGATGTCCAATGGGACATTTAGTTCCACTCTTCTGCTCAACACAGGATCTCCAGCGAAGGCACCCCCAGCAGGTAGCTGCCTGGCCTCTTTTGGAAGTCGTTCAGAAAAGGAAACCCCACCATCCCTCTCATCAATTAGTTCCATTGCTGAACTGCTCTTGCTGGTTGGCTTTATACCAGGCATGGGCAAACTTTCTAATTTGGGGGCCGCATGGTGGGCTGGGGTGGGGTGTGTGGGCTGGGAGGGAGGAGGTCCTCCCCAAGTCCCCTCCCTGCCCTTTTCTCCCCTTCCTCAAAAGGGTTGGTCTTGGTCAGGATGAGATGGTAGACAGGAGAGAAAAAGTGTATCCATGAGAACCCGTATTTGCCTAATCGTGATATAGACTGCTAGACTCCTAGAGCTGGATGAGACTCCCAAGGGACATCCAGTCCAACCCCCTGCCGTGCAGGAAGGCACAATCAAAGCACTCCCGATAGACAGCCTATGTGGAAAAGTCTCTAGAGAAGGAGACTCCACCACACTTCAAGGCAGCCTATGCCACTCTCCAGGAAGTTCTTCCTAAGTTCTCCCAGACCTCACACCTCTGAGGATGCTTGCCATAGATGCAGGCGAAACGTCAGGAGAAATGCCTCTAGAACATGGCTCTATAGCCCGAAAAAAACCCACAAGAACCTAGTTCTTCCTAATCTTTTCAGTCCAATCTCTTTCCCTGCCATTTGAATCCATTGCTCCCTTGTGCCCTGGTCTCTAGAGCAGCAGAAAGTCAGTCCACCCCCCCCCCCCCCCCCACTCCTCAATAAGGCACCCTTTGAAATCTTGAAACATGGTTCTCATGTTCCCGCTTTACCTTCTCTTCTCCCAGCTAAATATCTCCCAGGAGGAAGGAAAAAGCGAAGGAAGAAAAGAAGGAAGGAAGGAAGGAAGGAAGGAAGGAAAGGATGGAAGGAAGGAAGGGTGGAAGGCAATGAAGGGAGAGAGAAAAGAGAGAAGGAAAGAAAGACAAAAGGGAAGGAAAGAAGGAGAGAGAGAAGGGGGGAGGAAAGAGGGAAGGAAGGACGAAATGGTGGAAAGGAAGGAGGGAGAGAGAAAGAGTAAGGTAAGGAGGGAAGGAAAGAGAGAAGGAAGGATAAGATGGTGAGAGAGAGAGAAGGGCCTGAGAAAAGAGTCCAAGGGGCCGCATCCAGCCCCCAGGCCCGGGTTTTCCCATACCTGCTCTACACTGTAGAATAAATACAGTTTGACACCACTTTGAACCTGCATGGCCCAAGGCTAGGGAATTCTGAGATTTGTAGCTTGGTGAAGCAGCAGCATTCTTTGGCAGAGAAGGCTAAACATCTTGTAAAACTACAACTCCCACAATTCCATAGCACTGAGCCCTGGCATTTAAAATGGTATTTTACAGCATTCATTCTATAATGGAGATGCACCAACTGTCTAGGCCCAGTATGGATAACCTGTATGCCTCAAGGTGTTTTGCTTGTCCATCTGATAAACTAGCTTGGGCTTTTGGGAGCTGGAATCCCAAACACCTGAAGGGTCACAGGTTGTGCACCACTGGTCTAGAAATTTCAAAACCTACTCCTGTAACATCAAAACGGAGCCCCCGGTGACGCAGTGGGTTAAACCGCTGAGCTGCTGAGCTTGTTGACTGAAAGGTCGCAGGTTTGAATCCAGGGAGCGGTGTGAGCTTCCACTGTCAGCCCCAGCTTCTGCCAACCTAGCAGTTTGAAAACATGCAAATGTGAGTAGATCAATAGGTACTGCTCCGATGGGAATGTAACGGTGGTCCATGCAGTCATGCCAGCCACATGACCTTGGAGGTGTCTATGGACAACACCGGCTCTTCGGCTTAGAAATGGAGATGAGCACCACACCCTAGAGTCGGACATGACTGGACTTACTGTCAGGGGAAAACTTTTACATTTACCTAACATCAAACCATCAACACAGGCTAAAATACTGTTTGCCTTCTTATCTTCAGCATCACGCTCTGGCTCAGGTTCAACTTATCTATTCCTCTGCTCATTAAAAGTATCTTAGCGTTCCTCCCTTGCAACATACAAGGTCATTCCCACACATTAATTTGGCCAAAGAGAAGCTGGTTATCTCTGGTCGTGACAGCCTTCGTGCAAAGCAAAACTTAGATCTCTGTGTGTCTGTGTTCCTAAATGCCAACAAAATGGCTAAGGAGGTTGCTCTCAGCTGAGTAAAGTGTTTGCCATCCTATACCTATCATTTTCTCTATTTAATTTCATTGTGCTGTATTCATTTCAGCCCATTTTTTGGAGGATCTGTCCCTCGATTCCGGAATGAGTTCCCTGACACACACACATTGGAAGAAGAAGAGCAGCCTTGAGGGTTTCTTAGTTGAAGGAAAGAGTGGGCTTTATGGTCCTACGAGTTGTGGCCCAATCAGAGCAAGAAGCAAGGCCGGGGAAGCAATCACAGCCTCTCCTTACAGTGGCTCCAGAGGCGCTGACCAATGGCTGCAGGCAAAGCACAGGGGAGGGAGGAGCTGCCTCAGTCATCCCTTCCCAGGTACAAGGGAGAATCAACAATGCCACTGGGATAAATAAGGCATTGATTCAGGTCATTATTATGGGCTGCGTGAGCCTGTTTATTCTGGAGTCAACCTTGAGAAACCCAGATGCAGGGTGCAGGTTCTCTCTAAGGCAGGCATGGGGAAACTTGGGCCCTCCCTCCAGGTGTTTTGGACTTCAACTCCCACAATTCCTAGCGGCCTCAGGCCCCTTCCTTTTCTCAGTTTCTCAAGTCGCTCCTGATATTAACAAAATTAAATAAACATAAACATAATCATAATATGTATTGTCGAAGGCTCTCATGGCCAGAATCACTGGGTTGTTGTGAGTTTTCTGGGCTGTATGGCCATGTTCCTGAAGCATTCTCTCCTCCCAACAAAGGATTCCCCTAGGTAGTAAGAAACCAAAGCTTGAAAGTGCTAGGCCATTAAATGCTAATCAGGATTGCCAATTGCAACTTTCACACCTACCTCAAGCACACAAAGAGTTCTTTCTTCCACCCTGGATATTATTCCACTGATATATAAACCCCATTTTCCTAGTTTCCAACAGACCTCACAACCTCTGAGAATACCTATCATAAAGGCGAAACGTCAGGAGAAAATGCTTTTGGAACATGGCCAGACAGCCGGGAAAACTCAAGGCAACCCAATAATCATAGGAACCTTAACGACAAGATGTTGAATTGGGATGACTTGATTGTGAAGACAAAGTCCTGGGGAACTCATTCCTGAATCGATATGGGTAGGGTATCCAGAGTGTATCTATGATGTAGGATTAACCAAGTCTGACATCTTTTTGATGGCCATGGCTCAATGCTATGGGATCATGGGAGCTGTGGTTTTGCAAAGTCTTTTGCCAAACGACAACCCCCAGATTCCACAACATTGAGGTATTGCAGTCAGGGTGATCTCAAGGCGCATTAAATGTACAGAGTAGGTGCACCCCTGAGCATGACGTAGCATTGGATTGTGGAGTCTCAGGTAGATCAGTTCGACTGACCGCCTTTAGATTAGCTTTTGATTATTGCCAAATCACTGTAAATACTTCTTCACACTAGAGAATGAATCCACTTTAAATCCGGTTTCTGCCTCCTGCAGAATTCTGGGGTTTGTAGTTTAGGGAGGCTCTTAAAGGCTCCTCCCTAAACTACAAACCCCAGAATTCTGCATGAGGCAGCAACCGGATTTAAAGTGGATTCATTCTCTAGTACAGTGGTTCTCAACCTGGGGTCCCCAGATGTTTTTGGCCTACAACTCCCAGAAATCTCAGCCAGTTTATCAGCTGTTAGGATTTCTGGGAGTTGTAGGCCAAAAACATCTGGGGACCCCAGGTTGAGAACCACTGCTCTAGTATGATGAGGTCGTAAGGCAGGGTTTTTGTTTTGTTTTTTGCATTCGTGCGTGCTTTCTATAGACGTCCAACAGAGATGCCGTGCTTTCTTGACGGTCTGCAGCATCGCCCGCCCTCCTTCCTTCCTTCCTACTCAACGTGCTCGGGGCTCATGAGCAGCCTTAGCCTTCCCTTTGCGAGGGTCCTCCTCACTCACCCACGGGAGTCCTGACTGCAGCCACGAACACGACTGCTTCCCCGGCGGCGGCGGCGGCGCTCATCCTGGCTCCTCTGGCAGCGAGCAAGCTGTTCCTGCAGAGCAAGCTCCGTTCTATCTGTAAACCAGGGCCGCGCGTTCCCATTGGCTGGCCGACACGCCTCCCGCCCACCCCCAGCGCTTACATCATGAAGGGCTTGCCTGGAGGGGGAGAGAGGAGAGGATGTCACGTGGCAGAGGGGAAGGAGGAGAGCAGCACGCATTGCTCTCATTATTTAATTCCAAAGCCCAGCTTACCTGTCCTGACGTTTCTCCCTCTATAGAAGCATAGACAGGGCTGTGGCACGGCTAGTTAGTAACCAGCTGCATTTAATCACTACTGACCCAGAGGTCATGAGTTCAAAGCCAGTCTCCGTCAGAGTGAGCTCCTGACAATTAATAGTCTAGCTTGCTGTTGACCTATTTATTTATTTACGACATTTATATGCCGCCCTTCTCACCCCGAAGGAGACTCAGAGATGCTTACAAGATATACATACATACATATATATACTTACTTACTTAGGCAATCCCTCGTTGGACGAGTAAGATGGTCTTCCATTATGCGTTTCCCTGTGGGTTCGTAGGTGGCTGTGGAGCCCTATTCTTCATCCGCATCTTCTCCCACAGTGAGGGCATTGGTTTCCAGGTGGAAGGCGGTCCCGGTCAGGGTTGGCTTGACGCGCCTTCCTCCTGGCACGTTTCTCTCTTTCACCCTCCACTCGTGCCTCCTCGAATTCTGCAGCACTGCTGGTCACAGCTGACCTCCAGCTGGAGCACTCAAGGGCCAGGGCTTCCCAGTTCTCAGTGCCTATGCCAGAGATTTTAAGGTTGGCTTTGAGGCCATCTTTAAATCTCTTTTCCTGTCCAACAATGTTCCGTTTTCCATTCTTGTTCAGAGTAGAGCAACTGCTTTGGGAGACGGTGGTCAGGCATCCGGACAACGTGGCCGGCCCAGCGGAGTTGATGGCAGAGGACCATCGCTTCAATGCTGGTGGTCTTTGCTTCTTCCAGCACGCTGATGTTTGTCCGCTTGTCTTCCCAAGAGATTTGCAGGATTTTCCGGAGGCAGCGCTGATGGAATCGTTCCAGGAGTTGCATGTGACTTCTATAGACAGTCCACGTTTCGCAGAAATATAGCAGGGTTGGGAGGACAATAGTTTTATAAACAAGCACCTTGGTATCCCTACGGATGTCCCAGTCCTCTCTACTTCATTCAGGAAAATGCTGCACTCGCAGAGCTCAGGCGGTGTTGTATTTCGGTGTTGATGTACATATATATATATATATATATATATATACACACACACACACACATACAATACATTATATTATTAGCATAGTACAATATCAGTATTATATATTACTATATTGTACTATACCAGTGATTCTCAGCCTGTGGGTCCCCAGACGTTTTGGCCTTCAACTCCCAGAAATCCTAATAGTTTGTAAACTGACTGGGATTTCTGGGAGTTGTAGGCCAGAACACCTGGGGTCGCACAGGTGAGAACCACTGTACTATACCATTATATTGTAAAATTATTAGTAACATTACATGTAATATAATATATATAATTATAACATCACATATTATTAGTAGTATTATTATATTGTATTACATTATAACATTATAAATATATGTATATGCAATATATTATATTGTTGTTGTTCATTCATTCAGTTGTCTCCGACTCTTCGTGACCTCATGGACCAGCCCACGCCAGAGCTCCCTGTCGGCCGTCACCACCCCCAGCTCCTTCAAGGTCAGTCCAGTCACTTCAAGGATGCCATCCATCCATCTTGCCCTTGGTCGGCCCCTCTTCCTTTTGCCTTCCACTTTCCCCAGCATAATTGTCTTTTCTAGGCTTTGCTGTCTCCTCATGATGTGGCCAAAGTACTTCAGCCTTGTCTCTAATATCCTTCCCTCCAATGAGCAGTCGGGCTTTATTTCCTGGAGGATGGACTGGTTGGATCTTCTCGCAGTCCAAGGCACTCTCAGGACTTTCCTCCAGCACCACAGTTCAAAAGCATCTATCTTCCTTCGCTCAGCCTTCCCTAAGGTCCAGCTCTCACATCCGTAGGTTACTACAGGGAATACCATGGCTTTGACTAGGCGGATCTTTGTTGCCAGTGTGATGTCTCTACTCTTTACGATTTTATCGAGACTGGACATTGCTCTCCTCCCAAGAAGTAAGCATCATCTGATTTCCTGGCCACAGTCTGCATCTGCAGTAATCTTTGAACCTAGAAATACAAAGTCTGTCATGGCCTCCACATTTTCTCCCTCTATTTTCCAGTTGTCAATCATTCTTGTTGCCATAATCTTGGTTTTTTTGATGTTTAGCTGCAACCCAGCTTTTACGCTTTCTTCTTTCACCTTAATTAGAAGGCTCCTCAGCTCCTCCTCGCTTTCGGCCATCAGAGTGGTGTCATCTGCATATCTGAGGTTGTTAATGTTTCTTCCAGCAATTTTCACCCCAGCTTTGCATTCATCAAGCCTCGCACATCGCATGATGTGTTCTGCATACAAGTTAAAAAGGTTGGGTGAGAGTATGCAGCCTTGCCGTACGCCTTTCCCAATCTTGAACCAGTCGGTTGTTCAGTGGTCAGTTCTTACTGTTGCCACTTGGTCCTTGTACATATTCCTCAGGAGAGAGACAAGGTGGCTTGGTATGCCCATCCCACCAAGAACGTGCCACAATTTATTATGATCCACCCAGTCAAAGGCTTTAGAATAGTCAATAAAGCAGAAATAGATGTTTTTCTGAAACTCCCTGCCTTTCTCCATTATCCAGCGGATATTGGCAATCTGGTCTCTCGTTCCTCTGCCTTTTCTAAACCCAGCTTGAACATCTGGCAACTCTCGCTCCATGTATTGCTGGAGTCTTCCTTGCAGGATCTTGAGCATTACCTTACTGGCATGAGAAATAAGGGCCACTGTACGGAATTTTGAGCAGTCCTTCGCATTTCCCTTTTTTGGTATGGGGATATAAGTTGATTTTTTCCAGTCTGATGGCCATTCTTGTGTTTTCCATATTTGCTGGCATATGGCATGCATCACCTTGACAGCATCATCTTTTAAAATTTTAAACAGTTCAGCTGGGATCCCGTCGTCTCCTGCTGCCTTGTTGTTAGCAATGCTTCTTAAGGACCATTCAACCTCACTCTTCAGGATGTCTGGTTCTAATTCATTCACCACACCATCAAAACTATCCTCGATATTATTATCCTTCCTATACAGATCTTCTGAATAGTCTCGCCACCTTCTCTTGATCTCTTCAGCTTCTGTTAGGTCCCTGCCATCTTTGTTTCTTATCATACCAATTTTTGCCTGAAATTTACTTCCAATGTTTCTAATTTTCTGGAAGAGGTCTCTTGTCCTTCTTATTCTGTTGTCTTCTTCCACTTCCATGCATTGCTTATTTAAAAATAGTTCCTTATCTCTTCTGGCTAACCTCTGGAATTGCACATTTAACTGGGTATATCTCCCCTTATCACTGTTTCCTTTTGCTTTCCTCCTTTCTTGGGCTACTTCCAGTGTCTCAGCAGACAACCATTTTGCCTTCTTGGTTTTCTTTTTCTTTGGGACATACTTTGTTGCCGCCTCCTGAACAATGTCACGGACTTCTGTCCATAGTTCTTCTGGGACTCTGTTTACTAAATCTAGTCCTTCAAATCTGTTCTTCACTTCCACTGTATATTCGCTAGGAATGTTAGTGAGATCATATCTAACTGGTCTGTGTATTTTCCCTGCTCTCTTTAGTTTTATTCTAAACTGAGGAATAAGAAGTTCGTGATCTGAGCTACAGTCAGCCCCAGGTCTTGTTTTCACCGACTGGATGGATGTCCGCCACCTTTGGCTGCAAAGGATGTAATCAATCTGATTTCGGTGTTGACCATCTGGTGAGGTCCATGTATAAAGCCGTCTTTTAGGTTGTTGGAAGAGAGTATTCGTTATACACAAAGGATGTAATCAATCTGATTTCGGTGTTGACTATCTGGTGAGGTCCATGTATAAAGCCGTCTTTTAGGTTGTTGGAAGAGAGTATTCGTTATACACAGCGAGTTTTCCTGGCAAAATTCTATCAGCCTGCGCCCCGCTTCATTTTGTTCTCCCAGACCATGCTTGCCTGTGATCCCAGTTGTCATTTGACTTCCCACCTTGGCATTCCAGTCTCCTGTAATGAAAATAATGTCTCTTTTTGGTGTATTATCCAGTAGGTCCTGCAGATCCTCATAGAACTGATCTACTTCTGCTTCTTCAGCAGCTGTGGTTGGGGCGTATATTTGGATCAATGTAATGTTGAAAGGCTTTCCTTGCACTCGAATTGAGATCATTCTGTCATTTTTTGGGTTGTATCCAAACACTGCTTTAGCTAATTTCTTATTAATTATGAAGGCTACTCCATTTCTTCGGTGTTCCTCTTGTCCACAGTAGTAGATCTGGTGGTCATCTGATGTGAAGTGGCCCATTCCAGTCCATTTCAGTTCGCTGACCCCCAAAATGTCTATCTTTAGTCTTGACATCTCACCAATAACAACATCCAATTTGCCCTGGCTCATAGATCTTACATTCCAGGATCCTATGGTGTGCTGATCTTTAGCGCATCGGATTCGTCGTTCACCTCCAGTACCGTCGGCGCTAGCCTTCCTTTCGGCTTTGAGCTAGCTGCGTCGTCACATCTGAGGCTAGTTGAACTTATCCTCTGCTCCTCCCCAGCAGCATTTTGACCGTCCCGTCTTGGGTGGCCCTTCACGGTTTCGCTCATGACATCATTGAGGTGCTCAAGCTCCAGCGCCACGATCCTTTGCTGGAGATATATTATATTACATTATATTATATTACATTATATTATATGGTTAGCATAGCATAAGAGACAAGGTGGAACTGTCCCCTGGGCCCCCCTCTCTTCACTCTGGCCCAGAGCGGCAGTTGGTGCTTGGGGGAGGGGTCACCAACAGGATGGAACTGTCCCCTGCCCACCCACTCTTCAATCCGAAAGACAGTTGCATATGTCAAGTAGGAAATTTAGGTACCGTTTTATGCGGGGAGGCTAATTTAACTAATTTACAACACCATAAAACCTTCCAGCAGTATGTGCAGGAATGAGGAAGTACTCCATAAAGGATTCAGTGTCACAAGTGGATGGTGAAGCGGCAGCTCCCCGCTGTGGCCAGAATCGAGCATACCCTCATGAAGCCAGAAAGCTGGAATGTTAAACTGCTTCTGTGTCTGTCTATATAGCTTTGTGCCTAAATGGCACTGAAAGTTTGCCACGTATGTGTGCATACGGGACTCTGGGGTGTATGGCCACACAATAAACAGCTTTTTTGCAGTTTTAAGATCCAACTTCCGTGGTGTCCTTCCAAGCCCTCTCCAGTGGAAAGGGGACTCCTGCATTTCGGATTTGGATTTAAGGAGTATTTTGGATCTCTGCCCCTTCATCCCCACTATGCAGAAAAGAAATATTAGGAGGCTGCCATATATAATTTTGGTAGATGAACCCCCTACAGTGTGCCTGCTGTCATTGATGCCGCAGTAGACACTGGGGTTGAGCTGGCTTCTGGCTTTATTACAGTGTTCAGTCTTCACGTGTCGAATGCTGAAGAGGTATCCTTGGGATTATAAAGCTAGCATAGCCATTCATGATTCTGGCATTGGAAAGAGTATTCTGAGTGCCACAGTCTAAAATGGAAACTCTCTCAAGTTAAATTGCTGGGCATGTTTGGTCTGCAGAAGAGAATGTTGAAAAAAGACGTTATTGCCATGTTTAAATAAGTGAAAAGATGTCATAAAGAAGAGAGAGCTGGCTTGTTTTCTGCTGTCTTGGAAACTAGGACTAGGAGCAGGAAATGACAGGAAAGGAGATTCCACTTGAACATAAGGAAGAACTTCCTGACTGTGAGAGATGTTCAACTGCTTTGGGAGACAGTGGTCGGGCATCCGGACAGTGTGGCCGGTCCAGTGGAGTTGATGGTGGAGGACTGTCACTTCATTGCTGGTGGTCTTTGCTTCTTCCAGCACGCTGACGTTTGTCCACTTGTCTTCCAAAGAGATTTGCAGGATTTTTCGGAGCCAATGCTGATGGAATTGTTCCAGGAGTTGCATGTGATATCTGTAGATAGTCCATGTCTCACAGGCATATAGCAGGGTTGGGAGGACAATAGCTTTATAAACAAGCCCCTTGGTATCCCTACGGATGTCCTGGTCCTCAAACACTCTAGGCTTCATTCGGAAAAATGCTGCACTCGCAGAGCTCAGGAAAGTGTTGTATTTCAGTATCAATGTTGACTTTTGTGGAGAGGTAGCTGCCAAGGTAGCAGAAATGGTCAACATTTTCTAATGTTACGCCATTAAGCTGTATTTCTGGCATTGGAGAGGGATTGGCCAGTAACTGCTGGAAGAGCACTTTGGTTTTCTCGATGTTCAATGACAGGCCAAGCTTCTCGTATGCTTCTGCGAAGGTGTTTAGAGTGGCTTGTAGATCTTCTTCTGAATGCACAGATGACGTTGTCATCAGCATACTGGAGTTCTATAACAGATGTTGTAACCTTGGTTTTGGCTTTCAGGCTGCTAAGGTATTAGATTAGAATAGTTTTGATTAGGAAATGTGTGTGGGTAATCATGCTGTCACTTTCTCTTCTTTCTTTCAATGTTGATTAAATGCAACGGCAACATGTTAGGACAGGCTTGCCTCAACAGTACTTTCTGTTGTGAAATTTAGTTTGCTGAGCAAACAGGCTTTTGACAAGCTACTGTTTCTCTCCTTGAGCTCTATTTCTTCAGTCTGAGATAATTCCCACATTATTGACCACAGATAATTAAAAATTTACTCATAAATAAATGCATAGTAGTCATGATAAACTTACATCGCTTCTGTAGATTATGATTAACTGCCAAATTAAGGTGAAGTGCTTGTGTCATCAAGTGAAACATTTAGAGTAGTTAGTAAATCTACAACCAGGAATACTTCTGAACTTTGTTGCTTATTCATTCAGTTGCTTCCAACTCTTTGTGACTTCATGGGTCAGCTGTTGCCACCCGCAGCTCCCTCAAGGTCAAGCCAGTCACTTCAAGGATACTCTCCATCCACCTTACCCTTGGTCGGCCCCTCTTCCTCTTTCCTTCCATTTTCCCCAGAGTCATACTCTTCTCCAAGCTTTCCTGTCTTCTCGTTATGTGCCCAATGTCCTTCATCTTTGCCTCTAATATCCTTCCCTTCAGTGAGCAGCAGGACATTATTTCCTGGAATATGGACTGGTTTGATCTTGCTGTCCAAGGCACTCTCAGCATTTTCCTCCAACACCACAGTTCAAAAGCGTCTATCTTCCTTCACTCAGCTTTCCTTGTGGTCCAGCTCTTGCACCCATAGGTTACTATGTGGAATACCACTGCTTTAACTATGTGGATCTTCATTGCCAATGTGATGTCGAGATTGGTCATTGCTCTCCTCCCAAGAAGTAAACATCTTCTGATTTCCTGGCTGCAGTCTGCAGTAATCTTCACTCCTAGAAATACAAAGTCTGTCACTGCCTCCATGTTTGCTTGTTATCAATCAGCCATAATCTTGGGGTTTTTTTTGTTTGTTTAACTGCAACCCAGCTTTTGCACTTTGTTCTTTCACCTTGGTTATAAGCAAAATGTTAAAGCAATGTGAACAAAATGTTAATACCAAGAAACCACCACTTTGTGAGCACTACATAGGTAATCAGGAATGGATTAAGAATGCCTTTGGAAATCAAGCCCTATGAAATTTAGGGTGTTGGGTATGTTATGCTTTAAGAAAAGAAGGCCAAGAAAATACTTGATAATCGGGTTGTTGTAGGTTTTTCCGGGCTCTATGGCCATGTTCTAGAGGCATTTTCTCCTGAGGTTTCGCCTGCATCTATGGCAAGCATCCTTGATAATCATTTTTTAAATATTTGAAAGAATATCACATATTTTCTTCTACTCTAGAGACTAGGGCCACTTCCAAACAGCTATGGCCTAAACATTAGGAAGCACTTCCTAATTGCGAGATCTGTTCAGCAGTGGAACTCCCTGCGTCTGAGTATGGTGGAGGCTCCTTCTTTGGAGGCTTTTAAACAGAGGCTTTGAATGTGATTTTCCTGCTTCTTGGCAGGGGCCTGGATCGAATGGCCCACGAGGTCTCTTCCAACTCAATGGTTCTGATTTTAAACCCGGTACTGCATGCACTATGAATCCAGGCAACAGCCCTTCTCCGGCAGCCAAAAGATTCCTCCCAGGGCAGACGGGACTGATATCCCTCCGCGCTTCTGGTGTTTACTCCTGCAGGTGGCCAGATGGCCCGTTGCGGATCCTTCCGCCGCTTCCCTCAGCGCCCCAGCATGCTTTGCGAGTGCGCACTCTGGCGGGCGCGAGGAGGGAAGCAAGAGGCGCGCATCACGCCTTTCCCCCGGGGCTCCCCCCTCCCCCTCTGCAAATCTTATTTACTTCCCCTTCTCAGTGCCGAGCGCAAGAGGGAGTCAAAGGCCTTGACTCAAACACTGTTAGGACGCAGGGCGGGGGAAGGGGAGAGGAGGGCGGCGGCCTGGAAGAGCGCGAGACGAAGGACTCCCGTCCGTTGGTGGCTGGCTGGGCCGGTAAGTGCGGAGGAGGAGGTGGCGCGAGGCGGCGCGCGGGCGGGGCTGGGGAGGGGAGGGGGGAGTAGCGCGCGCAGGCAGAGGGAGCGAAGGGGCGGGGCCAGGCCCGCTTTGAGGGCTGCCGGCGGTTCCTGCTTTTTGATTGGACGAGGCGCGGAAGGGGCGAGGCGGCTCCTCTCGTTGCGCTCTCGCCGGCGCCATTTTGTAGCGCAGCGGAGGAGCCCCAAATATAAGAACGGGCGGGAAGCGCGTGCGGTGCTGCAGCCCCCCCTCTTCCTCCCCCCCCCAACCGGGAGGGTGAGAAGAAGCCTTGCCTCGAGGCTTCCGGCTCATTGATGCGACAGAGAAACCCTGCCTCAGGGGAAGTCGGTTGAGGGGGAGACGACGAGTGAGGACGAGGACGCCTTCGCGGCGCCGCCTCCACTGAGGTGAGGAAGGGGGGAATGAAGGCCCGACGCTTCAGGGAGGAAAAGACGACCGTTTCGCAAGATGGAGGCTGGGGAGAGGGGGGGGGGGGGCTCTGCTCTGGCGCTCCTGCGGCGTCGCCCACCCTCCTCTTTGGAGGGCCCGAGGCCGCCACGCCCGGAAGCGTTTCTTCCGCTTCCCGCAAAACACAGGCTTGTTTACTAGCGCGATAGGGATGGAGGGGAAAGGGCCTTACGCCTCGGCCTTGCCATCGACATCCAAAGAACGCCAGTTACCTTTAAAAAAGCCTATACGAACAAGCCTTTTGCGAGAATCTCTTGGTGCCACGATTTGGACCCACGCAGCGCCTGAGTTTTATGCTTCTGCGAATAAAGGCCGTGTGGATGGCTTATCTGGGAATCAAGAGTTACCCTCGTTTGCCAGTTTTCTTTAAAATAGTGATCTTGCTGTGTGCTTACTCAGGCAAAGGCCCGAATGGCCGTATTTTATTAGCCAGAAAGGAAATGACAGCTTGGGTTGTGTTCAGACGTTCATTTAAAGATGGGACCCATTTAATCTTTCCCCCACTGACATCCTTTGCCCGACCAAGTTTCAAGCAGGAGGCTATTATTGGGATACTAAATCCAGTGTTCATATTATGATTACGCGACTGAGGGGAAAAAAGGAAAGGGCCAGAGGCTGTTAGGAATTGTGGGGGTTGAATTTCAACAAAACACCCGGAGGGCCCAAGTTTGCCCATGCCCTGGTCTAATATCTAAATAGTAATAGCTGCATTGCCAGCAAATAATGCATAAAAATAGTATTTAAAGAAACCCAGGGTGGTCTTTAGGCTTTCTTTCAGACTAAGCAATTTTCATTGTAATTTATTTACTTACTTGACTTGTATACTGCCTTTCTCACCCCAGGGAGGGACTCAAAGTGGTTTCCAACTTATTTATGGCAAAATTGAATGCCTCACATACATATGAAACCTAACCTAAAACAACAATAACATGTAACTATTGATTTGGTCATAAATATGTAACCACATTTAAACATTAAAATGTGGAGTTAAAAACATATTAATATAAATGGTAAAATCACATAATCCAAAAATCATGGTCCAAGGCCGTTTCAAATATCAGGTGTACACAATCCCTGATCATTTCTTGACATTTACAGATAAATTATGTTTCAGATTCCAGGTTAGTATATGCTATGTTTATCTGACAAGACATGCAGCCTGCAGTTTAAAGTCTCTACCTACCATAACTGAAAATATTTCTTCAGTGGGCAGCCCTAAATGTAATGCTTGTGGCAGCTTGCACTCACATTAAAGGACTAGTGCTTACATATTAATACAAATATATAATACAAGTCCAGCCATTCATATATAGAACTACCTGTGCCTTGATGCTGCACCTATACAGACCAATGGTATTAGTTTACGATACACCTGAATGAACAAATATGCATTTATGTAATGTAGCATTTTAATACTGCCAAGACACCATGCCTAGGATTGTTGTGTTGCTTGGAGAGGGATGCTAAGCGTAGATCAGATTTTTGGGTATGGATTTTTTTAAAAATAAGAATAGTATATTGAAAAAGCAGTCTAGTCTCAATACAGTATTTTTGCACTCAACAAGTTGCAGTGTTCGTTGGACCTGTGAGATTGACATATGTGGCTTAATAGCATCAGATAAGTAGAGACCACATACACTTCAGTTAGCTCACTTATCAGCAATGTAACACTGACAACCAAGTTTTGTTAGTCAATGTAATAAAAAGGGGTTAATAAAATATTATTTCTGCACTAAATGACTACTTTTGCATTCAGAGATAGTAGGCTTTCAAAGTTATATCCAGTTGTGCCTGTCCACAACCAGGAAAGATGCTGCTTAAAAGAGAAGGTTTCCCTTCTCTTTTATGTACCATATATATCTACTTCAGAGAATCTTCTATTCGTTGTTGCCTTGCCTCACATGCCAAACAGAAGTAGAGTAATATAGGGTGGTTTTAATTTACTATAAACAAAGGTAGGCTTCCACAAAGCTACCGCACAAGCAACATTCTGCAATTTAGAGATCTCTTTTAGGAATAACCAGTCTTTACTTGAATACAAGACTTTTGAAAGTATAGTGTTTAGATAAAAAATATTACTGGCCTTTTGTGGACAAGTAATCAGATTCTATTAACAAAATTGGAAGTGGATCTAATTTCCCATTCCACTGTAGCATTCTTCCCTCCCTCATCTTGAACATCCTTAAAACATTTTCTAAAGAACTGGGAAAACTTTGGATGTGATTTCCCTGAATCGCAGTAGGATGTATTCATTTCTGCATATGCAGTTGGATAATAGATAATTAATATATACTAAGGAATACTTTGGGCAGCAAAAAACAAAATAAAATTTATTGGATATGGAAATGTATTCTCAATCTCATATATTGGATGGGCCAAAAGTCTCGAAGGACCTTCAGTATTTAATAACTTGTTTATTTTTGTTACCATACATACCATCATATACAGTATGCTTATAGACAAATGTTTAAAGAGTACAGAATTTTAAAAGAATCCTTTAGGTTCATGTGGATCAGTGGTTCTCAACCTGTGGGTCCCCAGGTGTTTTGGCCTACAAATCCCAGAAATCCCAGCCAGTTTGCCAGCTGTTAGGATTTCTTGGAGTTGAAGGCCAAAACATCTGGGGACCCACAGGCTGAGAACCACTGATGTAGACCTTCAAATTATTTATTTAAATTTAACCTAAACACTTGAAATGTGCTGGGAAACAAGCTCTCACCCTCAACCCTCTTATATGTACATTGGTTATTTACAATAAGTTATAGAGTAGTGGGAGTGAAGTTTTAATTTTTAATGTGGTGTGCAGATGTTTACTATCTTTGTAAAAAGACCAAGTAATGCTAGTGTCTCCTTTTTCACAGAATCCACAATGACTAACGAAGAACCACTTCCAAAGAAGGTAATTACAGTTTTTAGACATATGTGTGCCTGTTCATCTCTTCATAAAATATCAGGGGGAAAGTATTGAAAGTTATTGTTTTTGTTCTTTAGGTTCGCCTCAGTGAAACAGACTTCAAGGTTCTCCCTAGAGAGGAGTTGATCTTAAGGTAAAGTAATGGGTGAAACAGTACTTTTCTTACTATCTTGTTCCTATTTTGAATAAAGTAGAACCAAGTTCAAAATAACATTCAGTCTTGAAGTTATTTAGGCAGTGTTGATTTATAGAATTATGTCCACTTCTGTCCAAATTCATTATGTTCACAATAACATTTTTTTAAAAAAAGTACAGTGCCTATCAACAGACAAAAAGCCCACTGTTATTAAAGATCTAAGTGATTTTCCTGCTATCTAAACCTGCTTTGGGTGATAGCAAGTCAGGTCTTACTCCCTCAGTAGGAAGTTCCAAAATCTCAGAATTTTCACTTTGAAATCTGAGTATATGGGTCCTGTGTTGAAATTGTGATTGTCATCAGGTAGACAAAACCAGAACATTTGTAGCTCCTGTCAACAGCAGCCTTCTTCAGGAAACACTAAATCAGCCAAACCATGTAAAAACACTTCTCATTCCATATTATATCTTCTATACTCTGTTATTGGTAGTAATATGTGTGGTCAGATTTTTGGCAAACAAAAATACAGTAATATGTTTCAGTTTATGTATTCTTAATTCTGAGATCACATATAGTTCGTAATACTTGGTTGTAAACAGTTTTTGTAATGAATTTTATGATGTGTATTTGAAAGCATTCTTATATGTTGACGTGTGCATCATACTTCAACATCAAAAGTTAGAAACATTTTTTCAATTCTTTAGGTGGAAGCAGTATGAAGCATACGTACAAGCTCTGGAGGGAAAATACACAGACCTTAATTGTAAGTTGAAACTCCACTAAATGTGTCATCAGATTTGAGTGACTTTTAAGAAACAGAAATGATAGTAAAAGAAAAAGGAGCTTTGGGGAATTATTTGGAGAAACACATAAGTACAGCCAAAAAATTTCTTCTAAAGACTTGTGCACAGAAACATGGGGAGATGTCAGTTAATATTAGTAATAAATGATAGCTCTCTGTTGGGAAAGGTATATGTTGGTGGCATCGCTAGGACAGTCATCCATGCTATAGCAACCTATCTAACGTGTCATATCTTCTACATTTGATAATTATCCAAACAGCTGAAGACTGAACTTCAAAATAACATTCCATTTAATGATCTTGTTTTCAATTCTTGGAAGTAAGTGGTAACCTCTGTTGCACCCTCATAGAAGTATTCTTAAGAGCAAGTGTGGTCCCATAACTGGTTAATTAGTCTCTTGGGCATCACAAGATAATATATATTCAGTCTGTTTACTATAAACAACTCCCAGATCCTTTTGTTCACCCATCAATATTGAGAGCTTTTTGCCCTCTCTATCTCATTTTGTTTATAAAATTACTACAGATTTTTTACTTTTCACTTTCCTCTCCTTTGACAGAAAAATGTATTTTATTTGCTCACAAAATACATTCAGTCAGGAATTTTCATCACAGTGTTAAACTTCTTTATATTATTTAAAATTAAGTTTTAGTTGTTTTAATTTACTAAAATCCAGAATTTATTTCCATCTATGGCTTGCTTTACCTTTCTTCCATGGGATTAATGTTGAAAACAGAATTCACTGCATAGGTAATCATGTAATGCCTCTAGAGTGAGACAAGTAAGTGTTATTTTCCTAAACACATCTGTGTGAAAACGGAATTTATTGATTGAACTCAAACTAAACTGCAATTTGCAGAGAGAACTTAGTTTTGTAATTCTGCTGTGGTTTCAAGAAAATTATTATTGGTGCATTCATATGTGTTGAAGAAAGTGGGTATTCTAATAGCTAAAGGAGATACTAAAGAATCTAGACAAATTCACAATTACGCTGTTTAATAATCCTACACATAAATATCCATCTTAAAAAATAGACACGCATCTCAAGTGTTGAGCACAATCCATGCAGATTTCTATGGGGAAATGAAGTTGGATTATTTGGGGTTCTAAGATGTGGAGGTCTTTAAATCAAAAATCAGTGCTTAGAATTAAGTTCGTAAACAAGTTGGCAAGCCACAGTTCTATCTCATATACTTTCAAAAACAATGCAAAGAAAAGCACATTTTGTAATTAGCCTGAACGTTACCAGAGCAGATAATTGAAGCCAAAATAGGCAAGTTTTGATATCTTAGAAAAAAGCTTGCTTTACTCATGAAGTGACAAATCTGAGGGCCTCCATAAATAGAAGTTGTCACTGTCTATCAAGTGAAAGCTGGCATTGCTGTAAATGTATTTTCAGGAGCAGCAGATGTACTACAAACAGCACCAGTAGTGGAAACAATATTGCTTGACATGACATGACATGACAATAGCATGTATTTCTTAGAAAGTTAGCAAAGGGAGGAAAGAGCAGAATCTACTGTTTACAGTGCTACTGTGGCTATTTTCTTTCATGAAGGGCAGAGCAAGTAATGAATAGCCAAGTTACTTTTGCCTTGTTCTGTTGAAAAATTGTAGTTTGGCTAAATTGAAAGGCTTCTGCTCATCAGCATTTTACCATTTAACACTAGCTAATGATGTAACTGGACTGAGGGAATCTGAAGAAAAGCTGAAGCAACAACAGCAAGAATCTGCTAGAAGAGAAAATATCCTGGTGATGCGGCTGGCAACAAAGGAACAAGAGATGCAAGAGTGTACTGTAAGTGAAGTTTAACTTTTAGGAATGAAAGTGCCTGTGCTGTCACACTGTAATTTGTTTTTTTTTAAATATCTTAGATTCTTATACAGATTAATATCTCATGATGTTTGCCTCAGTTGTTATGTAGGATATTTTCAGGATTTTCCCCCAGAAGGCCATCTTAGTAATTTTCATCAAAGTAGTCCAAAGCATATTGATATTTTCTGGTTTTTAGGTTATTAAATGCCATAGATCAACTCCAAGCCTAAGCAAAATTAATGGTTAACACCCGCAAGTGACGTAAACTCCTCAGATTTCTATAGTACAAGGACTAGGGAAACCTATTGAGTCTGGCAGCTGAAGTTCCTTCCATTTTTTAAGGTATAAAAAAACTTACAGATGAAACACTTTAACTATGGGGGAGGGATATTTAACAAGCTCTAGGTAAAACAGACTGTTACTGGAGTTGCCTCTTGTAGCATCTCTTCTGTGTTCCTATCTTCATTTGTATTTAAAGGGAACACATGCATTACCAGCACAGAAGTGGTTATCTCCTCCATCAAAACTGGGTACAAGGAACACCTTTCTTTTATTTACATACCCATTACAATTAAGCCAAGTGTGTACGAATAAACGTACTGGCATTACTTTATATCCGTTTTATTGCCAGAAATAATTCAAGGAAATACATGTAGTTCATGTGCTGCAATTATTTCCATAACCTCTGGTTATTAAGCATTTGTGCATATGCTGTATGCAGGTTGCATTGTATAGAAATGTGTTTACTGCATAAATTTCAGCCATATCGAACTGATTTCAAAGTTTAGTTTCTCTTTCAAACATATTAGGAACTATTATATGGAATCTCACAAGGGGCTTTAAAAGATTTTAATGAAACTGCTAGGAGAGATCATCTGGAGGCAAGGGGCAGGGTGCTTTCAGTATACTGATGACAGCCAAGTCTATTTTTCCATGCCTTCAAAACCAGCTTTAGCTAAGGATAGTATGCCAGCTGAGCCCCTTCCTAGAAGTAGGGGACCTAAAGATGTTAGTGCACTTGCTGGTATCCTCAAGGTTGGACTTCGGCAGTGTGCTTTACATTGGAATAATTCTGTACAAAGTTTGAAACTCAATTAGTTCAAAATACAGCAACAAGAACATCTAGGAGTGAGCACATCACACCCATGCTACAGTCACTCCACTGGTTGCCAGTTTAGTTTTCAGGGAAATTACAAAATGCTGGTTTTGACTTTCAAAGATCCACATGGTTTGGGTTCAAGTTACCAAGAGGATAGCCTTTTCCCACACAATCCTCCCTGAACACTAAGGGCCTGGGGGGGGGGGGGGGGGGCTACTCCAGCCTGCCAGAACCCAACTGGCGACCGTCACCTAGAGGACCTTTTCATCTACTGATCCAAGACTGGAATGATTTGTTCGAAGAGATTCAACAGCTAAGTTAGCTGTCAAAATTTAAAAAGCAGCTGAAGACCCATCTCTTCCTTCAGGCCTACCCAGTCAGTTTTAAGTTGTGAACTTTAATTCGCTTTTCATTACTGAATTTTAATTTGTATTTTAACTCTGTGTATCTTGTTGTATGTGTCTTAATAGTGTTTATCTTGTTTTAATGATGATGTATCCTGCCTCAAGCCACAGGGAGAGGCGGGCAATAAATCAATTTTATTATTATTATTATTATTATTATTATTATTATTATTATTACCTAGGGGTAATATATAGGGGTATATAATTGGATCCATGAATGCATGCTTAATAATTTTTCATTTTTTGTGCATAGAATCAGATCCAGTACCTCAAGCAAGTCCAGCAGCCGAGTGTTGCTCAACTGAGAACTACAATGGTGGACCCAGCCATCAACTTGTTTTTCCTAAAAATGAAAGGTGAACTGGAACAGACTAAAGACAAACTGGAACAAGCCCAAAATGAACTGAGTGCCTGGAAGTTTACACCTGATAGGTAAACAAAACATACTCCCCAGTCAAGACTTCCCTGACAGAGAATGCTTTGGTGGGACAACCACGTACTCGTTTCCACACCAAGACTCAGACGTTTTGAGCCAAAAGCCACATTCTTATACTGTCCAGCTTGTATTGCTTAATGTAACACTTACCAGATGAACCTTGTGTTTCAGCTTTCCCCCCTTTTGCTTCAGAGGCCTGACAGCGTCGGACTTTTCTGAAGAAGTGACCACCTCAGAAAAAAATGTCCTTTCTAGAACGTGTAGACATTTGCCAAATGGTTCTATTTGAAGAAAATAGAGGGAGAAGCAGAAGGCCAATGTCTGTGGCACACTATGTCTACAGACAGATTGGAGGAGAACCTAGAGATTTTAATCATGAATTGATCATGTCAAATTCCAGTAAAACATTAAAATGGAACATACTTCGCTCTTAACCCTAAACCTAGTGACTTAGAGACTGCTTAAGTCAGATTTGCCATTAAAGACTGTGGACTTCCTCCTTGTTCACTGAACTGCTGGGTCAAAACTCAATGAGGTGAATTTTGTTTAAATCACATATTTGGTAATCAGCTTTGAATAGCTGTAAAACATGCACACAGTCAGTATTGATTGATTTCTTAACATTTGAGCGCCATAGGACTTCAGTGAACCATGTCGTGGTTATGAATAACAAATTGTTCTGTTGATGGATGGCAATATGTGAACTCCTAAATTTAGTACTGTACAAACATAGATGCAGTTAACTATATCTTTTTCCATTGTTGAAGCAGTCGTGTATAATGTGGATCTCAGCTAGATTATATAATCAAAAGCCTAGTTGTGATTCTTATATTGCCCTTGCTAATGCAGAAGTGCCATTTAATTTTGCCACAAGAAGATATATGCAGACTAAAGAAGGTGCATCTATGGCAGTAGCCTTTAGAGTTGTATAAGGCATTTTGCTTTCCATTGTATATCTAATTTTTCTCTTGCACATCTTTATAAACTATGCCTTGAAATAGTTGTACTGCGTAGCTCAGGGAATGCTGCTTGTCATACTACTGTATGTGAAGCTTTTATGAGGTACGAGTATAAAAGAAATGCAAACAAGCTACTGCTTTGGCTTGTCCTGAAAGAATTATGTTCAACCTTACAAGCATCCCTGTGGGTTGGCATCAGTTCAGAATTGGTATGTTCTGGTGCCTTGCGTATCCCAAGAATTCTGGGAATTAGATCTGTGGGGCATTGTCATGTGCACTGTTGAGATCACAGTGAGAACACTACTAAAATAACTTGGACTGCTGCATTTATAGATACTTATAGTCAATATGGTTGGAAAAAAAACACTTTTGACATTTCATACGAGGTGAAATCTAGAAAAACGAGGCAATCCATGTGCCAGTTCTGGTATTCTGAATGCAGTATTATCCATCTAACTTAACTTGAACACATTCATGAAATACATTTTAGTTCTGCTTTAGGTAATCATAGCTCATGAGATGTGATAGTATATAAACCTTTGAGTGTACCTAGAAAGACATGAAAACAAATTGTGCATTTTGGAAACCACCTTGGTGTGACAGTATGGAAGATCTTTTAAAGATCTAACATCACAGCAGAGGTAAGATTTTTGCTGGGTGAATTAAAAACTCTGCCTTAATATGTTACAACTTGTTTTGCAAAATGTACTGAATGTATAATCAGAAAACCATTCTTCATAGGTTTTGTTTTAATTGTGGGATGTCATGCATATTGCTTGTGATCATTCAACTTTATGAAACGAATTCATGTTTGGATGGAGAATGTTAACTTCAAATGAATCGGGGTTTTAAATGTTTTATTGACTGCGGGGTAAATTTACTTGGTGTTCAGTTTAAATAGATATGGGCAAAATAATTTATACTTGGGTTTTAGTAGGTTGTTCTGATATGCGTATTTCCATATTGAGAAATCCAGAAACATGGGAAATCGCTTTTCTGTAAATACCAGACTAGTTGTATTTTATCTTCTTCATAACTGACTTAGACGCACAGAGATTTTGATTACTTTCCCTTGTTAGTCTTCAAATGTTTTAATTCATAAGTCTAGCTAGCATGCCCACTAGCAAAGCGTTTTGAGAGTTGTAGTCCAAAACATGTCAAACACATCAGAAGTCTCATCCAAGAGGTGAGATTTTAATTTATTCTTTTAAAGATTTTCCTTCATTTATTTCCGCATGTGGTTCTAAAGAGTGTAAGGAAGAGATGTTTTTCAAATCTAACTTCATTTCAACATTGTGTTTAACAATCTTCTTGATTGCAGCAGGAGGAAATCGCTGGATGTTTTATATTTTATTATATACTGTCACTGATACCTTTCATCATATCCAATAGAGATTTTGATTATTAGGAACATTTCAATGGGGCACTCTATTAATATAACATATTTTGAAATTATGTCTTGATTATGTGTTTGTTTTGCCAAAGAGGCGGAAGATGCACTGTGGTACTATCCTATAATGTATTATCTGCCATAGAGTTAGCTAGTTACTGATTTTTAAAATCAACGTTTACAATCTAATTTGGAGCCCCTGGTGGCGCAGTGGGTTAAACCCCTGTGCTGGCAGGACTGAAGACCGACAGGTCGCAGGTTCAAATCCGGGGAGTGGCGGATGAGCTCCCTCTATCAGCTCCAGCTCCTCATGCGGGGACATGAGAGAAGACTCTCACAAGGATGATAAAAACATCAAAAATCATCCGGGCGTCCTCTGGGCAACGTCCTTGCAGATGGCCAATTCTCTCACACCAGAAGCGACTTGCCATTTCTCAAGTCACTGCTGACATGACAAAAAAAAAAAAACAAAACAACAATCTAATTTGCAAGTAGTTTTGTTTAATTACATAAGACTGATATGAACGAGAATGAGCAACAATTCAATATCATGTAGGTTTTAAAAACAACTAATGTGTTATTGGATGGAAGTAGATGAAAAAAAAATTAAGATGGAAGTTTCTGAAATTGTTAATGTTTGAAGACTTTCACTAGGATCCAGAGAACCATCCAAATTGACAAATTCTAGGTTTTATATATTCATTTAAGCAGAAATCTTTTATGGTATACAACACAATGCTAATGGAACAGAATTTTTTTCGGATATTCCATAATGACCATTTCAAAAAAACAAACAAAAACCCAGTATTTTACTTGGCATGGCCAAGCTATATTTTTTTTACATTCAAAGTAGCTCTTTGGCTTGTAGCCAGTATGATAGTATATTAATGGATGAATTCAGTTTTACTTTTGTCTAAGCTGGATCTCTTGAAATGAGTAGAACAGCTTAGGCAAAGCTAAGCTAAGTTTGGTTTCTTTTTTAGTCAGTCTACTCTAGGTAGAATTAATATTGGTTTTTTGTATTAGAAGATACCATAAAAAGTCAAACTTTTATTTAGCCATGGTTACTACATGAATAGATAAACAGGCCTGGAATTGGATAATGAAACTGTTATGTATCTGCATACATGTTTAGAGTAGATGCTACAGGATTTACAAAGTTTAGATTTACATTCCTCGTGCAAATTGAAATCATCATGCTTGGATTGTGTTAGATATTAGTTATGGGTTTTATTGCCTTTTCCAGAAACAATAGCTAATGTAAATGGCAGGAATGTGTTTTTTGCAAAGATTACCTGAAATAATTTTTAATGACAAAAAAATGGCATATATTTTCTTTTTACGTGTATTCAAGTTGTTTTTTACTTGAAACAGTAAACCTAAGACAAAACTTATCATGGAGTTTCTCAACAAGAATTGTTCATAGGGGTTTGCCATTGCAATACTCTGAGACTGATAGAGTATGAGTTGCCCAAGGCCGAGCTATGGGTTTTCTGTGGCCAACCCTGGCCTCCTGGAGTCCTAATCCAGTACCCAAACCAATATACTCCATTGTCTTCCTGAGTCTAATGTAATTAAGTTAACTTATCTTGTTCTTGAAACTACTAATGCAATTGTATGCTGGTCTAAACATATGCTTCCACTGTAGACTGGAACCATTATAATGAATGCCGTACTAGTTACCACTTATGTATGCCTCATCAGTTTAAGTTAACTGTCATTGAGACAAACATTTGTATATACCCCATTTTATTTAATGTCAATTTTGAAACTGCATTTTCTATGCCCTTCAGAGACCATTAGCTATTCTGGTGTTTTCAAGCCTCAAAGAAGGTGGAAATCGTCATCTTACACTTTCGTTTTTGACCATCCTGCTTCTTGACATAAGTTGTGTGGTCTATTTAACCAGCAGTGTGTACTTTTTAAGTAGAAGTAACTCTTTGATATTTTTGATAGTGGTTTCCCTAACCCTACTGCTTGAGGCCTTCGGACTGTTTATTGAATTTGGGACCTTCTGCATGTAAAGCACGTTCTCTTCCACTGAGATGGTACTCTCTTTGCTATGTACAGTTGTGGAGTGTTTGAAGCTGTAGTCTTAAAATGTAAAAGTATACTGAATGAAAGAAATAAAATTTTAGGCACAGTATTAAGGAGAATAGTAATAAACAAGAATGTGTCTGGAGGAGGGAAACATTCATGGATTGAGCTTGGACATGGAAAGGGCAAAGGAGTTTGGCATGTTTAGGATTTAGAGGAAACAGGAGGTAGTGTATATATTTGGGGGGTTATTGCATAGATCAAAGAGTAAATTAGATATTTGTTTTGAGACTCAAACCAATTTACTAGAAGGGGCATTTACATGCTTTATGAAGCATTTCAGTAGCGTAGTAGACTGCAATGGAAGGTGATTCTACATTATAAGAGATGCTAAGTAAGGGCTAGTAACCACATATAATGGAATGTTCTGGTAATCGATATCCTGCATCTATTGGGATAAGCATAGGAACACAATATGATACCTAAGGTCCCTTCCACTTATGATTATAGTCTAGGAATAGAGATTGTGTGGCCCACATGCCGCCTGTGGGAGTCCCAAGGTATTATGTATGGTTTTCAGGCCTTCTCCCATGTGAAAAATCATAACTAAGAATTTGGAGAATTACGCCCCTAGAAAAGGGATATTGGACTCATTTTTCCAAGGGCCACATCAGCCTTATGGTTGCCTTCAAAAGGGTGGTTTGTAATTCAAAAGGTTGTATAAATGTAACTATGTTGCCCTGGCTTTGAAACCTCACAATCCATATAAAATGACACGGCCAGATTCAGCCTGCAGTCCTTGCATTTAACACATACTTATTTGGATGAAAGAAAAAAAGATTGGGGGGGGGGGGAGTGACTTCCCAATTCTGTATTTTTAAGGGATGGTAGAAAACTTATTTCCTTCTTTCTCAACCACGTAAAATTCCTTTGTGTTTTTTGTTTGTTTCTCCCTGAGATTTCATAAATCCTTGTCTCATGCACAACTGTGTATATACTACCTTAAATATTTTGCAGGGGTTTTTTGGTGTTCCCTACAGTTTAAACAATTGTTTAACACAGATTGGGGTCTTCAGCATTAATCAGTTGCATGTTAAAAATACTTAGTCTTGGACCTGCCACTGCTTGTAGCAATTACAGTGTAGAGCTTCCTTCCATATTGGCCTTGAGCTAGGTGTATTGTAGTGTTTCTGACCATTTCTAAATAGGCCAATACTCTCACACTGTGCCTTGCTGCTTTGTAGTTGCATATGATGCTATACCTCTAGTGAGCCAACTCAGTGCTGAAAACTAGTGAGTTGCTAGAAAATGTATGAAAGAGGTGCAGGAAGATCTTAACCCAGAAGGAACAATAGAAGTTGTATGTTTAATATAGGGACACACCATAAATAATAGGAAGCCAACAAGGAAGGGTTACGGTCCATGAAGTTAAGAGCTGTGCACTCTAATTTTTGTCAAGGGGTTTTTCCCTTGCTCATAAATATGTAAGCCCCACAGCATTTCTACAGCTGATACAGCGGTGTATGTATTGTAACATTAAAAATTTGAGGCAATGTATGTAGGATGGCTAGAGTTTTCAATTATGTAAGTAAAATGGAATTTTTAGTCCCATAAAAAGTAGAAATCCATTCGACAAAAAAGAACCCCTTTTCTTTTGAAAATTATTGGGTGCCATAGTTAAAATATTAGATAACCTTTGATTATAATGTTTTGATAATTTAAGTTGTTCATTTGTAGATATTACCTTTCAGTTTCAACGACAGAGCCAGAAGATCAACAGATGATGGATCAGTTTGTGGTATCTGTAGTGAAATTTTGTACTGTGACAACTGGTAATATGAGACTTTAAAATGACGTGCACAGCAGTGGCACTTCCAGCAACTACTGCTTATCAAGGGAGATGACAGAATTTGTCTTCATTTTGTGATAGATGACTTTTTCCTTTACAGCCAAACAGGTAAAAAGTTAATGGCGAAGTGTCGAATGCTTATCCAGGAGAATCAAGAGCTTGGAAGGCAACTGTCCCAAGGACGTATTGCACAACTTGAGGCAGAGTTGGCTTTACAGAAGAAATATAGTGAGGAACTTAAAAGCAGTCAGGATGGTAAGGGATTTTTTTTATAAAGAAACTGAAGAATTGCGTTATGTTTGTGAAGGGCACAGGTTAACTTGTATTTGTGTGTGTTAGTAAAAGTTTGAATAATGTGATTGTTTCAACCTGATTGCACTTGTTGGTTAAAACTGAAAAAATGACTAAAAACAAGCAATACTTTTCCTAAAAACTATTATTTTTATAGTTTATTTCTAGACTTTAGTTCTAGTTGTGAAGGACCTAAGCAATATGTAGAATTTTCCATATATGTTTGTAATGATTGATGCAATGATTGATGCATTAGTCCGTACATGTTAAAAAGCTGGCACTAACACCCATGTGGTAGTGAATCTTTGCTTCATTTTTCCATTTCTTTGATTCAGCTGAAATCTTTATTGGAAACTGCATTTGGGGGCATAGCTTTAATTTCAATTTAAATCTTAGGAATGAAACATTAGAGACATAGTTTTCAGCTGGTTGTTGAAATTTTCCTCTGCTTAAGGGTTTGAAAAATACATTGTTCTTTATCTTAAGGAGTATATCTCAAGGGCATTTTTGTGGGTGGTCAGAATAGATTTTATAGGTATTTTGGAAGTATGCCTGCTATATCATAGAATCAAAGAGTTGGAAGAGACCTCATGGGCCACCCAGTCCATATTGTTCTGTGTATTGTGGCTTTTGAAGGATATAACATGGGATAACTGGACTTAGTCCAGTTTAGATTTGGCATTTTATATAAAATCACAACAGTCTATATCTTTTTGTTTGTTTTGAAAAAAGGTTCAAATTATTATTTTCTTTTTCTGTTGTGACTTCAAGTTGTTTCCTTCTTATGGCAAGCTTTCTTGAGGAGGTTTGCCCTTATTTCTTCTGAGGCTGAGAGAGTGTGGTTTGCCCATGGAAATTCACCTAGTGGGTTTCCATGACTAGGGTGATGATTCAATCCCTGGTCCACAACATAAACCCGGTACATGTAATTCAGGTTGATTGTAATCTGTAGATTGTAAAAAAAGAACCTGTATATAATTTCATTGATATTGAAGATGAAGACTGTAGAAACAGTGAAGGTTTTTACTTGAGCAAAGTGATCATATGCAAAATAGGTTTTATAATAGGAACCATGGGAGTAAGCTTGGATTAGGTAGAAAAATTCTGTTCTATGGGAATTCAGCTGCCACCCTAATTTATACAATATATGAAATTCAATCTAGTGTTGATAATAAAATGGAATAGGGCAAATAAGTTTTATTTTAACTTGTGTGTATTTGTAGATTATAGGAATAATAAAGATAAAACATTTAACACAAAGTAACAAGAAGCTCTGCTTCTTCTTAGAAAAAAAGGGGACTTCCTGTTTAGCTCATGACTATTTTTACAAGACATACTGAGATTAAATGTTTATCTATTTTGTGTTTTGTTTCTCTTTCTATTTCATCCCTACATGATCTGTGCTTCCCTAACAGCAGTACTTTGAAGGATAAAAG
This sequence comes from Anolis sagrei, assembly GCF_037176765.1. Lineage (NCBI taxonomy): Eukaryota > Metazoa > Chordata > Lepidosauria > Squamata > Anolidae > Anolis > Anolis sagrei. Next base: position 68,292,191 of record NC_090021.1, read on the forward strand.
CTGAATTTTCTTTGGGTGCTTTATCAGAATTGCACATAAAGAAAAATAGAATTTCATTATCTTGTAACTGAGCATGTTATTACTATGCTCAGGTGACTGATGCCACTTGAGAATATTCATATGAGCTATTAAGTGTACACTCCAAATGTGTTTTTCTTCATATAGAACTGAATGATTTCATCATCCAGCTTGATGAGGAGGTAGAAGGTATGCAGAGCACCATTCTAGTCCTACAGCAGCAACTGAAGGAGACTCGCCAGCAATTGGTTCAGTACCAGCAACAGCCGTCGCAATCCCCAGCCCCAGGTACCAGCCGGACTCCAGCTTCCGAAGCTGCTATAGATCAGGTGGAGCCCATGAACAAAGACTGCAGTCGTCTGGCGAATGGACCAAGCAATGGCAGCTCTTCCCACCAGAGGACACCTGGGCCTGGTTTTTATAGAGAGGGTAGTGGAGCAGAGGATGACTTCCCACCCTCACCAAGCAATGGTAATAAGCTCTCCAACCACTCTGAAGATAGAACTGGCAGAGGATCTGGTAGCTATATAAACCAACTCAGTACTGGGTACGAAAGTGTAGACTCTCCCACTGGTAGTGAAAATTCCCTGACACACCATTCGAATGACACAGACTCCAACCATGATCCTCAGGAGGAGAAAACAGTCAGTGTGAAAGGTAACAGAACTATGGGGTCTCGTCATGTTCAGAATGGTTTGGACTCAAATGTAAATGTCCAGGGTTCAGTTTTGTAATCTTTTTTTCTGCAACGTTTTTATATAGTGTCATTGACATTGGGAGAAGAAGCTGTCCAGAACTGTTCAAATTAGTGCATATATGTCACAATTTTGCCTTTGTGGGTTTTTTGCTTCAATACCTCTGCCACTTCTGAAATTTTAACAATTACATTGAATGTTGCTAAAAGGATGTTTGTGTAGGCTCAAGGCATTTTTGAGTTAATGTGAAGTTGAAAATGGAACTTTATTTCCAAGTATAACATAATGATGTCTGTACAAATCTATGTATATTTAGAACTTGTGCTGTGTAAGGGCATTCTTTACTCATACTGTTATAACATTTGAGATTTGTCATAATAGCTGTGGGTTAATGACTGCCAAGCTACCCAGTACAATAGTTTTCTAACTAAAATGAACTTGGTGAGGGAGTCCTATAGTAGTTTGTGTTCCAGTTTTGCCACCATGCATCTGTGCGTTCTTTTTAGGTGATCGAATGTTTAAGAATTTTGTGTGCATAGTTACTCAGTTTAAGAACTGTTGTATCCTGTTAATGCATATTGCTCTGTGACTCCAATATTATCTTACCTGTACTGACCAAACCTTAAATAAAGATTTTTAATAATTAATTTATTCAGTTTCTCTGCATTTGTCCTGTGCAGACATTGGTGGGATACTTTACTAATAAGTCATGAAGGAATATTGAAAACCTGTTCCTCTTACTGCCTTAAGATGGTATTATCATTTATTTTATCTATTTTAACAACACATTTCTAGTATCAAGTGGTATGTCCTGTCTTAACCGTTGAAGTATTTGTAGCAATTTCACAAATGTTACAGATGATGATGTGATAATACCTAAATGCTTACTGTTAAAAAGAAATGTCTCAGGTTTGCCTAAGCATGTACAAAATGTGTTTTGTCTTCATCCTCCAAATCTGAAACTTCAGCCATTTGAGATGAAGTATTTTCAGTTGAAGGTTTGCCATTATTCAAAAACCTCAAGCTCCAATGACATTTTAAATAACCTTTTTGCATCTATGACAGGCAGAGCAAAACATCCACCTGATCAGCCAGAGCTGTTTAGAATAAGGAAGCACTTTGTGTACTTGGGTTACTTGGTTCAATTTGGCAGTAAAACCACAAAAGTAACTGTCCTGTTTTAATTTCTTACTCTTTCTGATACATTATCTGTTCAAGTGCCATTTAAACTCAAGCTATAAGAACCATTCTCTGGGGCTTTTTCTGACTGCATGAGAAATTGTTCTGTGATTACCAAATCCACATTCGTATTCACACAAATAAAACAATGTCAAGAAGGCAATGATATAAAACAAAGTTAAAAAAACAACAATATAAAGCACTATAAAAGGACAATGGTATAAAACATAGAAGTATTACATGAAACAATTGGCACAAAGATCTTGCCTTAAATAGGCCTATTTAAGGGAAAAGGTGAAGCGAAGGACATGTGTTTCATACTTTCATTTTGGTGAATGTAACCTTAACATAATGTTTTAACTGTATTGCAGCATTGTCTTAAATACCCTAAAAGCACTAGATTTCTCCTTGCCATGAAAACCAAGATTGGTTTTCCATAATGTACGGTGGTTAAGCTCACTACAATGTTAATGTTTCCTCTGGATCCCCCCTCTTATACAGTATAAAATGTAGACTACATTGGTTACTTTCCTGTTTATTTGTAGATTTTTCTCATTGAACTGAAAAAGTGATTTCGTTCAGCTTTTTTAGTCTCATTTTAAAACTATCCTGTTATACTGTGGTCAGTAAAACCTGCTGGATCTCACCAAAGACCTGTCCAGGTCAATATCCTGTTGGCACAATAGGCCATCAGATGTCTAGGAAATAGCTCAAAAATACCTGCTTATGTTCCATGCTAAGTGCCTCTGATACTGAAAGCAATACAGGTGTACCTCAGTTAATGAATGAGATGTGTTCTTGGGTATGATTTCAACAGAAAATTTGGGACCAGAAACATTGTAAAATGTTAAGGGGTGGGGGAAGCACTTAAAAGGGACACAAAATACGCAAAGAATAGGTTAACGCACTAAAAAAAAGAAGGCACTTCCACATGTGGACAGGAGCAGAGGACAGGAGCAGAATTCAAAACGATCTTGACAGATTAGAGAGATGGGCCAAAACTAACAAAATGAAGTTCAACAGTGACAAATGCAAGATACTCCACTTTGGCAGAAAAAATGAAATGCAAAGATACAGAATGGGGGACGCCTGGCTCGAGAGCAGTACGTGTGAAAAAGATCTTGGAGTCCTCGTGGACAACAAGTTAAACATGAGCCAACAATGTGATGTGGCGGCAAAAAAAGCCAATGGGATTTTGGCCTGCATCAATAGAAGCATAGTGTCTAGATCTAAGGAAGTAATGCTGCCCCTCTATTCTGCTTTGGTTAGACCACATCTGGAATATTGTGTCCAATTCTGGGCACCACAATTCAAGAGAGATGTTGACAAGCTGGAAAGTGTCCAGAGGAGGGCGACTAAAATGATCAAGGGTCTGGAGAACAAGCCCTATGAGGAGCGGCTTAGGGAACTGGGCATGTTTAGCCTGAAGAAGAGAAGGCTGAGAGGAGATATGATAGCCATGTATAAATATGTGAGAGGAAGCCACAGGGAGGAGGGAGCAAGCTTGTTTTCTGCTTCCTTGGAGACTAGGACGCGGAACAATGGCTTCAAACTACAAGAGAGGAGATTCCATCTGAACATTAGGAAGAACTTCCTGACTGTGAGAGCCGTTCAGCAGTGGAACTCTCTGCCCCGGAGTGTGGTGGAGGCTCCTTCTTTGGAAGCTTTTAAGCAGAGGCTGGATGGCCATTTGTCAGGGGTGATTTGAATGCAATATTCCTGCTTCTTGGCAGGGGGTTGGACTGGATGGCCCATGAGGTCTCTTCCAACTCTATGATTCTATGATTCTATGTTTTCAGCATTTTTTTTAATCCCAAGCCAACAATGTGGTAATGTAACATGAAATAACCAGGTCAAGTAATCCTTGCATAAGAAAGCACTTAGAGCCTTCTAGATAACATTTTAATGTCTGTGTTAAAGTATATCCAGAAATGACTATCTTTCATCGGCCTGTATGTCTTATGACTCCTGTTTCGGTGGCCAATTTTGTAGATCTATTGCAGATTCAAAATACAGAGGGACAAACTTTCTAGAAACATAAAAAACAACCTCCAGCTGGATAGGATAAGGGAGAGAGTTCGGAGGTATCAAAAGAGCTTTGTCAGATTTTGGGGTTTGTAGAATTCATGTAGTTTGACATCGCTTTAACTACAATGGTTCAATGCTGTGGAATCATGGTACTTGTAGTTTAACAAGTTCTTGAGCCTTCTCGGCCAAATAATGTTGCATCATGAAACTACAACACCCATGATTCCATCACACTTAAAGTGGGATCAAACTGCATTAATTACAGTGCAGATGCACCCTTTGTTCACTGTGCATAGCTTAGTAATAATTGGTACCCTTATGCACCATGATTCTCCCCCATAGATTTTCCATTTCTGATGTATTTTAAGTATTGCGTTTAAGAACATGCTCACATTTTGGCGGGGTATTTTTCTAATTCTTTTGTTAAACCACTGAAAAACTGAACTCTGCTCTTACTTTGACGTCAGTCCCCTAAATCACTCTGAGCATGGGATGGGGTGGAATAATGTCCTTGGATTTGTGGATTTACTTTAGGCCCTCTGGAATAGAAAATATAATCTCAGTACTGATTTGTTTCTTCTATGGGTGTTGAATATTCAGAGATACACATATCCCACTGCTTTCCCACCAGATTTTCATTATGCAGGGAATTTTCTGACAGAACTGCTCCTGTCAGCAGGGAGCAGAAGGCAAGCAAACTCCCCGTGAAACCTCAAAATCTGCTCTGGGAGCAAAGCAGGGCCAGGCCTAGTACTTCCTTTGTGGAAGAAGAGCAAAGAGAATTTTCTATAGATTCCTGTTTTCAAGATGATTAGTGTGGTGTGTAATGGTTTAGGTATAGGACAATGGGAGACCAGGGTTCAAATCTCCACTCAGAAGTGGGAACCTGGTGGATGGCCCTGGGCATGTCACGCTGTCTCAACCTCAGAAAGTGTAGGCAAACCCTATGTGAATAAATTCTGCTAAGAAAGCCCCGCAATAGGGTCACCATAAGTCAGAACTGGCGTGAAGACACATAAATATAACAAGACTTCCATCTTAAAGTTGGCAAGTTAAACGAGACGTGTACAAAAGGGAATCCCAGCAAGGAACTTGGGGGCCAGAGTGGGGTAGGCGGCTGGGAGGGAGAGGGCTCTCCCCAAGTCCTCTCCCTGCCTTTTCCTCCCCTTCTTCTCTTTTGGAGTCAGAAAGTGAAGAAAAGATGGGAAACATTTGGATCCCAAAGGGGCTGGCCTTGATCAGGATGAGATGGTGGACGGGAGAGAAAAAGTGTATCCATTAGACTCCATATTGCCTTCTCCTGATATAAAATCCTACCACTGGAAGAGGCCCCCAGGGGCCATCCAGTCCAACCCTCTGCCATGCAAGAAGGCATAACCAAAGCACTCTTGATAGACAGCCTCTGTGGAAAAGCCTCCAGAGAAGGAGGCTCCACCACAGCTTATGCCACTCTCCAACAGCTCTTACTCTCAAATTTCTTCCTAATCTTTTCAGTTGAATCTCTTTCCCTGCCTTTTAAACCCATTTCTCCCTTGTGCCCTGGTCTCTAGAGCAGCAGAAAGTCAGTCCCCCCCCCCCCCCCCCGCTCCTCCTCCTCAGTGGGACACCCTTTAAACCTTGAAGCATGGTTCACATGTTCCCTCTCTACCTTCTCTTGTCCCAGCTAAACATCCCTCAGGAAGAAAGGAAGGAAAAAAGAAGGGAGGGAGGGAGAGAAGGATGGAAGGGAATGGAGGGAGGAATGAGAAAGAGAAGGGGACGAGGGATGAAAGAGGAAGGAAAGACAAAAGGGTGGAAGGGAAGGAAGGAGTAAGAGGGAGGTAAGGAAGGAAAGTAGGGAGGGAAGGAGGAAGGAAAGAGAGAAGGATAGGATGGTGAGAGAGAGGAGGGCCTGAGAAAAGAGCCCAAGGGGCTGCATCCAGTCTCCAGGCCTGGGTTTGTCTATACCTGCTCTATATCTTCCCTCTAGCCAGCCTGATGGAATTGTTTAGAAGTGCAGGGCTGTCAATGCTTTTTAAGGGCTACGAACATTAAGTTTTGAAGATACTGTTGACAATATTGGTCACTGTTTAGTAGAGAACCCCAAGTGGTGAAACCTTGCTGTTTATTGTTCCGCAAGTTGTCAGATGCATCCATCTCAAATATTCTGTCTCTAATCGCCTTCTTGTTAAACTGCATTAGGGTTGTTAGCCTATCAAAATACTGATGGAGCAGGGCTAACCAGTATTGAGCCCAACCTCCCTGCTTTTATTTCTCCATCAAGCATTACTTTGTTATACTCTCATCCTCCATTTCCAGAAGTCCCTTCCCTGTATGAAATATTAAGCTTATGCATTCTGGCCTTGAGTGAGGGACGATCCAATTCAAGCCTCAACAAGGCACATGGTGTCCCAGGAGGAAGGGCTAAAAGAGCTCTTTTGTAGCTTAGGGAGCAGCCACTAAACTACAAACCCCAGAATTCTGCAGGAGGCAGAAACTGGATTTTAAGTGAATTTTTTCTCTAGTGTCATGACAAATTTATTCTGGATACATTCAACCTGCTTTGTGTTACCCTGTTCCCATATTTCCGCTCCATATAACAATTGTGGTGGATTGCTTTGTTATTTCACTTGCCAACTTAGGTCTTGATCAACAAATGGGCGGGCAAGGTAAAAGGGAGTTAAATTCTTCCTTAGTTCACTCACTAATATATAAAATAGTTGTCAGTTACCACACTCTAAATACCCTTCTGCATTCTTGAAAACCTCTCATCTATGCAATCCCTCTCTTCTTGTAAACATGTATTATTTACTCTTGACTATGAACCATTGCAGTAGCAGAACATATCCACGGAGAACTTGTGTAGATGACTAATACAGAGCAAAACTCTTGTCCACATCTCTCTACATTGGGTTTTAATCAGTGCTTTCTCCTACTTAGTCCTAATTTCCACCTGTTTTGGACCTACAGCTCTTCTGAGGACAGACATTCAAAGTGAGTAGCATTTTCTTTACGTGAGGAAAGACTTCAGAAGTGGAGTCCAACGTGTTGCACAGAAGCGGATTTTAGCCAGGTTCAATGCAAAAGACACATAGGTAAGAGGAAAAAGGAATAGGAAAAACTTTACTCTTATCAGTAGAGGCAAAACATAAACTTGCAGTGTTGCATACAAAAAAAAAAACAGTGCAACAAACTTACATAGTCCTAAGTAACACAGAATAATGCTTCTTCATCTTCATTCAAATGAGAGAGCAAAACATAAACCTTGAGTAAATAGCTATTCTACCATAGCAAAGAGCATAGCAGCATTACAGTATACTGCATTTCCAAACTGTATTCTAAAATTCATACAATTATACCCCATCAGGTGTGGCCCACATTGAATTGCATTATATGGGCCTAAATTGACCATAGAATGTGGTTCCAACCTGCATTATATGGCAGTGTAGATTAGGCCTCTGGGGGACAGAGTCCCTGCTCTGCCATGGAAACCTACTTTTGGGCAAGCCATAGGGTGCACCTACACTGCAGTTTAGGAACGATTTCACTGCCATGGGCCAAATGCTATGGCATCCTGGGAACTGCAGTTTTGCACGGCCTTTAGCCTCCTCTGTGCCCAGGAGTGCCGGCGGCTCACCAAACTACATTTCCCAGGATTCCATAGCATGGAGCCTATTCGGTAGCGCAGCAGCAGCGTCCAATCCTGGACCGGGAGGCAAGCAGGCGCGCGCTCCCCGCCCTCAAAAGGCAGGGCCAGGCGGCAGAGTTGTGCAAGTGGCGGCCTTGGTTTGTTTCTGTCCAGCGGCCCAAAGAGCTCAGCGGTGTCTCTGCTTCGTCTTCTAAAATGCTCTGCCGCTTAGCTTCGCGGAGCAGCCGCAGGTGAGACGGAACCCGGCGGAGTTTCCCTTGGAAGCCCTTGACCGAGCCTGGCCAAGGGCGCCGCGGACGAGGCGGGAGATTAGGAAGAAGGAGGGAGGGAAGGAGGCCCGAGGGGCTGCGCCGCCCTCTATGGCCGGCAGGGGGCGCCCGTGAGGCGGCGTTTTGACTGCCATGGCTCAGGGTTGTGCAATCCTTGGGAGTTCTGACATTACCAAGTCTGCACAGCCCAGGCCTCCATAGTATTGAACCATGGCACTTCAAATGGGTCTCAGGCTGCGTTCATTCTGCAATGAATCTACATAGCCTCCTCTTTTAGGAACCAATGTGAACCGAGTGGCATATGGGGCATTTCTTTAACCACTTGAACAAAAGGGCTTGTTTCCAGTTGCTGGGCCCAATCAGGCGTGCATCTACATAGTCAAATTAATGCAGTTTGACCTCAATTTTGACACCTTAAAGTAGTAGGAACTTAGAATCATAGAGTTGGAAGAGACCTCGTGTGCCATCCAGTCCAACCCCCTGCTAAGAAGCAGGAAAATCGCATCAAAGCACCCCTGACAGATGGCCATCCAGCCTCTGTTTAAAAGCCTCCAAAGAAGGACCCTCCACCACACTCCAGGGCAGAGAGTTCCGCTGCTGAACAGCTCTCACAGTCGAAAATCACATTCAAAGCACCCCTGACAGATGGCCATCCAGCCTCTGTTTAAAAGCCTCCAAAGAAGAACCCTCCATCACACTCCAGGGCAGAGAGTTCCACAGCTGAACAGTTCTAACTAAAATTATTTTTATTGTTACTTTATAACTGTAATTTATCTACTGTCTTTAATTGTAATGCAAATATCTGATATGAAGAATGTATTTTCATTCACTGGACCAAATTTGGCACAAATACCTGAAATGTCCACATTTGAATGCTGGTGGGGTTGGGGCGGGGAATTGATTTTGTCATTTGAGAGTTGCAGTTGCTGGGATTTAAAGTTCCCCTGCCATTAAAGAGCACTCTGAATTCCACCAGTGATGGAATTGAATTAAACTTGGCACACAGAACTCCCTTGACCAACAGAAAATACTGGAAGAGTTTGGTGGGCATTGGCCTTGAGTTTTGGAGTTGTAGTTCAGCTACATCCAGAGAGCACTGTCGACTCAAACAATGATGGATCTGGACCAAACTTGGCACAAATACTCAATATGCCCAAATGTGAAACCTGGTGGGAGTTTGGAGAAAATAGACATGGTCATTTGGGAGTTGTAGTTGCTGGGATGTATAGTTCACCTACAAGCAAAGAGAATTCTGAACCCCACCAATGATAGAATTGGGCCAAACTTCCCATATAGATTCCACATGACCAACAAAAATACTGTGTTTTCTTATTGTCTTTAGTGACCCCTCTGACACCCACCTCACGACCCCCAGGTTGAGGAACGCTCGAATAGGCCAATGTTTTCACTGTTTTGTGCCCTCTTCCAGAAATGCCATTCAACTCCTTGCATCACTCGGCTGCCTGGCCTCCCGACAGAAGCACACTCTTCCTGACTTGCCTTATGATTATGGTGCACTTCAACCCCATATTAGTGCAGAAATAATGCAGCTTCACCACAGCAAACATCATGCCACATATGTAAATAATCTGAATGTTGCTGAAGAAAAATACAAAGAGGCCTTGGCAAAAGGTATGTTCGTGAAGGTGATGCCTAGCAAAACTGCTGCTGCATACCTATCATTGTGTGCACATATGTTTTCTCTTGGGCTAAAGTTAACAGTCACTTGTGTTACGGTACTTTTTCAATGTGCTTGTAAAATGTACAACCTTAAGGTACGCTTCAGGCTCCAAATACCATACCACAAAAGCTCCTATCGTTTATCCGTAGTATACTATTTGAGGACTATGAAGATGTCTGTACTGAAAGCTTTGTATCATTGTGACTTATTGTTATGGCATGTTTTGAAGAAAAAGTTATCTCTTAAGGAGGATTATTTTATAAGAACACTTGAGTTGCGTAAGTCTGGAGTGAAAACATTGACTCTTTCGCCATAAGACAATAATCTAGAATTCTATAGGATTGCTGGCTTTTCATGAGCAAACATTGTTTGGTGCTCCCACATGCAGCCGTAGCAGCTAAACAAGCTTTATTGTACGGTGGGTCTGCTGCATTGGCAGGCACCAAGCCGTTTACTGTCTTGCTCATTCTGTCTATCACCTTGGGGATAACAAGCACTGGTGTTGCTATATCACTGCCCTTCTAAAATATGGTCTAATACAGGGGTCCTCAAACTAAGGCCCGGGGGCCAGATGCGGCCCTCCAAGGTCATTTACCCGGCCCTCGCACAGGGTCAACCTAAGTCTGAAATGACCTGAAAGCACACAACAACAACAATCCTATCTCATCAGCCAAAAGCAAGTCCACACTTCCCATTAAAATACTAATACGTTTATATTTGTTAAAATTGTTCTTAATTTTAATTATTGTATTGTTTTTAAGTGTTTTTTGCACTACAAATAAGATATGTGCAGTGTGCATAGGAATTCATTCATGTTTTTTTTTTCAAATAATAATCTGGCCCTCCAACAGTTTGAGGGATTGTGACCTGGCCCTCTGTTTACAAAGTTTGAGGACCCCTGGTCTAATACATTGTCAATGAAAACACTGGGCTTTGTTATTTTGGAGTTTTGGGATATAGTTGGCAATCTATATCCACGGCTGTTACTTTCATGGAGTCATTCATCCGTGGCTTGAAAATATTTTTAACATTCCAAAAAGCAAACCCTGATTTTACCATTTTAAATTTGGGACACCATTTTACTACAGATTATATATAATGGGACTTGAGCAACCACAACTTTTGGTATCCATAGGGGTCCTAGGACCAAGCCCTAGCAGATATGAAGAGCCCATTGTGGATATGCATTTTAACTTGACTGTTTCAGGCTTGAACACATTGTTGGTCCTCTTTAAATTCCATGCTCTAGTCATATCCTGTTTAGACTACTGCAACGCTCTCTACGTGGGGTTGCCTCTGAAGACTGCTCGGAAGCTTCAAATGGTCCAACGATCGGCAGCCAGGATGCTAACAGGAGCGGCACTCAGGGAGCATACCACTCCACTGCTGCGCCAGCTCCACTGGCTGCCAATTTGCTACCAGGCACAATGTGCTGGCTTTAACCTTTAAAGCCCTAAACGGTTCTGGCCTGACCTACCTGTCCGAACGCGTCTCCTCCTATGAACCAGTTAGGACATTAAGATCGTCTGGGGAGGCCCTGCTCTCGATCCCGCCGGCTTCACAAGCACGCCTGGCGGGGACGAGAGACAGGGCCTTCTCAGTGGTGGCCCCTCGGCTGTGGAACGCCCTTCCTGCAGATATTAGATCGACCCCCTCCTTGCTGGCATTCCGGAGGAAAGTAAAGACCTGGCTGTTCGAACAGGCATTTGACTGAGCAGTGTGATTGATTGACTGATTATCGGAACACGGAATATCGGATAACGAGTTTGGATTCTGATTTCATTGATGAGACCTGATGGATTTGTTATATTGATGTAGTGATGTATTGATATTGATGTTTAATGATTTGTGATGCTATTGCTTTTAAATGCTTAATGATTTTGTATTGTGTATACCTAAATTGTTGTAAACCGCTCTGAGTCGCCTAAGGGCTGAGAAGAGCGGTATACAAATAAAGTAAATAAATAAATAAATAAATATTTAATGATGGCTCGTTCATGGTTGTAACCTAATTTACTTAACAAGTTTTCAAAGGCACTGGCTATGGAATTTTTAGAGAGCTATTTAGTTATGTAAGCCCTGAAAAGAAAGGAAGATATAGAGATAGATAGATAGATAAGATTACTGGAGTGCCAAAATAAGACTTTCTTAAAGGTGTACTCATTTTTTCTTTGTAAATGTTCCATGTAACCTGTGTGGAGAAAACAGAAAAAGGGTGGAAAAGTACAGTTATTCTGCTTAATAATTAGCTCAGGGCAGGAGTGTGTTTTTTCCCCCTGCGGGTGGCTCCTAGATAAGCAAATAGCTGTCCGCACCCTCATTTTAGGATGTTACCAAAGCAAATTCTTGAGTGCCTGCAATAAATATGTTGCCTAACACTCAAACTACCTGAAATAAAAAACCAACAGCACAAAGCAAATCTTACAGAAATTGATAATTAGCCCAATATATTTCCAGTTGCATTCAGTTTTTCATCAGGAGTAAGTGCCTTTACTATCTAGAAACGTTTTTGTATATATATGGAAGAAAACGATCAGAGATAGATCATCTCACTTTGGTCTTCCCATAACTGTCACCAAATAGTAAGCATTTCAGAGCTTTCTATTCCAGCTGGTTATCCCTATTTCTTTTGCGAAATATCTTACATTGTAATTCTCAGTAAATGCTGCATATCTTTGTTAATCTCAGTAAGGGAAAATAGCAATATACCAGATCCACTGAGTAGAAATCACTTGATAAGTGTACCACTGATCTTACTCTTGTTGGGACAACGGTTTGATTTAGACTTGGTGGAAAATAATTAAGTCTGAAGATGTTTGTAAAAAACAAACAAGCAAGCAAGTCTGGTCCGTTTTGAAATGCACACGGAGTACTGTTACTTTTTAAATAACTAAGCCACCTTGGATTTTTTTTTTAATTAGTGGGAGGCTTACATTGTTTGGGTCCAACTTATCTTCGAGACTGCATCTCCCCCTATGAACCTGTGCGGGCTCTAAGATCTGCCAGGGAGGCCCTCCTCTCAGTTCCAACCGTCTCAAGCATGGTTGGTGGGGACGAGGGAGAGGGCCTTCTTGGTGGTGGCCCCTCGGCTTTGGAATACCCTCCCCAGTGCAATTAGGCTAGCCCCCACACTCCAGTGTTTTCAGATAAATTTAAAAACATGGCTCTTCAAGCAGGCCTTCGAGCATGATTAAACATCAGTTAATACTGAGGACCAAGCGAATTGTTTGACTACTGCACTTTATGTGACTGACATTGATATGGCCGTATTTTATATGCTAATTTGATATATATTTGTTTATGTAAATTGACATTGTTATATGTATTTTGCTGTACCTTGTGTATTCTGTTGCACTACTACGTACGTTTATAAACCACCCTGAGTCCCTTTAGGGAGATGTTGGTGGGATATAAATAAAGTTTATTATTATTATTATTATTATTATTATTATTACTATTATACAAATATTTAAAAATACTAAAACTAGAAGAAAGTTGGATATGCCCCTTTCTAAAAGAAGATGACTTCTGACCTCACAACCTCTGAGGATTCCTGCCATAGATGCAGGTGAAATGTCAGGAGAGAATGCTTCTAGAACATGGTCATACAGCCCGAAAAATCGACAACAATCCTATGTTTATAATTTGTCAACAAAGGCATGTTTCTCTATAAGCTATAATCAATCTGTTTTCTTATTTAGTAATATTAAATAAGTGTTTCAAGTAACAGCACCATGTTTTTATGCCCGGGTTTACCTTAGTTTTCCAGGGAATTTCTCTGTTCTTTGCACCTACAGGTGATGTGACTGCTCAGGTATCTCTTCAGCCGGCTCTGAAGTTCAATGGCGGAGGTCATATTAATCACACTATCTTTTGGACAAACCTTTCTCCCAATGGTGGAGGGGAACCTACAGGTCTGTAATCAAAATGACTCAAGTATTATGGATTCTGCTAAGTCAAGCTTTTGTTCTGTTGCAGATACGTTTTTATTTTGTTTTCAAAAAAGAGAAAAAATACTCAAACAATTAAAAAGGGAAAAAAGAAGGGGAACTTCATAGGATATACTATGTAAGTTATGGAGTTACTTTTTCTGACACAGGGAGACCTCTGCTGGCTTTAAAGGAAAAGGCATTTGTGGTACCAGTGGAAGCATTTTTCCCAATGGCTATTACTGATGCTGGGTGAAAGGCCCCTTCTTGTTGGGCTTATGACTGGGGAAAAAGGACTAGTGCTTACCTATCTGTACATACTGCAGTCTAAATGAATTGTACCTTAGATATTTTATTCATTCTTTATCTTTGTATATTTCCAAGCAACATTTGTTTTAGCCGCTGCATCATTGTGATGAGCAGCTTAAAAAGTCAATGTGATTCTAGGATGCATCAAAAATATATAATGTCAAGATCTAGGGAAGTCATAGTCCCACTCTATTCTGTATTGTTCAGACTTCACTTGGAATACTGTGTCCAGCTCTGTGCACTACAGTTAAAGAATATTGATAAGGTGTAAGATGTCTAGAGGAGTGCGAACAAAATTATCAAAGGTTTAGAAGCCAAGCCCTATGAGGAGTGTCTGAGATAGCTGTATATGTTTAGCTTGGAGAAAAGATGGCTGAGAAGGGACATGATAGCCATGTTTAAGTATTTGAAAGGATGTCACATTGAGGAGGGGCAAACTTGTTTTCTACTGCCCTGAAGACTAGGATTCAGAGCAATGAATTCACATTGCAGGAAAAGAGATTCTACCTAAACATTAGGAAGAAGTTCTTGATGGTAAGAGCAGTTTGACAGTGGAACTCACTGCTTTGGAGTGTGGTGGATGCTCTTTTGTAGTAAGTTTTTAAGCAGAGGTTGGATGGCCATCTGTCAGGGTTGCTAGTGTGTTCCTGTATGACGGGGTTGGACTGGATGATCCTTGGGGTCTCTTCCAGCTCTGTGATTCTGTGATTTTTAGTGACATATATTCTTAAGTCTCTAGCTTGTGCTAGAGAATTAAGAATCTTAAGAGACTTAAGAAACCCAATCATGATATGTGTGTGTGGCTTTACGTTTCCATGGTTCTTTAGATTCGAACAACTTATACTTATTTATTATTTATTTATAGTATTTGTATACTGCCTTTCTCACCCCTGGGGGGACTCAAAGCGGTTTACACATAAATAATGGCAAAATTCAATGCCTTACGTTGGGCACCGATACAATGCCAATTCAAACAATTACAATAGTAAAACCACAATTAAACATAAATCGCAATTACAACAATACATCAAAAAGCATTAAAACAATAATACTTGTTCTCATCTGTTTTAATACTTTAACAATAAAAAAGCCTCAAATTGGTTTACAAAATAAAAGCAACAGTAAATTAAATATAAATACCGTTAACTAAAACAGGAACACCGCAATTCTTTTAAAATATATATTTACAAGTTTTCCTGTTCCAGAAATCTAAAAGATTCTGAAACTTTTTGCCACTGAAGTTACTTCTGTCTTTGGAGAAAAGGGCCTTGTTCCACATTCAGTACCCACTGAATTTATCTGAAGGAGCTCCCTCATTGTCAGAAATTTGAAATCTGAAAGCATAAAGGGAAGCGGGGAGGATGGTGGGTCCTGCAGATTGACTTTAAAAGTCCATTTAAAAGCAAACATAAGAAAAAGGAGAAGTGCAAGTGTATCCTGTTGCTATTTATTTATTTATCTACCATATTTGTACCCTTCCCTTCTCACCCCTAAGAGAACTCAAGGTGGCTTTACACATAGACAACAATTCAATGCAGTGCTATGGCTTGGGCAATGTTGGAAAGTCCCAACTTCCTGGCCACTCTCCATCCTGGTCAAGGGTGGAGGCAAGGGCCTTGGAAAACAGGACAAAAAGGGTAAGTGCAGCATGAACTGGCCAGGCAACTGGAGCTTTCCAACATTCCAACATTCCCCAAGCATTTCAGTCCAGGCATTTTGGATAAAGAAGACTCAACCAGTGTCAGACGTTACGAATGGAGGAAAGTTAGATTGAACTATGTGGCAAGTGACTGTTTACTGCAATGTAAACTGCAGTATACTAGACTGTTGTGCTCCAGATCCTTTTGACAATATCTTCCATTTTCCCTAGCCAGCATTACCAATGGTTATAAGAGCAGGCAAGATTACATGTTCAGGATTAGTGCAGATGTGGTGCTGGGCACACACTTGGTTGTGGTTAAGCCTGATAAGTAATGGATGAGATGAATTGTAGGGTGGAGCATAGTGGAAATTGTTTAAGCATTGGAATGCTGGCTAACCCATTTGTATTCTATGACAGCTATGATGCATCTTAAATGAAGCACCAGTGTCAGCCATTCTTAATGTATTGTTTCTTAATTTTTCTTTTAGGGTGTATATTGTAATGTTTACTCATGTTTTAGTTCTTTATGTCTTGGTGGATTGTTCCTGTTTCATTTTTATTTCAATGCTCAATTCCTTCATTGTAAGTTTACTGTTGTTACAGTGCATTATCCTGTATTGTTTTGATGTGTTTGTACCCATTTCGAGGCATTGAATATTTGCCTTTTTATGTGTAAACCATTCTGAGTCCCTCCAGGGAGAGAGGGTGTATTATTATTATTATTATTATTATTATTATTATTGACATAAAAACACAGTATGTCACAGCAAATGAGATCTATATACTGGATGATGATGATGATAATGATGATAATGATGATGATGATGATGATTATTGCCTTCTCCCCTTTGTATAGAAGACAATCAAGAGTTTTGTTATCTGTACCTAACCTGTTCAACCTCTTGAGGAAATAGCAGAGGAAAAACTAACTCTGTTTTGTATTTGTGTGATTTTTTTTGTTTAAGGGGAGCTAATGGAAGCAATTAAACGTGATTTTGGCTCCTTTGCAAACTTCAAGGAGAAATTAACCACCGTCTCAGTTGGTGTCCAAGGATCGGGTTGGGGATGGCTTGGTTTTAACAAAGAACAAGGTCGACTGCAGGTTTCTGCTTGCTCCAATCAGGATCCTCTCCAAGGAACCACTGGTGAGTTTTTGAAACCTTGCCAAAATGGAAAGATACTGCTTGTCTTATGCAGTTGGAAATTATCAAGATGAAGTGCCCTTTTTGGCCCCAGCCATTAGCCATTAATTCATCTCTCTGGCTCCTGAGAACTCAGCAAACATTTCCCACAAACTTCTAAGCTCCAAAGGCTAGAATTCTTTGTTGTAATAAAAGTGAGAGTTTTCAGAGAGTTGGATTATGTATCTAGCATTTATTGAGCTTTACCTATCTATTGAGCACTTTTTTGCCCTGCGCTGTGATACTCCTCACTTCCCTAAATAATTGTAGAAGCACCTACATGTCAGCAAATACATTATTTGAGACTTAAAACCAGGAAGCTGCCTATTAGTAAAGGTAAAGGTTTCCCCTTGACATTAAGTCTAGTTGTGTCCGACTTTGGGGGATGGTGCTTATCTCCATTTCTAAGCTGAAGAACCGGCATTGTCCGTAGATGCCTCCAAGGTCATGTGGCCGGCATGACTGCATGGAGCGCTGTTAACTTCCTTCTGGAGCAGTACCTATTAATCTACTCACATTTGCATGTTTCCGAACTGCTAGATTGGTAGAAGTTAGGGCTAACAGTGGGGGCTTAACCCACTGAGTCACCAGGGGCTCCGGGTCTAGTTCTTAAGTCTAGTACTTAATCCTATTAAGAACTGATAGTCAGGAATTCATATTTTTTAAAGCCTGTGAACAAAATAGCACTCTTTGTTGGTGTCAAATGTCATGTAGTAATCATTTGAAGAAAATACTGTAATAACTTGTTTAATCCTCGTTTTACGGTCGTCATATTTCTTCTTTTTTTCTAGGTCTTATTCCCTTGCTAGGAATTGATGTGTGGGAACATGCATATTATCTTCAGTATAAAAATGTTAGACCTGACTATCTCAAAGCTATTTGGAATGTGATCAACTGGGAAAACGTATCTTCAAGATATGCAGCTTGCAAAAAGTAGGGTAAAATTCTTATACAGACTCAAACAAGAACCTTCATGTTCCTTGGATCATTTTTGTACAACCTCTAACACTTGGCTTGGTAATTCCTCCACCACTGAAAATATAGCACATCAAATAAAAGGGTTTTGGTTTTTTTTGCCATTAAGTTAAACGTTTGTCTAATTTGGTGAAAGTTAACAAAGTGTAGGTCTTAAAAGTGCTAAGCTGCTCTCTGAAATGGTAATAATTTATTCGGTGCTATGAAAGAACATGATTTTTGAAAACATCCGGATTGCAGTTGAAAACTTTCTTGTAAGTTTGATTATTCCTTCAAACGTGTTTCTTGTGCTGCAAAGACCGAGCTAGGCATACCAAATTTAAGAGCAGGATCTGAGACATATTAATAGCACTTCAAGAGCATTTTGTAACCTAAATTTCCTGAAAACTGTTGTATATCATTGTGGACATGCTGGGTGGGTAAAAGGCAGTATTAAAGACAGGAATTTGTTTAAACACAATAGAAACATTTTGAATGTATCTCACAGCTGTTAAAGGCTGGCAAGTTAGCTTTCATGAAATCTGTTAAAATAGGGAAAGTCATGATCAGAGAAATTGCACCAAATGAATAGATTATGTGATTTGTGCTTGGCTTATTCATTATTTGTGTAGTATCTATTTAGGGCTATTTTTGTAGTGTACTATTAATGGATGATAACCAGATTGTTTTCTGAGACTGGTCTGTAATGGCTTCCTTTTTTTGCACTACGATGTTTGATTTTTGTTCTCAAAATAAAATCTAAAATGGATTCAACCTCATTATTAACTATGGGTATGATTTTAATTGTAACAGTATTTGAAAATACAATACCTTAAATGTTATAGTAGGAGTTGTCGTCCTGCAATGATACCTTGTATTTTCAGAAATGTTTGATAGTTGATATGAGCTATCTGATTCTTACTGTACTTGATGAAAAATGGTTTTACATAACAGCAGTGAGCTTGCTGTGTTGGCAAAGGCTTTCATAGCTGGAATCACTAGGTTGCTGTGTGTTTTCCAGGCTTCATGGCCTTGTTCCAGAAGCACTCTCTCCTGACGTTTCACCCACATCTATGGCAGACATCCTCAGAGGTGGTGATGTCTGTTGGAAACTGTTGGAAACTAGGCAATTGGACTTTTTACTACCAGTATTTAAAAACTCTAAATAAAGTAAATAAAGACAACACTCAAAAAATGGGAATTCCAGACAGGAAATAATCAGGGCCAGTTAACACCTCCCAAAAAATTATTCCCCCAGGCAGGAAGCAGCTAGGTGTTGAAGCTACAAGGACATTCAATTCTAATCAAGGTGGCCAATTGCTACATTTACACTTGCCTCCAGAAGACAAGAGTTTTTTTCTCACACCCTGGACATTCCACAGATATATAAATCCCACTTGCCTAGTTTTCAACACACCTCACAACCTCTGAGGATGCCTGCCATAGATGTGGGTGAAACATCAGGAGGGAATGCTTCTGGAACATGGCTATACAGCCCTGAAAGTGAGTTAGAAAATTCTTTGCAGTGCGAGTTCTCCACGTGTAAAACATGGACTTTTATTATATGTTAATACTAAGTCTCTTATTATACGGTCACAGATCAGAAGTTCAAAACATTAAAAGCAGAAAGTCCAGGATATGCAACCATCCTGGTTGACTTCATCTAACTCAGTCTCTTCGTTGTCCAGCAGATGGAGCTCCCATACCACAATCTGGCTTCTGCCGAAGTCTTGCGGCACCTTAAGAACACAATTGTTATGCTGGTTTTGCATGGTGATCAATTTGTTTTGGAGAGTATCTCTTCCAAAATGTTTTGGGCACAATTACCTTAACTTTATTTGGTTGCACCTTGGTGTTCCATGTTGGCTTTTGCAGTGCCTCCAAAACCAGGGGTGTATTCATACTACACAATTACAGTGCTTTCATACCACTTTAAGTTTCCTACTTCCTTATTGCAGAATGCTGGGATTGATCGTTTGGTGAGATACTTCACACTCTGCTAGTGAGTTGTAATGCTGAAATTCCAGAAAGGAGTGCAAGACTGGTGATTCTTAAGTTGTTTGTTTGGGGGTGGGGGTAGCATTTTTAATGTGCTGGGAGCTCATATATTTGTGCAAATTCTCTGCAATTGTTTCTTTTCTGGAAACTGGATCATAGACCATTATTTTGAGTACCTTGAAAGTACCTCCCATAATTGCAAATTCCAGGAAACCATAGGATTAAACCATTGTGATTACAGTACTATCAAAGCATTGTAATTGTGCAGTGTGGATATACCTTGTAATGCTACTTCTGGTTTTATTCATTTGGGGGCATTTTGGCATGATATTTTCCCCACTGTAGCTATCATCTCATACTCTAGGATGTATGGTAAGGAGTAACTGAAACTGCATACTGTAGTTGTGTATTTTGAAGACAAGTACTCAAAATGAAGAAAACACATAAGCAGCAAATGCTTATTATCCTTGTGTAGATGCTACAACACTGGAAGTTTGTTCTGTAACAGGTGAGGGAGCATCCAGCCCTTAGCAAGCTGCAGAGTGCCTTCAGATATACCTCTTACTTACTCACAAGGTTGTACTAGCCTTCCAAGAAGCAGGGATTCTTCAATTTTATGCAGTGATCTCAAGCATCCAATATCCTCAACTTGCTTATGTGAAGAAAGCCTTTGTATGGCTCAGACAGGCACCACAAGACCTGATGATACAGAGAATACTGGTGCAAAAGGATCCATTATCTCTAACAGAAGACTTTTCCTACTGCCTTCCACTGTAACAAGCATTATAGTCTTTTCCAAGGGGCCACATCCTCTTGTGTCTAAAGTAGACCAGTCATCTTGGTTTCTATTACTTAATTACACTAGAGAATGAATCCACTTTAAATCCAGTTTCTGCCTCCTGCAGAATTCTGGGGTTTGTAGTTTATTGAGGCTGTTAAAACCACCTCCCTAAACTATGAACCCCAGAATTCTGCAGGAAGCAGCAACTGGATTTAAAGTGGGTTGCTGTGTGTTTTCCGGGCTGTACGGCCATGTTCAAGAAGCATTATCTCCTGACATTTTGCCTGCCTCACAACCTCTGAGGATGCCTGCCTTGGATGCAGGCAAAATGTCAGGAGAGAATGCTTCTGGAACATGTCCATATAGCCCGGAAAACACACAACAACCCATGATCATGGCGATGAAAGTATTCGACAATACTTTCTATAGTGGGATGGGCCCTTTAGTGAGAGTTCATGCCTGATTTTCTTTAAAACCCATTCATTTTGTCTTGTTTTAGAAGGCTTTGTGGTCTGAAGGGCTCTCCCACATGACTTTGGTATTTAATGATAAATGCTTATAGTTGGCCCTGAGGCTATAGAATGTTTTAAATACCTGCTTCGGCTGGTGGAAAGAGGCCAGACCTCAGAGAGTAAGATACAACCTCCCACTTTCCAGATTTCCCACTTTCCATGATATCAGAGCTCGATTGTCAATAGAGACAACAGCTCTGCATATGTGGGGAGACACTGGGGTTTGTGTTGTTGCAGTTGTTTTTGCATTCAAGTCATAGCCAATTTATGGCAATCCTAAGGCGGTTTTCTTGGCAAGGGAGCTTGTCTTTGCCTTCCTCTGACTGTAACTTCTCCAAGTTCACCCATCTCCAGTGTTGTCATCTGGCACTCAAACTACAGCACCATGCTGCTTCTCTTTTGGGGATCCACAACTTTCTTGTTTTCCTGAGGCAGTTTTGTAACTCACCTCTGAGTTACACCTCTGACCTCACCTCTGAGGAAGCTTGCCATAGATGCAGGCGAAACGTCAGGAGAAATGCCTCTAGAACATGGCCATATAGCCCGAAAAAACCCACAAGAACTGAGTTTTGTAACTGCTAATGTGGAGGGCTGCTGAGATCTTATTTCTTCGTCTTCATTGTCATCTTTTGAGCTGTCATAGAGATTTTTCTTCCCATGGAAAGGAGATAATAAGTGGCTTCAAGAAAGGAGATGAAGCAAAGAAAAGCAGGACAGTTCCATCTCTTCTTAATCTGTAGCAGTTCCCAACTCCGATCTCTCAAAAGAAAGGATTGCTCTGACCACCAAGTTTTACACTGAGTTTACATGTGTGTATTGGTTTGTGCATAGCAACTTAATAATATTCACATTGTCTCAGATGTTATCCTGGGAGTCATAGATGCCGATAAAAATGTGTTGCTTCAGGAAATAATGCTCCTAGCCAAAAAAACCAAAACAAAAACAAAACCACAAAGTATGGGGAGGAGAAAGGTACATTATATTACCAAATATGTGGAATGGTACCAGTAGAGGGAGATCTTTCTCTATATTATCTTCTATTCAGGTATCTAAGAATATTTTCACATTGCAAGACCAGAAGAAACTTGGGTTATTCAAGAAAGACAATTTTTCAGCTTTTAAAAATGCTAACCCTCATCTGGATGTTGTCATGAACATCAAGGTAGGCACTGCCTAGAAGTCTTGCTGTCTTAGATTGGACAATTTCGTGGATGTTAGGGGCAACAATGCTGACGTCCAACCGGTCTCAGAGTATCTATGGGGCTGTCTACATAAACTAAGAAAGTAATACCTTGTAGACACACTGATCTTGACACACAGCATACTTGACGATTCATTTGCAAGGTATTCCTTTGGGTTTAAATTGTTCCAAAAACTGGCCTTTTATTTCAGTAGTGTAATATACTGACACTCACATATTTCTGTTAAGCATTTGTGCAATAATTATACTGATACTTACATATTAACATATTATTTCACAAATGCTTCAGAAAATATATTTATTTGTATATATGATGGAAAAAATAAGATAAATGGAGTTTCCATAGTGCAACACTTATACTGATACATACCTATCAACATATTATTGCACAACTGCTTAACAGAAAATACATTTGTATATATGATGGAAAAAAACAAAAAGAGAAGTTGAGTGTCCATGGTGGTTTAAATGAAAATATTGTGAAGGATTGGAAATATAGACCACCTTCTAACAGACAAATGAGTTGGCTAGGGAGAAAATGTATGGTCACTACAGGGCCAAGTTAGATTGGCAAAGTGCATGCCAAACAGATTGTTTTGATCAGTGTGGCCAAACCCTACCTGTCTATAAATGAGTTTCCAGGAAGGGCGAGAAAGGATTTAGTTGCATTTACAGCTTTTTGTTAGACTTTCCATAAGCAAATGATTGATCCCAGTGTGAGCAGAATGTTGAGTTGGACAGGATTTTGACCTTGTCCACGATGGCTTTTTGTATGTTCTTCATCAGTATTAGATGAGAAAAGATAAATGGAATAAGACAGTATGCACTTACTAAAAACGATTTACTTAGATAAAACAAGTATTGTTTCAATAGAACAGTGCAGGACTTGCTCTGTAACTCGATATTTATGCTAACCCTCAGGCACTTTTAACACTACACCATTATAGCATAAGGACTGTGGATACAGTTTAGGAAATCCTGGGAAATGTAGTATATAGGGAGGGGATCTGGCTGAGAGCACTAATGTTTCACCAATGTACAAACCTAAGGATTCTTTGAGATGTTTCCATGGATGCATCACAGTGTTGTGTAGACTTATGTGAAAGGGCTCAAGGTGCTATCCTTAGCATAATAACTCACTGTTCAAGAGCTGCATCCAGGTGTATGTAGTCTATGTGTACTATGTTATGGACAGGCAGTATTGTATGTGTTGCTTTTAAAATGAAAATGGATGAACCAAACATATCCCATCTCAGCAAATCAGTATATGTGGCCTTAAAAAAGTAAATCAGGGAATCCTCTCTTATACTGCCATATTCCATCAATTCTAGGAAGCCATCAGTTCTAAAGGGCCCACTAATTTCAGTAGTAATTGCTTATGATACTGTTGTGATAACCTGTATTATGTAAACCGCATTGAGTCGCCTAATTGGGCTGAAAAATGCGGTATAGAAATAAAGCAAATAAATAATAAATAAATAATAGTATTAACAGATGAAAAATCTTATTTAAATACATTAAAAGCACCTGTAGTTCTATGGAGCCCCCGGTGGCGCAGTGGGTTAAACCCCTGTGCTGGCAGGAACAGGTCGTAGGTTCGACTCCAGGGAGAGGCGGATGAGCTCCCTCTATCAGCTCCAGCTCCTCATGCGGGGACATGAGAGAAGCCTCCCACATGGATGATAAAAACATCAAATCATCCAGGTGCCCCCTGGGCAACGTGCTTGCAGACGGCCAATTCTCTCACACCAGAAGCGACTTGCAGTTTCTCAGGTCGCTCTAGACAACCAAAAAAAAAAAAAAAAAAAACACCCCACCAAACTGTAGTTCTAAGATATACCCCCTTTTTTGAGATGTTTATATGTGTTGACATGTGTTGTAGAATTGATGAAATACAGTATTCCCAGCAAAATGACAAAAAGAGGCCTAATACTGCACTTCCTCTGACCCAGGCAACACTGAACATGGCAACCCTCCCATGGCTTTAAATCAACCCTGCCATATGGTGACCCAATCCTGTGGTTTTCTTAGCAAGATTGATTCAGAGCAGGTTGCCATTACCTTTCTAGGGCACATACTTTTTCTGAAAACATGCATTCAGATATTTCTGAACATATAATTCTGATCAAATTACATACAGACTTCCTCCTCCAACAATAACAGGTAGTTCTTTCTGTTAATTCTATTAATTTAGTTGCCTTTGAAAACCATATACCTAAAGCCCCTTTTTATTTTTATACACTGCTAACTATGCAGGTTTGCAAAGGATATAGAAAAGCTGAAAAAAAACTAAAGGAAGGAATACCTTTAAAATGCATTTATGAGCCAAACATTTGGGAGAGAAAGATTGAGACCATTTGCAAAGCTGGTTTTGTCACCTCCCCAAACAAAATAGGCGTAATTCCCCTGCCCCTAACATTTGTGCGATCACATCTTTCAAAAACAAAACAGGGTATGCAAGCTCGGACTCTCCAAATGTTTTGGGTCCTAACTTCTCAAAGAACAAACTGAGAGCCTTTCCCTCTCAAATAAAACTTCTTCCCCCCCCCCCCCAATTAAATTTGCCTTCAGGGCCCAAATTTGTAGCATTCTAATAACTTAAAAATTTAGATGAACAATTGGAAATTAAGTTTTGGCATCTGAATGAATGAGGAAAGCAAACTTACTGAGAAAACAAGAACACAGAAAATGAAAAATTCTGGGTGTGAACCATTTGTACCTTACCCTCTGCAGTGGTAGAAAATTTGGTCTTGCCTGGTTATTTGCCATTAGCTGCCAAGAGAATTCTGAAAAATTGAGATATATATTATTTATTTATTTACTATATTTCTCGCTCTCTCTCGCCCTGCAGGGGACTAAGAGCGACTTACAGTATGGCAATATTCAATGCTGCATATTCAACAACAAACAATACAAAACATCACGTAGCAATAAAACAATAAAAAAACATAAATATCATAAAATGTTAAAACATATATATATAGTGCTAAAGTTGTCATTTGTGTGCTACATTGTGCTGATTCCGCATTGCTCTACCCAAATGCCTGATTCCAAAGCCAGGTCTTCACTTTTTTCCTGAAGACAGGAGAGAGGGGGCCAGTCTGATATCACTGGAGAAGGAGTTCCACAACTGAGGGGCCACCACTGAGAAGGCCCTGTTCCTTGTCTCCACTTGTTGCACTTGCAATAGGGTTGGGACCAAGAGCAGGATCTCCCCTGCAGATCTTAACTCTCTAACCAGTTCATAGGGAGAGATACATTCAGACAGGTAAGTTGGACTGGACCCATTTAGAGCTGTGTAGGCTAAAGCCAGCACTTTGAATTGTGCTCGGTAGGAGACCAGAAGCCAGTGGAGCTGATGTAATGGGAGTGGTATGCTCCCTGTACTTCGTCGCACCATAAGCAACCTGGCTGCCACCTGTTAGACTACTTGGAGCTTCTGAACAGTCTTCAAAGGCAACCCCACATAGAGCGTGTTGCAGTAGTCTATTCGAGATGCAATGAGAGCATGGACCACTGTATAAGAGTTAGCATGTGGAAATGTGAAAGGCCAAGTTCTTTTTTTTTCTTTGTGTTTAGTTTGCTCCAAAAGTCTTTTCAAAATTCATCTTCCTTTCCCATTCCAAAAACGTTGAGAGGAGGACAATAAACTACCCCCTCCAAGCTGTTCTACATGACAGAGAGTAGAAGGTATTTAACAGATTTATCTGGTTGTGGAGACAGGGGTGTGTTTTCAAGTTGTTTCTGATTTATGCCAATCCTAAGCGGAAACTATCATGGCATTTTCTTGGTAAGATTTTTTCAAAAATGATTTGCTATTGCTTTCTCCAAGGTTGGAGCGAGTGTGATTTGTCCATGGTCATTGAGTGGGTCTCCATATCTAAGTGGAACTTTGAAATTTGGTCTCTGGGAGCCCAAACCATGATGCTACACAGGCATGGTGTGCTTGGACTTAGCCATTATGATTCCTTCCTCTGAAATATAGTACACAGCACTTCCTATTCATTGGTGGTCTTTCATCCAAGTACTAATCAAGGTTGAGCCTGTTTAGCCCCCAAGATCAGACAGCATCTAGACCAAGTTCTCTTTATTGCCTAGCCCTAACTTTTTATGAAGATAAGTTGCATATGTTTTTGGGAAAGCAAAGGGAGGGGAGAAACCCACAAACCCAGCCTTGCTCTGTCCATCTTTTGCAGTATGTTTGGAAGGATGACATTGTGAGAAACCAGAGATAATCTCAGTTCCAGGAACAGTAACAACCCCAGGCAGTTCATGTAACCCACAAAACAACTGATGTCAAACTAATGTTCTTTCTTCTCTTTAGTGGGATCAAAACACTTAGGAGGAGGGAATGCTATAAGCTTTGCAAAGTTTGTAAAGGATCTGCAAGGTTTATGCTGGCTGTTGATAGATTTTTATATACACTTTAAGGTAGATAGACATAAGAAAGGGAGATTCTATTTACTGGAGTTTTTTTTGTAACCGTTTAGCAATTTAATAAAAGAAAAATCAGCAGTACTGGAAAATAGCAACAGTAAAAGCTTTTCAAATGTATTCCATATTTGGTACAGAAATTTGCATTTGTTATACAAGCAACCCATAAATCCTTTCCTTGGAAAGAGTATCACATTTTCAAAACTCTGGGGATCCAAAAGCTGTAGTTCCTAATAGAGAAAAATGGTCTCTGCGTCTCATTTTAAACTGCTTTTGAAACTCTTCTGTTTAAAAAAGCACACATACACCAGTTTTATCACGTGGCACTGGACAACAATTTAACACAGCTATTCATTATTTCTAAGAGAGGTGAAACTTTCTTAGTGTATATATTCCAAAATAATCAACAAGGTGAATTTTACATTTTAGATTGATTATGTATTAGTTCCTTTTTTTCCCAGGGTATCCAATATTCCTTTCTGTGGAGTAGTGGCAAGTAAGTGGTATGCCAGTGAGGTGATGAATCCATTCCAGGCTTTAGTCAGAACTTTATAGGAACTATCCAAAATACTAAGCTCTAACTCTAAAATAGTTTCAACAGCTTTGATAATTCCTTTAAAATTCAAGGGCGGAGTGACTAACCCACTAATATGGAAGTTTCCATAGTAGTTACTGCTATGGAGCTAACCAGTCATGTTATTTTGGATACTTCTTTCCCATTCTCATCAATTTCTGAAGGACATGCAAGCCCCTTCCTTCCAAACCGTGACTTCTGGGAGTGTCACTTTTCTAAAGAGACTTGTCCACTTTTACATTTTTATACACTAAGACATATTTCCAACATAAATAACACTTGAGTATATGAAATATGTATGTGAAGCAAAATTGCAACCACTGTTTTGGAGTCTGGAGCAAATTTGAAGGATTTAGAGGCATAGATGGCAACTTTTGCAAATATGAGTGACAGTACTGGACTACACCAGACCAACTGAGCCAGTGTTTAGGAATTTATGGCACTGGGAGCAAATCAAGTCTCTTTTCTCAACCATCTTGGAATCTCTAGGGGAAAACATATTTATTCACTACACAGGGCTATTTTTTCCCTTTTGCCCAGACGACTGACTTTGTAAAGTAAAGCGCAGCTGCAGCTTGAAAATACATCAGCTTTCTAGCAGCATCCTTGAGCCAACTTGAAGGGCAGCACTAACTAGCATGGCAGACTGGAAAAACAACAGGCAATGCCAAACACATTCTCTCTCTCACACACACACACTATGCATTTGTATGTATGTATGTATTTATTTACAGTATTTCTATCCTGCCTTTCTCAGCTCAAAGGCGACTTAAGGCGGCTTACAATTGGCAGCAATTTGATGGCACAACATTAATAAATACCATTAAAAACATTTAACATAACAAAAATCCATATAAAAACCATTAAAACTATAATAATCAATGTCTTCCAGTTAAACTCATTTTCCATTAATGTCGTTTAAGCCGTTCCGAGTTCACTCTTTCATAGTACCGTGCTTATCTATTACTGCATTTCCAAAAGCTTGTTCGAAGAGCCAGGTTTTTACTTTTTTCCGGAAAGTCAGAAGGGAGGGGGTCAATATAATATCCCTAGGAAGGAAGTTCCACAATCAAGCGGCCACCACTGAGAAGGCCATGTCTCTCATCCCTGCCAAACACGCCTGCGAAGAAGGCAGGACTGAGAGCAAAGCCTCCCCAGACAATCTTAAGTTCTTAGATGGTTCATAAGGAGATATATGTTTGGACAGGTAGATTGGGCTGGAACCTTTTAGGGCAGTGGCTCTCAACCTGTGGGTCCCCAGGTGTTTTGGCCTACAATTCCCAGAAATCCCAGCCAGTTTACCAGCTGTTAGGATTTCTGGGAGCTGAAGGCCAAAACATCTGGGGACCCACAGGTAGAGAACCACTGTTTTAGGGCTTTATAGGCTAAAGCCAGCACTTTGAATTGTGCCCCATAGCAAACTGGCAGCCAGTGGAGCTGGTGCAACAGAGGAGTTGTATGCTCCCTGAGCGCTGCTCTCATTAGCAACCTGGCTGCTGCCCACTGGACCATTTGAAGCTTCCGAACAGTCTTCAAAGGCAACCCCATGTAGAATGTGTTGCAGTAATCTATACCAGTTCTACTTGTACGCTATTACCTCAAGCTATGGTATAAACACTAAGCCTGCTGAAAAATCAGGAGGTGGCCAAATGAGTGTTTTATTTTGGACCAGGTAATTCATCCCTTCCTCAACAAGCAATAGAATAATTACTTTGCTTATTAAGCCTAGCGAAATTTGCTTTCTAGGAAAGACAACTGCCTAAAGCAGAGCTTTCCAAACTGTATGTCACGATACACTAGTGTGTTGTCTATAATCCACAGCTCCCCACAAGCAAAACTTGCAGTGGCAGCGGCCACTCAGGAGATGCCGAGCCCAAGTCCGAGGCTCTGTCATCCCCCATTCCTCCCATCTGGGAATTTCTGTTGTTGGTTTGTGTGTGTGTGTGTGTGTGGACCTCACTTGAAGAGGTGACAACACCATTGCAGATTGATTTCCCTGCTGTGGGTGCTTCTCGATGACTGCTGCTGAGGCGACATGCCAGCAATAAAGTAAACCATGCGGTGAATGCTTGCAAGGAACCAGAACTACTTCCCTAGTTACTAATAGTATATTAAACTAGACCTGCCACCTCCTTTGTTTTTTGAGACTATAAAATAATGTAACTTGACCTTTCAAGACTAAACTTTTAATCCCCCCCCCCCGCCCCATTTTCTTTCCAAAGAGTAAATTTTTAAACATATACTTTTACAGTGGGCCCTGCTTTCCAAGATCCCCACCACCTCCCTCCCAGGATATAATAATCTGAGGATCCTCAAGTTTCATTATTTGCAATGGGGTGGTAAAACGGTTTTCCTTATACAAACTGGCAAAATTATAGTTTGCTTTTTGTTTTGTATTTTTATCTTCCATATTTACTCGAGTCTTAAGGCTCACCCATTTCATTTATATTTACCATATTTATACCCTGTCCTTTTTAACCCCGAAGGGGACTCGTCGGCTTTTATGGCTTAGTTACAGAGAGAGTGAAAGGGCCCTTCCACACAGCCCTAAATCCCAGAATATCAAGGAAGAAAATTCCACATTATCTGAGTGCAGAACCCAGTTCAAAGCAGATATTGTGGGATTTCCGCCTTGATATTCTGGGATATAGGCTTGTGTGGAAGGGCCCTAAAGCAGAGGAGGGGTAGCTGTTTCCCAGCCACAAAGGGTGATTTTTTTCCAATCCCTTCACCTGAAATATAGCCCCCTTCTACCCTGCCATATAATCCCGATTACCAAACAGGTAATCTACAGCCTGCCTGCAAGAACAGGAGAGGGTCAGCGTCCTGGCTGCATCTCCCCCACACTGTATGTCATTCTGCATTGTCCTGGTGTATCATCTGTGGAAAGCCATCCCTTTACTCTAACACTGAGAGATTTCGGGATCTACTGTTTCTACATTCCAGCTTGGATGCTGAGATTCTGCCAGTCTTCCATCAGAGACATTACCCAAAGTTGTACGTAGACGGTCCCTTTGGGTTGGTTCTCTCTTCCCCCCGGGGGGTTCCTCCTTCCCCCTCCTGGATTCGGCCGATTGTGCACCCCGTGGGCTCGGCCGCCGGCCGCCGACTCTGGCGTGGAGGCTGAACTGGGACGCCGCTGGGGCCGGTGGCTGCTGCGGCTGCTGCGGCGGCGCGGGACGCAGCAGATTTCGGCATCTCCGCTGCTCGGCGTCGGTGCCGCTGCTGTTCCAGGGTTGCTGGGGTTGCTCAGCGTTACCATGGTGGCTTCAAGACTTCCTTCAGGACTTCCTTCAGGACTTCCTTCGGGACTTCCTGGTTTGGCTGCCCCGCTGCCTCGCTCCGGCGCTGGGTTACCTGGCCCCCGGGGCTGTGGTTACCGCTGCCGAGCGGCTCTACCGGCGTTGCTGTCGTGCGGGTGCGCTGTTGGTTGCTCCGGGCTGCTTGGCCTCCTAGGCGGCGGACCCCTTTGCGTTGGCTGACTGCTGCTCTGGCTGGCGCCGGGGCCGACTGTTTCCCGGGCCCCACTCCGGCTTGTTTCGGCTGGGTTTCGGCTGGACCGCCGTGGGGCGGCGTCGTGTCGCCATTTTGGGCTCCATCTCGCCGGCCTCGATACGCTGCCGCCATCTTGAGAGCCAGGCTGCTTCATCAAAGCCTTAGTTGATCTTCCTAACGCTCTGGCCCTTGAAGAAATTCCATCTCCGACGGGCAACAGATAATAGAGCCAGTTTTTGAATTAACAGCTACCTGGCCATTACCCTTCGCTGTTTGCCCGGTATCCACCACCTCCCGGAAGACTGAGTCGGCCACCTGTGACCAAATTACTGCTACCTTTGCATCTCGCTGATCCAATTTTGGACAAACTGTGCTGATCGTTGTTAATCCGTCTGTCAGTGCTGATCCTTTTGACTTTGCAATCCATTTTTCGAGGGTGCTGACTATCTTTGATTGTATTGACCATTGTCTTAAACTGTGCTGATCATCTTAATTGTGCTGACCTCCTCTGATGGTGCTAACTACCCTTGATTGTGTGACCACCTTCTCAACTGTGCTGACTAATTTCAGTGTGGTTGTGCGGAGTACTTTATTAATTGCGTGATCTTAGCACTTTACTCTATTAGCACTTTAGATTACTATTCTGTGGCACTTTAACCAACTTTAGCACTTTAATTGATTCGATACATCTAGCATTGAATTAGGCCTCCATGACGCACTTCATTAAGCACTTTGGGGTTAATTGTTAAGCCACCACACTTTAATTGTTATTCCATCATGTGTGTTGACATAAGTCTCCATCTGTACTCTAAGAGCCTTAACCAAACTCCCTGATTGTGTTTAACAGCTGCTATTTATGTCATCATCCACTCCCTGGCATTTGTTAATCTGGTTGCTAATTGCATATGTGGGTCAGAGGGAATGGAATAGCTCAGGGGGACCCGAATATAACATAATAGGAACGGGAAATGATTGGAAGGCAAAGCCATGGCAAATTGGAGCTGTAATATGTTAAACAGTCTACAATGATCCTTGGGTTGTTATTATGGATGTTGAATGCGTCATGGAGGAGGGAGAGGCTTCCGTTAACCGAGGAGCCCCCATAGAAGTCGTGGTGGGGAAGGGGAGATACGGGAAAGGGAGACCTTTAATTCGGCCTAGGGAACGTAGAACAACATTAGTAATCCCAAATCGGTCTCCTGATACGGTAAGTTGGTGTAACCGGGTTGGCGGTCCCTCGGGATTGAAAGTGGTGCTGTTGAACGCCAGATCTGTCAATGGTAAAACAACTTTCATCCAAGATTTAATCCTGGATGAACGGGCAGATCTGGCGTGCATTACAGAGACCTGGCTGGACGAAGAGGGAGGTGTAAATTTGACCCAGCTTTGTCCACCCGGGTTCTCTGTGCAGCACCAACCGAGATCCGGAGGGCGGGGAGGCGGGGTTGCAGTAGTCTACAGAGATTCCATTCTTCTGACCAGGACCCCCATCCCGCAGTCAACAAATTTTGAATGCGTCCACCTGAGGGTGGGTGACCGGGACAGATTAGGGATTCTGCTAGTGTACCGTCCACCTCGCTGCACTACAGTCTCCCTACCTGAGCTAGCGGGGGTGGTCTCGGACCTGGCACTGGAGTCCCAACGGCTGCTTGTGCTGGGGGACTTCAATGTCCACGCCGAGGCTGCCCTAACGGGAGCGGCTCAGGACTTCATGTCTACCATGGCGACCATGGGGCTGTCCCAACAAGTATCTGGCCCCACCCACAGTGCTGGACATACATTGGACTTGGTTTTCTGTCAGGGATGGGAGGAAGGCGGCGGTGTTGAGGAGTTATCCATCTCTCCGTTGCCATGGACCGACCACCACCTGGTCAGCTTTAGACTTACTGCACCCCCTAACCTCTGCAGAGGTGGAGGACCTATTAAATTGGTCCGCCCCAGGAGGCTTATGGATCCGGAGGGATTCCTGATGGCTCTTGGGGAATTCCCCGCCACCTCGGTTGGTGATCCTGTTGATGCCCTGGTCGCTCTCTGGAATGGGGAGATGATTAGGGCAATAGACACGATCGCTCCAGAACGTCCCCTCTCAAGTAGCCGAACTAAACCAGCCCCTTGGTTTACTGAGGAGCTGGCAGCGTTGAAGCGAAAGAAGAGGGAACTAGAGGGCGTGTGGCGTTCGGATCCGAGCGAGCCAAATCGAACACGGTTTGTGTCCTTTTTAAGGTCATATGCCGCGGCAATAAGAGCCGCAAAGAAAACTTTCTTTGCGGCCACTATTGCGTCTGCAAAGAACCGTCCGGCTGAACTGTTCCGAGTTGTCAGAGGCCTGTTAAAACCCACCATTCAGGATGGGTGCCCTGATGACTCGGCAGCTCGCTGTGAAGCCTTTGCTCAGTTCTTTGCAGACAAAGTCGCTTTGATCCGCTCTGGACTGGATACCATATTAACGGCAGTCTCTGAGGATGTAACACGAGCATCTGCTTGTCCAATTTTGATGGATTCATTTCAATTAGTTCAAACCGAGGATGTGGACAAGGTGCTTGGAGGAATGAGAGCTACCACATGCATCCTAGACCCCTGCCCATCCTGGCTTCTAAAGGAGGCCAGAGGGGGATTGGCCGAGTGGGTTAAGGTGGTGGTTAATGCCTCCCTTCGGGAAGGCATATTTCCAGCCAGCTTAAAGCAAGCTGTGATAAAACCGCTGTTGAAGAAACCATCACTGGACCCCACTCAATTCGTCAACTATCGGCCTGTTTCCAATCTCCCCTTTTTGGGCAAAGTCATGGAACGTGTGGTGGCCTCACAACTCCAGGCATTCTTGGTAGACACGGATTATCTGGATCCGGCACAGTCTGGCTTTAGGCCGGGGCATGGTACCGAGACAGCCTTGGTCGCCTTAGTGGATGATCTCCGTCGGGAGCTCGACAGGGGGAGTGTGTCCCTGTTGGTGCTACTCGACCTCTCAGCGGCCTTCGATACCGTCGACCACGGTATCCTTCTGGGATGCCTCGCGGGAATGGGTCTCGGAGGTACTGCTTTGCAGTGGCTCCGGTCATTCCTCGAGGGTCGGTCTCAGAAGGTGTTACTGGGGGACTCCTGTTCTACCCCACAACCTTTGTTTTGTGGGGTTCCTCAGCGTTCAATACTGTCCCCCATGTTGTTTAACATCTACATGAAGCCGCTGGGCGAGATCATCCGGAGTTTCGGGGTGCGGTGTCATCTGTACGCAGATGATGTCCAACTCTGTCACTCCTTCCCACCTGCTACTAAGGAGGCTGTCGAGGTCCTGAACCGGTGCTTGGCCGCTGTGACGGTCTGGATGGGGGAGAACAAATTGAAATTGAATCCAGACAAGACAGAGGTACTCCTGGTCAGTCGCAGGGCCGAACAGGGTATAGGGTTACAGCCTGTGTTAGACGGGGTTGCACTCCCCCTGAAGACACAGGTTCACAGTTTGGGTGTGATCCTGGACTCATCGCTGAGCCTGGATCCCCAGGTTTCGGCGGTGACCAGGGGAGCATTCGCACAGTTAAGACTCGTGCACCAACTGCGACCGTACCTTGGGAAGTCTGACTTGGCCACGGTAGTCCACGCTCTGGTTACATCCCGCCTTGATTACTGCAACGCTCTCTACGTGGGGTTGCCTTTGAAGACGGCTCGGAAGCTCCAACTAGTCCAACGGGTGGCAGCCATGGTACTAACAGGAGCAGGGCGCAGGGAGCATACAACTCCTCTGCTGTACCAGCTCCACTGGCTGCCGATTAGCTACCAGGCCCAATTCAAAGTGCTGGCATTGGCCTTTAAAGCCCTAAACGGTTCTGGCCCAACATATCTATCCGAACGTATCTCGGCCTATCAGCCCACCAGGACCCTAAGATCTTCGGGAGAGGCCCTTCTCTCCATCCCGCCTGCTTCACAGGTGCGGCTGGCGGGAACGAGAGACAGGGCCTTTTCTGTGGTGGCCCCGCGGCTTTGGAATGCCCTCCCTATAGAGATAAGATCAGCCTCCTCGCTGATAATATTTCGGAAAAAACTCAAGACATGGATGTTTGAGCAAGCATTCGGCTAATCCGATGCGATGAAATCTCTGATCAAGGACTGGCAATCACAGACAACGAAATTGGATTATGATTTTAATTTAAGAGATGCATTGGTCTGTATTGGTGGCCCAATACTGTGCATTGTATATGTATGTGTTTTATATTTTTAATTGGAATATTGTTGTTTTTAAATGTTGTAAACCGCAATGAGTCGCCGTTTTAGGCTGAGATATTAGCGGTATACAAGTGTACTAAACAAATAAATAAATAAATAAATAAATCTGCTTTGAACCGGATTATATGAGTCTACATTGCCATATAATCCAGTTCAAAGCAGATAATGTAGATTTTATATGGAAGTGTAGAAGGGGCCTTAGCATACCATGATGCAGTGTTATGGAATCACTGGAGCTGTAGAATGGAGAGGCACCAGCCCTCTTTGGCAGAGAAGGCTAAATAGCTTGTAGAACTACAACCCCCAGTATTCCATCGTATTGAGCCAGGACAATTAAAGTGGTGTCAAGCTGCATTCATTCTACAGCATAGATGCACCCCAAGAAAGCCGAGATGCTCCTTGAGGGTTACCTGTTTCTCTGATTTTTCTTTCCATTGTTGGAAGCTTTGGTATTCTAAAACTTTTATTTTTAAAGAAGGAATTTCAAGCAGGCAGCAACTGTAATGCACACCTTTTTTGGCCAGATTATAAAGAGTGGACGTTTTGACACCATGTATTACATCAGCCAGCAATTGGGGGGGGGGGGAGGAAGGGGGGGTTCAGAGTTTTGAAAATTGAGGTGTGCATTAGGTTGGATGGTGCAATAAACTTAAAAGGATTGGATATGCGGATACCAAGAGTTATCTCAAGTTGATTGGGAGAATTAACAATGCCAGCAGTAAGATTTTTCACACTAGAAGGTTCACATCAAGGGGAGCATTTTGCGATTTCTACAATGAACACTACAGGGATTATGCTCTAATATGAGATTAATTGGGACCAACATGCATTCTCCCTGGCTTTTCTAATCCATTCTTTTTAAAGAGGAAACATCTGCTAGAAGTATTTCTTTTCTTTCTTGAGAGTTTCTAACTAGTCAGTCTGTAACAAATATACTTTCCATGATTTAAACACAGAGAATGGCAGCTTTGTGGCCAAAATACTTTCTTGTTTGTGTGTTTGTGTATGTTTACAAAAAGCTATCATGCAAGGTCAAACAAAGAAATGATGGAGCTGTGAGAGAGCGGGTGTGTGGTATTTGGGGAAAACCAGACAGCTAAATGGAAACAATATTCAGGATATTCTGTCACTTCTCAGTTAGGTGTACGGACATGTGCTTCAAAATGTTTTTGAAAATTTTTTTGTCAATAATATCCGCTTCAAATTGTTCATGCATTAGAGAAGCCCTCAATCTGGATTGTGTTGTCAGAGGCTGTAGTACAAGACTAGAAAAGATCAAGAGTTAGAGTAGTTAGCCAGAAGGTAATATTCTATTTTATAGAGGACAGACCTCTATTTGACGATGTCTTCGGTTTTAAAGGATGTCTGGTCCAAATCCACTTTAAGAAGGACTTAAAGCTGGCCAGCAACACATACTTTAGCACCTGGACAATTTATTTATTTATTGTGTCGGGAGCGAACCAAACAGTTGTATTGTATTTTTTTAAAAAAACCATAACGTTTGCCAACTTGGCATTCTATTAAATGTCCTTTGACCAGTATCTGGCCACTTGGAGTGCCTCTGGTGTTGCCGCAAGGAGGTCCTCCATTGTGCATGTGTCAGGGCTCAGGTTTCATTGAAGTAGGTGGTCTGTGGTTTGCTCTTCTCCACACTCGTAAGTCGCGATTCCACTTTGTAGCCCCATTTCTTAAGGTTGGCTCTGCATCTTGTGGTGCCAGAGCACAGTCTGTTCAGTGCCTTCCAAGTCGTCTAGTTTTCTGCGTGCCCAGGAGGGAGTCTCTCGTTTGGTATCAACCATTGATTGAGGTTCTGGGATTTAGCCTGCCATTTTTGGACTCTTGCTTGCTGAGGTATTCCTCTCTGGAACCTGGACAATAACAGATAGAGAAGAGGCCCTGTCATTATTTCAAAATGTGCATCTATAAATACAAAGAATATACAGATTTTATGTGCATTTGCATCAACCTTTTATTTATTTACTTTATTTATACTCCCCCCCCCCCCTTCTCATCCCTCAGGGGACTCAAATCTGCTTACAAACTCTGGCAAAAAATCAGTGCCACATCATAGAAACAACAATAAAACAAGACATATCAAACTATAAAACAGTTATAACATATAAAGAATTAAAACACTTAAAACAATAACAGATTAAAACATAACAAACTGCCAAATCTTGGTTTTCCATACTTATTGATTTTCTCATGGTCATTATTCAAACTGTTGAGGTTGATTCCGTATTGTCCTAATCTCCGAATGCCTGTGTACAAAGCCAGGTCTTTAGCTTTTTCCTGAAGACCAGGAGGGATGGAACCAGCCTGATGTCACTGGGAGGGAGTTTCACAACCAAGGGGCCACCACTGAGAAGGCCCTGTCTCTCGTCCCAACCAGTCGCACTTGCGAAGGGGGTGTGACTGAGAGCAGGGCCTCCCCATCAGATCTTAAAGCTCATTTTAATGTGCTTCCTCTTCTAAGTTATGTCAATTGCCATTCTCAGTGGGAAAAAAATAATCTGTGAATTGGTAAATCTCTGGTTCAAACACTGCCTCTACCAAAATACTATCATCCACTCCCCTAGCTCTGCCTTATGATACCAGTCATGTATTGCCATACACATAATGAAAGAATGGCTATTATTTGTCCCAACTGAACCAGAACATGTCTAGCTATTGATTTTTTTACCATAGATTTTAAAAATCAGACTTGTGATCCAGTCTTGATAGAATAATAATGATGATGATGATGATAATCTTTATTCTTGTACCCTGCCTCCATCTCACCGAAGGGATTCCGGACAGCTTACAGATGATACAGAGTGCCTAAAACTGAGCATCAAATGAATCACAAAATGCAAAAACATATGACATATAAAACAACAATTTACAACTAAAAAACAGTGCACAATAACCTATGGCTACAAGCTACCATAGAACATGGGCAGAGTGTAAACAAAAAGACAAGGGAGTGGGATAGTGCAAAATTGTAGCCATGGAATAAGGACATGGGAAGAAGTGCAGTGCTGTGTCATTATTGCATAAACCATTGGGGGCTAGATGTTCGCAATAGCTTGCTTAAACATCCACGTCTTCAGATCTCTACAGAAGGAGGACAGTGTGAGGGCCTGCGTAATCTCCCCGGGAGGGTGTTCCAGGGCTGGGGGGCCACCACCAAAAAGGCCCTCTTCCTCGTCCCCACCAACCGCACTTGTGACGGTGGCAGGATCGAGAGGAGGGCTTCCCTGGCAGATCTTAATGCTCACGCATAACTAAATTGCTCTCAAATTCTATCCAAGGAAATTTGCTTAACAGAGGACAAAACTTATATAGAAAAAGCTGGTATGGATCCCAAAGATGGCATCAATCCTTTATCTAAAGGACAAAAGCTCAACATCTGATTAAATTTACTGTATTTATATGAAGAATAAAGTGACTTCCCAAATCATAACTATATTTTCTCTCCTTTTTTTAGCCTCCAGGCCACCCTATGAGTACCCTGCCTCACACGTACAGTAGGCCCTCAGTATCCACTAGATTTGGTTCCAGGGCTCCCTTTGGATACCAAAATTCATAGATGCCCAAGTCTCATTATAGACGTATAACGGCATGGTAAAAAGAGTCCCCTATATAAAATGGCAGAATCAAGGTGTGCTTTTGATTCTATGTATACAGAATGCATGGATACAGTGAGCTGACTCTAGCTGAAATTAACTAAATGAAGGTAGAGAACTGCAAGGCATGTCTCTCCAAGGGCTCATCCAGACAGGCCTTTAACCCGACACCTGTTTCGGTTTCACCGGAGGCATCCAAATGATGCCTCCGGTAAAACCGAATTAATTGTTGTTGTTCATTCGTTCAGTCGTCTCCGACTCTTCGTGACCTCATGGACCAGCCTACGCCAGAGCTCCCTGTCGGCCGTTACCACCCCCAGCTCTCTCAAGGTCAGTCCAGTCACTTCAAGGATGCCATCCATCCATCTTGCCCTTGGTCGGCCCCTCTTCCTTTTGCCTTCCACTTTCCCCAGCATAATTGTCTTCTCTAGGCTTTCCTGTCTCCTCATGATGTGGCCAAAGTACTTCAACTTTGTCTCTAGTATCTTTCCCTCCAATGAGCAGTCGGGCTTTATTTCCTGGAGGATGGACTGGTTGGATCTTCTCGCAGTCCAAGGCACTCTCAGCACTTTCCTCCAACACCACAGCTCAAAAGCATCGATCTTCCTTCGCTCAGCCTTCCCTAAGGTCCAGCTCTCACATCCGTAGGTTACTACAGGGAATACCATGGCTTTGACTAGGCGGATCTTTGTTGCCAGTCTGATGTCTCTACTCTTCACTATTTTATCGAGACTGGACATTGCTCTCCTCCCAAGAAGTAAGCGTCTTCTGATTTCCTGGCCACAGTCTGCATCTGCAGTAATCTTTGCACCTAAAAATACAAAGTCTGTCACGGCCTCCACGGTTTCTCCCTCTATTTTCCAGTTGTCAATCATTCTCGTTGCCATAATCTTGGTTTTTTTGACGTTTAGCTGCAACCCGGCTTTTGTGCTTTCTTCTTTCACCTTGATTAGAAGGCTCCTCAGCTCCTCCTCGCTTTCGGCTATCAGAGTGGTGTCATCTGCATATCTGAGGTTGTTAATGTTTCTTCCAGCAATTTTCACCCCAGCTTTGCATTCATCCAGCCCCGCACATCGCATGATGTGTTCTGCATACAAGTTAAAAAGGTTGGGTGAGAGTATGCAGCCTTGCCGTACGCCTTTCCCAATCTTGAACCAGTCTGTTGTTCCGTGGTCAGTTTTGACTGTTGCTACTTGGTCCTTGTACAGATTCCTCAGGAGAGAGACAAGGTGGCTTGGTATGCCCATCCCACCAAGAACTTGCCACAGTTTATTATGATCCACACAGTCAAAGGCTTTAGAATAGTCAATGAAGCAGAAGTAGATGTTTTTCTGAAACTCCCTGCCTTTCTCCATTATCCAGCGGATATTGGCAATCTGGTCTCTCGTTCCTCTGCCTTTTCTAAACCCAGCTTGAACATCTGGCAACTCTCGCTCCATGTATTGCTGGAGTCTTCCTTGCAGGATCTTGAGCATTACCTTACTGGCATGAGAAATAAGGGCCACTGTACGGAAGTTGGAGCAGTCTTTCGCATTTCCCTTTTTTGGTATGGGGATATAAGTTGATTTTTTCCAGTCTGATGGCCATTCTTGTGTTTTCCATATTTGCTGGCAAATGGCATGCATCACCTTGACAGCATCATCTTTTAAGATTTTAAACAGTTCAGCTGGGATCTCGTCGTCTCCTGCTGCCTTGTTGTTAGCAATGCTTCTTAAGGCCCATTCAACCTCACTCCTCAGGATGTCTGGTTCTAATTCATTCACCACACCGTCAAAGCTATCCTCGATGTTGTTATCCTTCCTATACAGATCTTCTGTATAGTCTCGCCACCTTCTCTTGATCTCTTCAGCTTCTGTTAGGTCCCTGCCATCTTTGTTTCTTATCATACCGATTTTTGCCTGAAATTTACCTCCAATGTTTCTAATTTTCTGGAAGAGGTCTCTTGTCCTTCCTATTCTGTTGTCTTCTTCCACTTCCATGCATTGCTTATTTAAAAATAGTTCCTTATCTCTTCTGGCTAACCTCTGGAATTGCGCATTTAACTGGGCATATCTCCCCTTTTCACTGTTTCCTTTTGCTTTCCTCCTTTCTTGGGCTACTTCCAGTGTCTCAGCAGACAACCATTTTGCCTTCTTGGTTTTCTTTTTCTTTGGAATGTACTTTGTTGCCGCCTCCTGAACAATGTCGCGGACTTCTGTCCATAGTTCTTCTGGGACTCTGTTTACTAAATCTAGTCCTTCAAATCTGTTCTTCACTTCCACTGTATATTCGCTAGGAATGTTAGTGAGATCATATCTAACTGGTCTGTGTATTTTCCCTGATCTCTTTAGTTTTATTCTAAATTGGGCAATAAGAAGTTCGTGATCTGAGCTACAGTCAGCCCCAGGTCTTGTTTTCACCGACTGGATGGATGTCCGCCACCTTTGGCTGCAAAGGATGTAGTCAATCTGATTTCGGTGTTGACCATCTGGTGAGGTCCATGTATAAAGCCGTCTTTTAGGTTGTTGGAAGAGAGTATTCGTTATACACAGCGAGTTTTCCTGGCAGAATTCTATCAGCCTGCGTCCCGCTTCATTTTGTTCTCCCAGACCATGCTTGCCTGTGATCCCTGTTGTCATTTGACTTCCCACCTTGGCATTCCAGTCTCCTGTAATGAAAATAATGTCTCTTTTTGGTGTATTATCCAGTAGGTCCTGCAGATCCTCATAGAACTGATCTACTTCTACTTCTTCAGCAGCTGTGGTTGGGGCGTATATTTGGATCACTGTGATGTTGAAAGGCTTTCCTTGCACTCGAATTGAGATCATTCTGTCATTTTTTGGGTTGTATCCAAGCACCGCCTTAGCGAATTTCTTATTAATTATGAAGGCTACTCCATTTCTTCGATGTTCCTCTTGTCCACAGTAGTAGATCTCGTGGTCATCTGATGTGAAGTGGCCCATTCCAGTCCATTTCAGTTCGCTGACCCCCAGAATGTCTATCTTTAGTCTTGACATCTCACCAATAACAACATCCAATTTGCCCTGGCTCATAGATCTTACATTCCAGGTTCCTATGGTGTGTTGATCTTTAGAGCATCGGATTCGTCGTTCGCCTCCAGTACCGTCGGCCGCTAGCCTTCCTTTCGGCTTTGAGCTAGCTGCGTCATCACATCTGGGGCTAGTTGAACGTATCCTCTGCTCCTCCCCAGTAGCATTTTGGCCATCTTCCGACCTGGGAGTCCCATCTTCCAATGGCATACCAACATATCTCTGGTTGTACTGGTCCATTTAGTTTTCTTGGCAAGGATACTGGAGTGGTTTGCCATTGCCTTCTCCAGGGATCACGCTTGGTCTGACCTCTCTGCCACAACCGTCCCGTCTTGGGTGGCCCTTCACGGTTTCGCTCATGACATCATTGAGGTGCTCAAGCTCCAGCGCCCCGACAAGGCGGTGATCCTTTGCTGGAGCCGAATTAATTAGATATCTGGTAAGACCCGGATCTTAGGTAAGATCCGGGACTTACCAGGTATGGATTTATTTATTAGTTAGTTAGTTAATTAGTTAGTTTACTATATTTATACCCTACTCTTCTCACCCTGAAGGGGACTCAGAGTGACTTACAGATTATGGCAAAATCCAATGCCACATTATGCATACAAATAATAAATATAACATTTACAATTATAAAATAGTTTAAACATATAAATGTAATAAAACAGATTAAAAACATAGTTTTTCCGAGGTCCCCAAGCCCAATCCACACAACCATCTTGAGCCTGAAAAACCAAGAGGGCACTTACCCCCTCCCCCAAAACAAGCCTTAAATCTGAAAAAAGCTTACTGGGCCGCCATTAAAATGATCCTTCACTCCTCCTGGTCCATCATTTCTATGAGCGAGGAGGACTGAAGGACCACCTTAATAGCAGTCTGATAAGTTTCTTTTTAATTTTAAAGCTTCTTTTGGGGGGTATCAGGGTGGCTGGATGCCATCCCCTGGGAAAGCCCGGGATTTTTTTGGGGGGGGGGGGGATGCACTTTGGCGAGCATTTCTGTTGTGTGGAAGTGCCCTAAAATGCTGTAAGTAGACTCA
Source organism: Anolis sagrei (assembly GCF_037176765.1). NCBI lineage: Eukaryota > Metazoa > Chordata > Lepidosauria > Squamata > Anolidae > Anolis > Anolis sagrei. The sequence goes on from NC_090021.1 coordinate 68,334,593, forward strand.
GGTCTTTGCTATATATGACCGCATTTGAACAATGTAGTAAAACCAAAGGCAATCTGAAGAGGTCATTGTATTCTGCTTCAGAAACCAAAGAATATGCTTGAAATGTTCCAGCCTATATAGGCAGTCCCCAGCTTCTGTCGGTTTGTTCTTAAGCTGAATTTTTATGTAAGTCAAAACAGATAATTTTTGTAGCCAGCCAAAATATTTCTGTTTAGTTTTGGATTGCATAGGGAAGGGTTAACATCCCTGTAGTGTTTGCGCTCCTGCTCAGAAGATTTCACCTCACTTTCTGTCCCCGTGACAACTGGAATTTGGAAATGTTGGGTTGTTGTGGAAACAAAGATTGGTGATAACACTTGAGTGGAGACACCTTTTCCCCATGCTAACTCTTCCAGGAGTAAATTTCCCCCTCCCCCAGAGGTAGATTTCCTCTCACTTCTTATTGCCACCTTCATTTATAACTAGGGGCAGTTCCAGACAGCCCTTTATCCCAGGATCATTCGCATTTTAAAAACGTGGATGTTCCTGGGGGCCTGTGTACAAACAAACCAGAAAGCACACACTTTCTGAGGTCAGTGTCCAGATGTTCTGCTGGGACTAGCTCAGCAGAGCATCTGGGGACCCTCCCTCCTGAAGTCCCCAACCCCCTTTTAAAAGTAAAGAAAACTTACCCGGCCTCCAGTACAGTGTTGCAGTACCTCTCCTGGTGTGTATAAATGACATGCCAGGAAAGGGGGGAGGGAGGAAATTGCCCCTCCCTCCCCCCGCTCTCCTGCCGCGTTATTTCTACATGCGGGGAGAGGTGTTGCAACACTGTACTGGAGGCCAGGTAAGTTTTCTTTACTTTTAAAAGGCGGTTGGGGGCTTTGGGGTAGGGGGTGGATATTCCCACTCAATCTGGCCTAATTGAGTCCGGAAAACTGTGGGAATGGTGTCTGGACTGCTGTCTGAGAAGGCACGGAATAAATCCACTATCTAATTAATTCGCTACTAACCATTGTCTGGACAGCCCCTTCTTTATTTCGGGAGTTACCACAATAAAGGTACTGTCTGGACGGAGGAGTCGCATGTAAGTTGAATGTTTTTTACTCAGGGACTGCTTGTCATGTCTTGTGATTCAGCACTTGTATATTTAGTGGAAGAAGCGGGAAAGGTTTAGCAGTTTCCAGGATATTTTCCATAAACTAATGCATGGCTGGAAGCAGATGTTTTGTGCTAGGAAACAGTTGGCTGAGTGATGACAAAAATAATGTTAATATCTTTCAAAGTAACCTTTTAACATTCTCCTTGTATGTGCAGTAGCTTCTTGTCCCTTCTCACTCCCATTAAAAAAGAAAAGGAAATGGTCCAATGAGGACATGGAATTATTAAACCCTTTCAATTATTTGTAGCTAAAAGTTTCAGACCCATCACTGCATTGTTTAGTGTCAGTCCTCTATAGCATTTTCAAACAATGTCAAATTTGAATGAACCCTGTTGTCACTTTTTCCTTAATATCTTGTTTGTAGCAGCAACATATTTGACTCATTTTTCAGGCACCCTCCTACCACACCATCTCAGAAAGACCGCTTTGTTCTCTCTCTCTTTTCAACTGCTCCAGAAGAAAGACAACACTCAAACTGTTTTTTATATTAATTTAGGTAGCATCCAGCATCACAGAAAGTGTTAAACTGTCAATGTGTTGCTCAGTTTTGCATTTCATTTTTTTTCATTCCCATTTTTTTCATTTCATTTAACATGGTCTCCAACTTGAGCCAAGAAGAAAAAAGTGTAAAGCTGTTGACGCAAATTGAATACATGAACCAGACAGTTGACAGAGTGTGTTTTACTTCAGTTCCCATTAATTGTCACAAAAACTTTCCTTGCATCCAGTATTTTAATTTTATAATTCAGTTTTGTGGGGTTTACTTTATAGTTTGAGGAAAATAATCAAACTACAGATAGTTGGGAATCTGACTTATGCAAAGTATTAGTCCAAAATCAGTACCTCATATTGACTTTTTCCCTCTTCTGAATATTATTGAAATAATCAACACTAATACACCTTTTATCAAAGAGCAACCCCTTGTTATTAGAACATACTACTTTGAGGATATGTATCTGACAGTATTCAGTACTGCAATCTTTATGTGCTCCATTTCTTGTTTTGTAACTTCTGTGTTACGGAACTGTGAATCTTCCTTCCACATCTGATTATCACAACAACTGAACTTCCTTTTGCTTGAATACAGTCACATTATTAGACTCAATATCAACTGTAACTGTCCTCTGCTCTTTCCCAGCAGTTGGCTGTCTGCTTTCTGATATGGGGAGCTTGTCTTCAGAAACTACTTCTTGCTTCATATTACTTTTTTTCATCATAAGGTTTTCAAGGTAAACAACTTTAAGAAATTGTTTAGCACTTCCTTCTGAAAGATCTTACACTTGTGTCACTTCCCATTATGGCTGCTGCCTGGTACTTCCCTTCTTATACTTCTCTGCCACCTTCACCCTTGGAATTACTGGTTACTTTCCATTGATGCAGCTATGCCTCTCTAAATCAGAGCTTGGAGCTCTCACTTTGAGTATTCAGCCTTGGGTGACCCTTTACTTGTCAAAGAACACATACAAATGCACACACACACGACATCTGGGAGATGGGACCCAAGTCTGAATATTTCTAGATTTACTCACAATAATATCATATTTTCTCAGCTTTTCTGAGAGTAACTCCCTTGGCATATTAATATATGCATAATACAAGCTGCCGCGGTGGGATTAAACCACTAAGCTGCAGAACTTGCTGGCTGGAAAGTCGGAGGTTCAATTCCATGGGACAGGGTGAGCTCCTGTTGTTAGCCCCAACTTCTGTCACCCTAGCAGTTCAAAAACATGCAAAAGTGAGTAGATCAATAAGTACTGCTGTGGCTGGAAGGCAACGGCGCTCCATGCAATCATGCCTCCATATGACCTTGGAGGTGTCTATGGACAATGCCAGCTCTTTGGCTTTGAAATGGAGATGAACACCAACTCCTAGAGTCAGACACGTGTAGACTTAATGTCAAGGGAAAACCTTTACCTTTACCTTTAATACAAGGGTGTTGCAAGTGCACTATTGCATGTTAAATGCAGGTCCTCATCACTATCTACAGTGATTCCCAAACTCTAGTCCTTCCTAGCTCACACTTTTAGAAATCTTATTCAAACTTCTGATATATTAAAGAATCAGACAGCCTTTTTCTTTCTGCATGTGATTTTTCCCTACTCTCATGTTTACTCTTGCTTCTCTCCTAGCCTGTTGAGTTATTTCTTTGTCTGCACATCATAAAAGCAATACCAATGATGTTTTTAAAATGTTTTAATATCATTTAAACCTTTTCAAGAAAAAAGCCTTGCTTAGTATAAATTCAAGAGCTGTGCAAAGTTAACAAGAAATATATAAAGGCCATTTCCCTCTTTTAACCCAGCATTTTCAGTTTAATGCAAATTGAACATTCCCTTACTGCAAATAAGCCTTCTGGGTATATGAAGTATATTTGTTTGGCAGCAGCCTCATTCACTCAATTTATGTCCAGTTCCCTGAGTGTGCTGCTTCTGAGCCTTGCTTCGTTTTAAAAAATAGCATACAGCTGGATTCTATAAAGGACTATAAAGCTGATGTATATTAAGTATCTCAGGTTAAACTAAAAGTAATTTGGTGGGATGCTTCTTAGAAGCCAGAATCAATGAATGGAAGAATTAGCTCAAGTATCATAGATAGGAAGAGGGGCCAACCAAGGACAAGATGGATGGATGGTATCCTTGGAGTGACAGGCTTGACCTTGAAGGAGCCGAGGGTGGTCATGGCTGACAGGGAGCTCTGGTGTGGGTTGGTCCATGAGGTCACAAAGAGTCAGAAGCGACTGAATGAATAAACAACAAAATAATAGACTAGCATTCTTCTCTGGCATATATGTACTTTCTGTCTAAAGGTTGGATTTATCTAGCACTCACACTTATCTAGCACAACTATTTGTCTTCTGGTACCCTTTGTGTAATTATAATGATTCACAGTTTGATAACACTTTGTCAAGACTCCATTTTATGGAATCCTGGGGTTTGTAGTTTGGTGAGGTATTCAGAATCTTTTTCCAAGGAATTCTAAAATACTTTCATGAGCTACATCATTAATTATTTCTGATACAGAATGCTTAGTACTTCACCAAACAAACAAAAAATCCTAAGATTAGATGGGTGGTGACAATGAAACGGTATCAAACAGATGTAATTGTATAATATAAATACATGTGATAGACAATATTTCTGTCTCCCAAGACAGTATGATCTATTGTACATCTACCCACACTCAGTGGAGAAGATGAAAGCACCTTGCATTGCACTGCAGTCCAGTGACACTTATTGCCATAATGTTCATACTGTCTGTGTACTATTTTGATTATTTTTTAAATATATAAAATCCAAAGAAAGAGACTGAAAGTTCAAAAGCACTACCATGCATCTTCTTTTTGAAGCCTTATGTCCTGGGTAGAAAAATGCCATTCCAACACTTCAGTTCATGCCTGAAATTAGAGATGGGGAAAGCATTTTGCGAATATTAGAAGATGCTATATTTTTGAACAGACCTGGCTTATTTACAACCATTACAACCATTCAGACAATGTGGTGAATTGCATACTGCAAAGTTCTAAAATCTCCAATCTTTGGTTAAAAGGGTCTTTCTACACAAGAACCTATTCTTATATACAAGTAAGACCTACTCACTTTATGCCACTTATGCTTGGAATATCACTGAATGCAAATAGCAAAGAAGCAGAATGAAAAGTTTTCTTGATTGTAATAGTATTTATTTATTTATTTATTTAAAACTTTTATATCCTGATCTTTTCTACCTCCGTAGAGGGACTCAGATTCTAAAATTTAACTTTAATCATATAGTCAGATCTCTATAAGGATTCATTTCAGGACAGAGGAGCTGGTTTTAATAAGCATGATGGGTAATTGGCAAAATCCACAGCAAGTAATTACTTTTTTGCGCTGCTTCTCTAAAACTGAGTTGACTTGCCATTTTCCAGCTCTAGTTAAAATCATAAGCAGGTATTCGCTATTGCAGCTCTGGGTTCATAAACATAGCGTTTCAGATATGAAGCCTTTCTATGTGTTGTTTATTCATTCAGTCACTTCTGACTCTTCACGTCCTCATGGACCAGCCTACGCCAGAGCTCCCTGTTGGCTTGTCGCCACCCCCAGGTCCTTTAAGGTCAATTCAGTCACTTCAAGGATACCATCCATCCATCTTGCCCTTAGTTGGCCCCTCTTCCTTTTTCTTCCATTTTCCCCAGCATCATTATCTTCTCCAAGCCTTCTTGTGTTCTCATTATGTGGCCAGAGTACTTCATCTTTGCCTCTAATGGACTTCCCTCCAGTGAGCAGTCAGCTTTATTTTCTGGAGTATGGACTGGTTGGATCTTTTTGTGGTCCAAGGCACTCTCAGAATTTTCCTCCAGCACTACAGTTCAAAAGCATCTATCTTCCTTTGCTCTGCCTTCCTTATGGTCTGGCTCTCGCATCCATAGGTTACTACAGGGAATACCATTGTTTTAACTTCGCTGCGAGTGTGATATCTCTACTCTTCACTATTTTATCGAGATTGATCATTGCTCTCCTCCCAAGAAGGAAACGTCTTCTGATTTCCTGGCTGCAGTCTGCGTCTGCAATAATCGTGCCTAGAAATACAAAATTTGTCACTGCCTCCACATTTTCTCCCTCTATTTGCCCATTATCAATCAGTTTGGTTGCCATAATCTTGGTTTTTTTTTATATTTAACTGCAACCCAGCTTTTATGCTTTCTTGTTAGAAGGCTCCTCAGCTCCTCCTTGCTTTCAGCCATCAAAGTGGTATCTTCTGCATATCTAAGGTTGTTAATGTTTTTTGCAGCAATTTTAACTCTAGCCTTGGATTCATCAAGCCCCACATATCGCATGATGTGTTCTGCATACAAGTTGAATAGGTAGGGTGAGAGTATACAGCCCTGCCATACTCCTTTCCCAATCCTGAACCAGTCTATTGTTCTTATTGTTGCTACTTGGTCATTATACAGATTCCTCAGGAGGCAGACAAGGTCTCTATGGCCAGTAACATTACGTAGTCATCGTTGTGGTGCTGTAGTTACAATTGTAATTGCCCTCCCAGACCTTCTGTACCAGGCAGCAGCTGCTGTAAGAGATGGAGGTCTGTTTTACTGGTGACTGGGGCATAAGAGGAAGATGTTTCCAGCCCCATGCCACCACTGAGAAAGGTTGCACCAATCAGAAGCAGGAACATCTGTCACAATTTCTTGCTGCAGCTTCTCTTACTGGTGGGAGTGGTTTGGAAGTGTCATCCTGCTCCACTGCCAGGAGACATTTCTTTGTTACTCGTAAGTAATCAATTAGGCGACATAGAATGAGCCAGGCGACTGGAAGAGAAAAGAACTGGAAGCAACAGTCTAAGGATATTCTAGGATGCTTAAAAGAAAAGTATATTTTAATGAATTTATGTGGAAAAAACTTTCCAGACAGATGTTTTCTTTAAGACTGGGGAGAACATCTGATACTGGTAAACAAACATTCTGATATGTGGTTTCAAAAGTGACAGCCTGAAAATGTCCCAGGAACTTTAAGATGATTTAAACAAAAAGAGGGTGGGATATGGAAGGATTTTTAAAACAACGGATTTACTTCAGCAAGAGCTTTTGTAGATTTATTCAGAGACACTGACTGAGTACAGTGTTCAAGCATGGTTAAATGATCGTGGAAGTGACATTCGAGTGCAATGGCAAGCAAGAAGATACAAATTGCAACTATAGCCATAAAACTTTAAATACTTTTATTAGAAGATAAAGGTGTGTCATGCAGCTGGCTGTTGATATTGAACTGTCAAAGCACGCAGTGGGTTTATATGCCCCAACAAAGATTTAAGACCTACTCTCCAGAGCTGTAATTTAATGCTCAAACCACTACAACATTTATTCTTCTATATAAACTTTCTAATTCTGGCTATTCTGAATTGGAGGAGGCAATACCATGAGCAAACAATTATTCTTGAGTCATCATTTTTATAACTATTGTTCTTCCCAGCCAAAATAGTGGTTATATTTCCCAGTTATTAAGATTTTTCTCCATTTTGTTTTTTCATTTTTTTTTCTTATATCAGGACAAATCCTTATTCTCAAGTATCTTTTTGGTGTCAGTTTCTTTTCAGTCCTTTTTTAAAAATGTAAAATTCTTTATAACTTTTTTAAGGGGTTCTGATTTTGGGATATTAATATTGTGACTTAAAGCTTTTACTGAAGATATAGAATACCTAAAAGTTTATTCTCCTGGTTGTTCTGGGTTAGAGAAAAGAATAATGATATAATCAGTATGCAAAATATCTTGACTTTTTCCAACACTTCCCCATATCTAATTGATATTTGTTTCAGATTTTGTAAGAATGGCCAGAGGTTCCTCCAAAAATGCAGGTAGCAAGGGGAAAGAAGAAGCCTTTTAAAAATGAAATGAATTGGACATTCACTTAAAGCAGTAGTTCTCAACCTGTGGTCCGTGGACCACCAGTGGTCCACAAGAATGAAAATATAGTCAGCGTCCTCAGCATTACTACACCATTGCCTCGAAACCACATGCTAACAAGAGTGACTGGTCTCACAAAACCCTCTTATAGTGCTGAGGCAATGGGGATGTCTGGAGGGGAGAAGTTGACTAACCACAAAAGATTACTACTACCACATAAGCTCTAGATTATTAAATACGGTTTTCTGTGGGCAAGCAGATAGTGACTACAGGATGGCATATGTTCTGTATCAGAAACTTGAGCTAATGTGGTCTATTCAATGCAACTTTCTGAATCAGCACCCTAAATAACCATATCAAATCTAAAGTTGACCAAAAACTGATTCGTAATCCCTTTGGTACTAATGTTAGAGAATGGCCCCTGGTCAAAGTGGTCCCTGTTCAAATGGTCCCTGGTCAAGTGGTTCTTGGTCAAAGTGGTCCTTAGTCAAGTGGTCCCTGGTCAAAAAAAGGTTCAGAACCACTGACTTAATGATATAAAATACCTCCACATCTGGGGGAAAGCAAAGGAAATAAAAAATGCAGAGATGCAGCTCTCAAAAGTCTCTGAGGAGTTAATGGGATCCTTTAAATTTCTACAGTTATAAATACTATTAAGAGGTATTGCATTTTAGTTGAGCAAGAGTCATTAAGTGATTTTTTCCTGTACACTCTGTTTAAAAGTGTGCTTAGAAAAACATCTTGCATACCTTTCTTTCACCTAGTTGATTTTTCATGAAAATATAAATGCTAAAGTTCTTGTGGGTTTTTTCGGGCTATATGGCCATGTTCTCCTGACGTTTCGCCTGCATCTATGGCAAGCATCCTCAGAGGTGAGGTCTGCTGGAACTGGGAAAAGGGGTTTATATATAGAGAGAAATGCCTCTAGAACATGGCCATATAGTCCGAAAAAACCCACAAGAACTTAGTGATTCCAGCCATGAAAGTCTTCGACAATACATATAAATGCTAAAGTTTACACTTGCTCTTTCTTCAAAGTAGCATCATGAAGTGACCCACCATAGGATGCAGAGCCTGGGATCAATCAATTGCATTGTTTCCCTCCTCCTAAAGGACCACGTCTTCTCTTCTTTCCCTGCCTTGTCTCTGTCACTGTGCTCCTTCTTTGCCCTACCCTTATTCTTCCTCCTTCCTGGACTCTGTCTTGCTTCCCTTCTTTGCATTTCACTGCTGTATCTGCCCTTCTTCTCTCATCTTGTGATACCACATCTCCTTTTCTTGTATCTTACCCACATCGTGCATATCTCTCTTGTTCTTTGCAGCCTCAAGTGTGCTTCTCACTTGGTTCTTGCTTGAAATTCCCAGGTGGAATTTTTTCTTCTGGGCAAATTGGAATGCACAGTACCTCAGATGTTACTCCATATATCAGCTTCTTCATTGGCTAGAGGCTTACTTTTTTAAATGGAGAATTGGGATCCAGGCAGATGATGGCCCAACCAGTTACCAGATTGCATGCCTAAAATCTTGATAAAACCTGGCTAAATGTAATGTATGGCAATTATATTCCAATGTACATTGATTCTTATCTTCGTAATGCTAAGAATCTCATCTTTTGTCCTGTGCTTGGCTGGCACCAAATGCAAAGTATTTGGAAAAATTATATAAAATCCTATACTATACTATACTACACTATACTCTACACTGAGATTACTTTCAGATAAATAAAGATAACATTTGTCCATTACTTACTATCCTTGTGGTTGTCATCTATGTGCAGAGCGAAATTCAGAACTGGCTCAGTCAGAAACTCTCTTCTTGTGTCTGTTTGGGGAGAGAGGGCAGGCTATAAATATAGTATTATTATTATTATTATTATTATTAGTAGTAGTAGTAGTAGTAGTACACAGCTGACAAGATCACTATGCTGGCTTTTGTATTTGATCACACGTCGGACACTTCCCAAGTGTCTAGGACTGTGTGATGTAGCAGTGAATAATGAGTGCAGATCCGAGTAGGGTTGCCTTTTGCAGCTGACAGATGGTTGTTGTTGTTGTTGTTGTTTTGAGGTTATTTTGAATGCAATCTAAATCACGACTGAAACAATTAACAACACAATATTGCAGCCCTAGCTCTTGAGAGCAATGCTACTATTTACCTAACCGCAATAAGATTGGGGGGGGGGGGGGGGAGGAAGAGATTTCAAAGTATCAAAAAATGAGGTCATAACAGTAAAACTGAAACACTGGAGTAGAGATTAGCAGGCTGTTCAAAGGAGAAGTACAAAGGGCTCAATTTCTGTGATCTCTCACCAAGTTAACTTGTCAATGGCTTACAGGAAGTGCATTAACATGAATCAGTAGTAACACTTGAAGTGGGAACAATAGGATTCAGAACTGAAAAGAATCACTCCGTCCACTTACTTCACATCTCCACCAGACTTGCTCTCAATGATAGTTTACTTTGATGAAATAGAAAGTGGGATTAGGCCAAGGAAAGTCTCTTGTCTCTTTCCAAAAAAAGATTGAAATGCCAGCATAGTTGTGCTATCTTTCTTTCCTGCTTTTGAGCTTGCTAGGGATTATTCCTGTAGGTACAGTCCATGGCGTAGAAGCTTTTTCTCTGTTACTTTTTCTTGTTCTGAATTCAGGACTGGTCTTGACACAAGGCTAAAAGAGGTCGCTGCCTTTCTGGATATGAGATTTTTGGGCTTATTAAAAGCAATCAAATTGTAAGGACTTTATTTTAATTTTAATATTCTTGTTTTTCTCTACCAAGAAAAGGAAGAAAGGCAATTTTAGTCTAGGTGCTACGTCTTGAATTTTATGGTCCCCCCAATATTAAATAGTCATTATTAGGGGGGGGGGGTAAGAAGGAGAGAAAATTAAGATGGAGAGTGTGAAATGAGTGGCCTGCTCTCTCCATTAAAGAAAAAACTTCTGCCATAGTCCCTGTGAATATCCTCCTCCGTGCTGCTATTTGTACATTGGTGATGTAATGGGTTAAACCCTTGTGCTGCTGAACTGCTGACCTGTAGGTCGACAGTTTGAATTCATGGGATGGGGTGAGCTCCTGCTGTTAGCCTTAGCTCCTGTCAACCTAGCCGTTCGAAAACATGCGAATGTGAGTAGATAAATAGGTACAGCTTTAGTGGGAACAAGGCTAAAGATGCTCCAAGCAGTCTTGCCAGCTAGATGACCAGGAGGTAACAACTCAGGCTCCTTGGCTTGAAAATGGAGAAGAACACCTCCCCCAGAGCCAGAGCTGAGCACGCCTCCAGAAGTCAGAGATGAAAAAGGAGAAGACTTTGCCCTGTCTGTGTTTATGTGTGTCATTGCATGTGACTGTAAGGCATTTAATGTTTGTCTGTGTCTGATGTAAATGGGTTGTTGTAGGTTTTCCAAGCTGTGTTGCCATGTTCTAGAAGCATTCTCTCTTGACACTTTTGCCTGCATCTGTAGCAAGTATCCTCAGAGGTCGTGAGGTTTGTTGGAAACTAGGAAAACTAGGTTTATATACCTGTAGAAGGTCCAGGGTGGGAGGAAGAACTCTTGTCTGTTGGGGCTAGGTGTGAATGTTTCAATTGGTCACTTTGATTAGCATTTGATGGCCTGACAGTTTCTAGGTGTGGCTTGTTACTGCCTGGGAAATTCTGCTGTAAATGCTGTAGTTCCACCCTTCTGCCCCTAGGGTAGAAGGGTGGAATATAAATAAAGTGTATCATTAATACAGTGAGAACTCTGACTAGTGCAAATATGATTCTGTGGGTATCATGTGTTATCTAGATACAGAATGACCCCTGTATCCACAGAGGGATACTTTTTCAAAATTGGTATGAAATTGCAAAACTACAGATATCGTCAAACCCTTTTGAAAGGAAGGACTTCTGGTCTAAAAAGAACATAGAACCACACAGAAGGATCTAGAAAATGCACATTTTGTTGGAGGTAGATAAAAGAAACCACAGATATCAGTCCTGCGAATATGGGGTCAATACTATATGTGATTTACATACAAAATCAAGAAATTAACAGGCTATATTTCCCAATACTAGTATCCAGATTTTGTTCATGAATACCACCCCGGTAGATACCCTCACTGTTGACTATGCAATCTTTTCAGTTAATCACATGCTAATGGATGAATCCCACTCAAACATTTGCAAATCAGACTTTCTAATTGTGCTCTTCACACTTGGTTAATAGACATTGGTTCTTTCTCCCATCATGGACATTTTCACAGTTATATATACTCCACTTGCTTTACCACCATCAGAACCTCTGAAGATGCCAGCCACAGATGCAGGCCAAACATCAGGAAAAATGCTGCTAGAACATGGCCATGCAGCCCAGAAACCACCCAAAACTCCAGTGATTCCGGCTGTGAAAGCCTTTGACAATACAATGTGTTTAATGTAATGTACTATTTGCTGAGTGAGCAGATTTTAACATGGAGGTAAAATATTCCATTTCCTCCTACCTCCAAACTTTCCCTTTGTATGATGTTAAAATCACTTCTTTGAAAGGGTATGAATATGTGTTTCATTTTTACACTTTAATTCAAAAGTAAACACATGCAAGAGTGCCATTGGAACAGGGAATGAATCTCAAGTCTTCTGTATCCAGGCATGTCATTTCCTTCCCTGTTGCTCTGCATATTTTATAAATTCTGGTAAGACCATGCAGAGGCCTGTTACTGGAGTGCATGGGTGGTTTCCTAGCTCCTGGGGGTTTCTGGATAAGACAGATGATCTAGATCCATTTCAGACTGTTTTCAGGCTTGGCTATGTGACAGAGACAGCTTTGGTCTCGTAGGAGGATGACCTGTGTTGGGAACTAGACCAGGGAAATATATGTCTGTGTTTAATCAAACAGACCTTCTCTCATTAAATAACCAGTTTTACCGATATCATTAATATGTTAAATATTACTTAAATAGATGGTAGTGTCTGATGTTTGTAACACTCTTGATGTTTTCCTTACAAATAGAACAGGTTGCAGCCGGCCCTTCATATCCACAGATTTTGTATCCAGGGAGTCAACTATCCATGACTTGAAAATATCAATAAATAGATAAATCCAAAAAAAGAAATCTCAATGTTGCCATTTATACAAGGGGCACTATTTGACTACACGATTGTTTGTAATGGAACTTGAGCATTCGTGGATACCCAAAAGCTGATGGTGGTTCTGGAATCAAATCCCAGAAAATGTCAATGATGATACAGCAATACAAGAGAAGACAGTAAAACTTCTCCAAAAAGAACTATGAAGATTTATAGAAGGACTAAGCTAAACCACTGTGCTGCAGAAAATCCTGCCAATCAAAAGGTCAACAGTTTGATCCTGGGTTGTGGTGAGCACCTGCAGTCAGCCCCAACTCACCTGCCCACCTAGTAGATCAAAAGCAGAAATGCGAGTCTATAAATAGGTACCGCTTTTAGTGCGGAAGTAATAAAAGGCACCCATAAGAACATCAACTGGGAGGACAGGACTACAAAAAGCTATTTGGTATGGAAGATGGAGCAACAGTACCCCCTCCCCCCCTATGGCCAGAGTTGAGCACAGCCTCCAAGATGCTGGAAATATGATGGGAAATGCCTTTATCTCTGTTGTGTATTGTCTGTCCTTGTTACTTGTATAACAGCATTGAACGCTTGCCATATGTGTGCTCTGTAATCCGCCCTGAGTTCCCTCGGGGAGATAGAGTGGAATATAAATATAGTATATTATTATTATTAATAATTATTGTTGTTGTTGTTGAAATTGTGAAACACCAAATGCTGATAGTAAATGTTAAAGTATGATGGGAATGATAGTTCACCAATTTCTGGCAGGCAAAGGGCTGCTCTGCCGTGCATTGCAGTACTCCATCTTGAGAGCAGGAGAGGACTCTTGAGGAAACTGGCTCATTGTTCAGAGCATGTGATTTTATAATCATGTCTTATCACTGCCAGTGCTATATCTGTAGTTAAAAGTCCAAACATTAGCCAGGCTAGTTAATTTTCCAGCCACAAATATCTGTTTTTATGAGCTGTTCTCAGATGCAACATAGTTTATTTTTGTTTCCAGTTCTGTTTTTTAAAATACTCTTTGGTAAAATATCTTTAGGGAATATTTCTCTTGTATGCACATTAGAAAATGGGTACTTTTATTAAAGCCTTTGTGATCCAACTGATTTTCCCCCAAAACGTAAACGTACATGGTTTTCAAATGCTTGAATATTTTGGGCTCTACTAACTCAGTAGATTAATGTGTTTTCAGTGTGTTAATTTTTTTAAAATAACTGAACAGTTTTAAATGGCTTTGATTTTATTTGTGTGCCACCCTGAAATCCCTTTTTATAGGCAGGAGAAAACAAATAAAGAATCCATTTTTCTTCCGTTGCTATAATGGTGTTTGGATATTCAGAATGCCTACTGCTTACTCTGCTCATAAACTCACTACTTGTTTTCTTTTTTTTCTGCTGATGGGCACGCTTCTTAAAATGCTATCAGAAACAATGCAAATGTGTGATTAAAACATCAAGTGGACAGTCGGATTCCCAAATTATTTCTGTCGCTCTGTGCAAAATCCACTCCTGCAAACTCAGACTCAGGACCCTTCTATACTGCTCTATATCCCAGGATCTGATCCCAGATTATCTGCTTTGAACTGGATTCTGGGATCAGAATCTGGGCTACAGGACAGTGTAGAAGGTAAAGGTAAAGGTTTCCCCTTGACATTAAGTCCAGTCCTATCCAACTCTGGGGGCTGGTGCTCATCTCTATTTCTAAGCTGAAGTAGATGCCTCCAAGGTCATGTCGCTGGCATGACTGCATAGAGTGCCATTACCTTCTTGCTGGAGTGGTACCCATTGATATACGCACATTTGAATGTTTTCGAACTGCTAGGTTGGCAGAAGCTAGGGCAAACAGCGGGAGCTCATGCTGGTCCTTGGATTTGAACCTGTGACCTTTCAATCAACAAGTTCAGCAGCTCAGTGGTTTAACCCACTGCACCACCAGGGGCTCAAGGAGCCTTGAATTTACAAAAAACATTTGCCACTCTAATGGTTAGCACTTTAATACACAGCACAAGTTAGTGCCATGGGACCTGTATCTGTGGTTTTACCTGTTTACCAAATATGTCATCTACAGGAAATTTTGTAGATCCCACTTCCTATGAGTTTAATCATATTTATACATATTGGATAGGAATAATGAGAACTCCTTGCGAGACAGTGGCAACCTTCCTAGACAGAGTCAGAATCAACAGAGCCAGAGTATAATATGATTTCCAGTTTGTGGTATATTAACTATATATAGATTTCTAATCCTGCTCCTCTCCATATGCATGTTTAGCCTGAAAAAGAGAAGGCTGAGAGGAGACATGTTAGCCATGTATAAATATGTGAGAGGAAGTCACAGGGATGAGGGAGCAAGCTTGTTTTCTGCTGCCCTGGAGACTAGGACGCAGAACAATGGCTTCAAACTACAAGAAAGGAGATTCCATCTGAACATGAGGAAGAACTTCCTGACTGTGAGAGCTGTTCAGCAGTGGAACTCTCTGCCCTGGAGTGTGGTGGAGGCTCCTTCTTTGGAGGTGTAGAGATATGTTTATTATAAAGTGTTTATTATACTGTGTTTAAACTGTATTTGTGGTTTACATTTGTTGCCATGGCCTAGCTGTGAGGGATAGGTTGCCATGGTGACAAGACAAGGCAGAGGAGGTGGGCGGAGCTTAAGGAGAAAAAGGTTTGAAAGTGTCAGTTAATTTTCAGTCAGGAGGAAGAGACCCTGAGAAGAGGGCAGAGTCAGATAGGACTCTGGCAGAGTCAGATAGGACTCTGGGAAAGTAGCAGAGTCAAGATAGGACTCTGGAAAAGTAGTTTCAGTCAGGAGGATGAGACCCTGAGAAGAGGGCAGAGTCAGTTAGGGCTCTGTGTTGTGAAGCAGTATAGATTCAGTTAGTTTTATTGTTTGTGAATATTTCTTCAGCAAGGGAGCTGAAGGGAAACCTAGTTAGATTGCTTTGAGGAAAAAGAATCTAACAGAGGGGGTTTTAAGATCGCCAGTAGTGTAAGACTGGAGATCAGTGGTTTGATCCGGTATAGGACAAACAGTGTGAATATTCACAACAGGGAACACTGAAATAATAAAGCACTTCACTGAAGAAGGAGTTTATAAGACTGTAACATCTAAAGCCTGAATGTATCTCAACCAAGCCATATTGTAACCATCATGCATATGCCAAGCTCAACATCTCAATATTGCAACAATTATGCTTTGTTCAACAATAAACTTGTTCTCTTTGTATTTTAAACCTGCCTCCTCCATTGATTTTACTTTCGGTGCATTCCACTCTACCAAAGTTACCTCACAACCTAAACAGAGACTAAACAGAGACTTCAATACCAGTGTCTCTAAACATATTGGTGGCAGTTTAATTTAGCAGTCTTAGGAACTTCCTTATAGTTCTTGGTGATCCCATTTGGTGGGATTAACACCACGTTCTTTACATTTTATTGGTGGCATTGATACGGTTCTTTACATTTGTGGTGGCATCTAGTGGGATTAGCGCTCCTTTACAGGAGGCTTTTAAACAGAGGCTGGATGGCCATCTGTCAGGGGTGCTTTGAATGCAATATTCCTGCTTCTTGGCAGGGGGTTGGACTGGATGGCCCATGAGGTCTCTTCCAACTCTATGATTCTATGATTCTATAAGTGAGCAAAGATAGGTTTTTAATTATTTTTTAAAGGACAGAAGGGAGGGAGGTGTTTTTATTCTTTTAGGGAGGGAATTCCAGAGGTAGGTAGCAATCACGGAGAAGGTCCTTTCTCTGATTCCCACTAGTCATACTTGAGACAGGGGTGGGGCCGAGTGCAGGGCCCCCTCCACTGACCACAGTACCTGAGCTGGTTTATAAGAGGAGATGTTAAATAGCTTGGCCCTGAACCATTTTAGGGCTTTAAAGGTAATAACCAGCACTTTGTATTTAGCCAGGAAGCAGACCCGCAGCTGGTGGAGCTGCCATAACATGGGAGTGAATCTCTCCCTGTACGGACTCTGGTTAGTAATCTGGCCGCCGATCTCTGCACCTGTTGAAGCTACTGATTGGCCTTCAAAGACAGCCCGAATTCTCTTCCCTATGTTATCTAAAGCTTAAAAATATTTTTGGCTGGAGTTACACTTAAAAAGGTACCTATTTCTGGCTTATATACAAATTCAACTGAAAAACAAACCTACAGAACCTATCTTGTTCATAACTGGGGGAATGCATGTATATTATAATTTCAGAGAGCTTCACCTGTATCCCAGATAGTGATAGATATGGATGAATTGGTCAATATGGGGGAGGGGGCAGATCTGGCCACGGTGGTACATGCCTTAGCTACATCCCGCCTGGATTACTGTAACACACTCTATGTAGGGCTGCCTCTGAAGAGTGCTCAGAAACTTTAGCTGGTCCAAAGAGCTACAGCCAGGTTGCTCTCTGGGGCTGGCTACAGGGAGTGGACAACCTTCCTGTTGAAGCAGCTCCACTGGCTGCCAGTCTGTTTCCAGGCACAATTCAAAGTGCTGGTTATGACCTTTAAAGTCATAGATGGTTCAGGTCCAGGCTATTTGGCTGACCACATCCCCTTGTATGAACCTGCCCGGACCCTAAGATCCTCAGGAGAGGCCTTTCTCTCAGTCCCATCTCGGTTGGTGGGAACGAGAGAGCAGGCCTTCTCAGTGGCTGCCCCTCGCCTCTGGAACTTCCTGCCCAGGGAAGCCAGTATGCCCCCCTCCTTGCTGTCCTTCTGGAATCAGGTTAAAACCTTCTTATTCAGACAGGCTTTTAAAGATGAAGATGTTTAAAATCTAGTCAGGGGTGCCACGGTTTTTAACGTTGAATATGTTTTTGATGGTTTTTTACTGAATTTTTCGGTACTGTTTGTGTTTAGTTCTGTTTTAATGTTTGTATATTTGCATATATTAAATTGTATACTAATGTTTTTATGTCAAGGCACTTTGATTCCCCTTTGGGGAGATAAAGTGATAATGTATTGTCGAAGGCTTTCATGACTGGAATCACTAGGTTCTTGTGGGTTTTTTCGGGCTATATGGCCATGTTCTAGAGGCATTTCTCCTGATGTTTCGCCTGCATCTATGGCAAGCATCCTCAGAGGTGAGGTCTGTTGGAACTGGGAAGGGGTTATATATCTGTGGAATGACCAAGGTGAGACAAAGGACTTTTGTCAGTTGGGCTAGGTGTGAATATTTCAACTGACCACCTTGATTAGCATACAATGGGCTGACTGTGCCTGGAGCAAACTCTTCTTGAAAGGTAATTAGATGTCCCTGCCTGTTTCCTCTCTGCTGTTTTTGCTGTTGCAATTTTAGATTTTTTTAAATACTGGTAGCCAGATCTTGTTCATTTTCATGGTTTCCTCCTTTCTGTTGAAATTGTCCACATGTTTGTGTATTTCAATGGCTTCTCTGTGTAGTCTGACATGGTGGTTGTGAGAGTGGTCCAGCATTTTTGTGTTCTCAAATAAAATGCTGTGTCCAGGTTGGTTCATCAGGTGCTCTGCTATGGCTGATTTCTCTGGCTGAAGTAGTCTGCAGTGCCTTTCATGTTCTTTTATCAGGATCCTTGCTGCGGAAGTACGAGCGGAAGCAGCAAGGATCCTGAAAAAGGCAAAGCTCCCCTCCAGTAACATTACAAGGAAGGAAAGACAAGCCATTAGAGACCTCAATTCAGATCCTGATATCCTCATTCTGCCAGCAGACAAGGGGAATGCCACAGTAATCATGCATATAGAACAATACAAGGAGAAGATCAGAAAACTCCTGGACCCCACTATATACAGAAAACTTAAGCAAGACCCAACTACCAAAATAACCAGAAAAACCAACACGCTGATTAAGAACTCCTCAATCAACTTTGACATACGACAGCAGCTATGTAAATCGGAAGCCCTTCCACCCAGGCTTTATGGACTCCCAAAAATCCATAAGGACTCCACCCCACTCAGACCCATTGTGAGTGCCATTGGATCCCCCACGTACGACCTAGCAAAATTCCTTGCTGCACAGTTACAAAGCCACATTGGGCTCACAACACACTAGGAAACCATGAAAATGAACAAGATCTGGCTACCAGTATTAAAAAAAATACTAAAATTGCAACAGCAAAAACAGCAGAGAGGAAACAGGCAGGGACATCTAATTACCTTTCAAGAAGAGTTTGCTCCAGGCACAGTCAGCCCATTGTATGCTAATCAAGGTGGTCAGTTGAAATATTCACACCTAGCCCAACTGACAAAAGTCCTTTGTTCCACCTTGGTCATTCCACAGATATATAAACCCCTTCCCAGTTCCAACAGACCTCACCTCTGAGGATGCTTGCCATAGATGCAGGCGAAACGTCAGAAGAAATGCCTCTAGAACATGGCCATATAGCCCGAAAAAACCCACAAGAACCTAAAGCGATAATGTTGATAATAATAATAAGTTAATCCTTATTTCATTTTATTTCTTCATTGTTTTTTTGTGATTTTTTTAAAAAAATAGACCTTGTGATCTCTTCCAACTCTATGATTCTATGTGTCCTCTCATTTCTAGACAATTTCCCCAAATAAGTATATTTTTGCAGGCTGTTTCTTTAAGTGTAATGCGTTTTGGTTTTTTTTTTTCCTTTCATTTCTAGCCAAAATTCTGTTGGTTAGACTTTAGCATGGTAGACCCATTAAATGAACTACTGTATGGTGAGTCAACACATGGGAAATTGATTAAATTGGTTCTGTTCTAATTAGCACTAACAATGGGATTTAGATATCTATACTTTTTAAAAAAAAATCAGAGAACTTCACCACATTCCAGGAAGGAAGTATATAGAAACGTAACAGAGTTTTAGTTTGTTACTGGTTTGGAAAGTATTGAACTGATGCTTTTGTATTAAAAAGTGAACTCAGCAAATTTCTTTCCCATTCATATCTGCTGTGAATGGGTTCTGAAAATTTTTGAAATTGATTTTTTTTTGCTGCAACACTGGCAAATTTATTTTAGTGAGGCTATTATAGGAATGAACCATTTCCAGAAACCCTTTGAACAATAATGAAAACTGTAGTAGACTTTTGAGCACAGTTAATGTTAAAGTCTCATTGCTAAATGCACTTACTTAAGAGTAACTGTTTCTGTATAAAAATACATAGAGTTGTGCTGAAAGTATCATTCCTTCTGGAAAAAAATGTGATTATTTGGAGAATAATTAGAAGTCGAACAGTCATAGGACTGCTAGCATATCAGGGCAGGGTCTTCAAGGTAATGATTTTACTGTCTGTTGCTTACATCTCATAAGGGAAGGTGTGAAGAATGCTCTTCCAAATAAATAGCAGGGAACATCAGCTTTTCCTACCTCATAAAGAAGGAAATGTTATAGTCATTTTGAAACAGGTCAGTTAACTTCTGAAAATATATCTCTCCTGGACTGGGATAATGGAAACACTGCTAAAAGAGCAACATAATCTAACTGTAAAAGAAATTAAGGTACAGGAATGTCTATATACCTTCTCTATGTGTATTTTATTAACAGACAGCAAAGATTGTTTTGCCAAATATCTACAAATAGATTCTATGAATATGGTTTTCATAGAAATGAAAGAACAGCTGAGAGCAGTGGTGGGCTAGCCAGGATGTCGGCTTGCCCAATGGCTTTTGTGTGTGTGTCAGGAGCAACTTGAGAAACTGCAAGTTGCTTCTGGTGTGAGAGAATTGGCTGTCTGCAAGGACTTTGTTCAGGGGATGCTTGGATATTTCGATGTTTTACCATCCTTGTCGGAGGCTTCTCTCAGGTCCTCGCATGGGGAGCTGGAGCTGACAGAGGGAGCTCATCCGTGCTCTCCTCGGATTCGAACTTCCGACCTGTCGGTCTTTAGTCCTGCTGGCACAAGGATTTAACTCAAGGTGCCACCAGGTTCTCCAGGCTCAATGGCTGGTGCATATGTTACATATAGCTTCCAATCTTTCCTATTAAACAAATTAAAGGATAACCTTACATTTGTGGGCAGGTCGCCTTTTTCTCCTGGCAAGCAATATTTTAGACCCAGTCTGCCACTGTGCCAAATTTATTTTAAAAGGCAGGATTCTGCCTTCACAGGAATCAAGATTCATCATATATAAAGACAGCAAAGTTATTTTGGCACATGTGGTCAAAATGCCACAAATGCCTCGCCTCATAAGTAAGCAGACAGAGTACGCCTTTAAGTTACCTGTTGGCTTATAACAAATCCATTAATTTCACAGGGTTTTCTTATGCAAGAAACACTCAGAGGTGGTTTGCCATTGCCTTCCTCTGAATATAACCTAAGGCAGTTCTTCTCATGCTATCTGATATGGAAGACTAGTATTTTTTTCCTACATGCCAAAGATGGGTCCTAAATTAGTATCCTTTAGGTATAATTGCTTCTTTATTTCCTGGAAATTTTCCAAGGATGAGTAGCCAATCTCTCACAGATACGGGGACCACAAATTTGAGTATCATTGGCCTACAGCATCAGGCAATCTCCCTTCCCAGTAGTAGTCTTGACTTGCCTGACAATGCTTAGCTTCTGCAGTCAGTTAGGAACTGGTGTCTTCTGATCTGGTGCCCTTAATTATTATTTTATGATTCCCAGTGCAGCCTAAGATATCTGCTTCACTCTATCTTGTAGGTCTATCGTAGCTTTGCCTTAATTTTCAGTTTATTTAAAGCTACTGTGAGAAAATAACTATACAGTCCATGATCCTGTCTGAACATAAAGTTTCATCAAGGTCCTTATGTGGAGTTCTGAGTGATGGAAAGGAATGATGGAATCTTGCATTGGAGAAATGAGCCAGTCTGGCATTGGAGAAACTAGCTTTCCCAACTTTTTCTGTGACCAGTCAATGGTAACCTGGGGCGGGAATAGACTTGTGCCTGAGTACTTACTTAGGTGATCCCTCATTCTCCAAGTAGGATAGTCATCCAGGATCAGTGTACTGGTGGGTCCATAGGTGACCGTGGAGCCCTAGTCTTGACCTGCATGTTCTCCCGCAGTGAGGGCATTGATTTCCAGTAGGCGGTCCCGGTTGGGGTTGGCTTGACATGCCTTTCTCTTGGAATGTTTCTCTCTTTCGCCCTCCATTCATGCCTCTTCAAATTCTACAGCACTGCTGGTCACAGCTGACCTCCAGCTGGAGCGCTCAAGGGCGAGGGCTTCCCAGTTCTCAGTGTCTATGCCACAGTTTTTAAGGTTGGCTTTGAGTCCATCTTTAAATCTTTTTTCCTGCCCACCATCATTCTGTTTTCCGTTCTTGAGTTCGGAGTAGAGCAACTGCTTTGGAATACGGTGGTTGGGCATCCGGACAACGTGGCCGATCCAGCTGAGTTGATGGCAGAGGACCATCGCTTCAATGCTGGTGGTATTCGCTTCTTCTAGCATGCTGACATTTGTCCACTTGGTAACCTGGGGTGGAAATAGACTTGTGCCTGAGTACCATCCATCAGCTCTTGAATAGTCAACTAAATATCTTGTGTAAAGAGGGATATTTTGCAACATCCTAAAACATCCACTTGTTAGCAGAACCTCCAGTTATGCTAATGAAAACCCACAAAGGATTGCAGCCACTGGATTTCATTTATTAACATCTCACCAATAATGCTTCTAACAGATCAAAGTCTTTCTTTCTTTACAGCCCCCTAACACAGAAGTCAGTTTTGCTACAGGATTTTGGTGAACCTCCAGAAGAAGATTTGGAGGCTCAGGAGAAAGCAGAGGGGAATCTTTCATTGAATGAATTTAGATTTATCCTATAAGTGGGAAATATTCATCTTCCAGACATTTTGAACTAATAACTCTTGTAACTGTGGATCATGCTTGTTCCATCCTGATCATAGATTCATCTAGGAATTGAAATCCAAAACACCTTGAGGGGAGATCATTCCAGTTCCTGATTCAACTCATATAAGATGAAGGAGGAGGAAGAAAGAGAGTGAGTGAGGGAGCACAATGAGATACATATACAGTTGTTCAGATCTGAATGTATAAAAAAGCAGATCAATCTTAAAACCTAAAATTTAACCTTTTAATGTGTAAAGAGGTTAAGTGAAGTTTAAAGCTCTGTCCTATGACCATTTTAGACTTAAATCAATTTAACAAACTGTGTAAAGAGGTTAAGAACTGTTAACCGGAAGTTAACACTTCACCAAACCATAAATCCTAGAACATATGGAAGGAAGCAATGAGTGCTTTATTTAAGTCTTTTAAAGTTACTCATGCATTGGTTTTTATGAAGTATATCACAGTAGTTTATCGTTTTTAAAAGTGGCACAAGAGCAGTTAACATTTTGACATGAAGACATATTTAGCGCATCTCTTGAAGAAACCCAGGGGTGCATTAATATTCAAGAAAGGTTATGTTTTTGAGCAATTTCAGCACATTTGCAGTGAGCTTCAATCTATGTACTGTACATTGGAAAATTTCCAACTTGGACAAAAAACTGCAAGGGCCACAAAGACAAGATAGAAATACTTAGAAATAGTAGAAATAAAAAAGAAATCATTCAGCAGTTTATCCCAGCTTCTAGGATGCGTTTGGTCCTATTTTAGGCATCTCTTGGAAACAGCCTATCCTTTGTATAATATAGTAGGAAGTAGTAATTTCTTGGGGGCAAAAACCACAACAACACAAAGATTTAATACAGTCTGCTTGCTGAGCTTCTTTCAAGACTTTCAGGAGGCATTTCCTTTGGGATAAGAAGAAAGATGTTGGTAAAGATGTATGTGCAGGCTATTATAATGCAATATCAACAATATTCATCCTTCCTATCCTTTTAGGGTGATGTTTATGTATGACTTGCATGGAGGCCCACTTTTCCCCCTCAGCTATGTAACCTCCCCCCCTCACCCATGATTTGTGCAAATATGCTAAGAAGACCTTTGGCCCTGGAGTCTCCCCATTGAGTCCATACCATCTCCCCCCCCCCCCCCCCAACTTTCACATTGTAGGAATTCTTGATGTACTCTATATTTCATTGTCTTTGGCATCCTTGAAAAGAGTTTTCTTTCAGGAAAGTCAGTATTCCATTAAAGAGACATTAACTGTTGCAAAATGTCCCTTGGGATGTCTGAACATATATCCTGAGGGACATTGTTCACTAGCTTTTATAAATAAGAACCTGGCAAATGAACCTGATACAGACATACCATGGGTTGTTTAAAGGAAGTGAGGGATCAAGGCTTTACAGCACTGAAGTTCCTCATGTCTGACTATGAATACATTTCTTTCTACTACAGGGACGGTGAATAGATGAAATTGCAATTTCTGTAGAATCATAGAATTATAGAGTTGGAAGAGACCTTGTGGGCCATCCAGTCTAACCCCCTGCCAAGAAGCAGGAAAATCACATCCAAAGCACCCCCGACAGATAGCTATCCAACCTCTGTTTAAAAGCCCCTAAAGAAGGAGCCTCCATCACAATCCTCTGTAACCAATCTTGCTGAGAAAAGCTCATGATAGATTTGTCTAAAAATCCCCATATGTTGGAAAATGACTGGAAGGAACACAACAACAACAACAACAACAACAACAACAACAACAATGGTTGTTTCATGCCACTTCCTATTTACTATTCTTGATGCTTGTATGAAATTGCCATCAGAACTAAGATAACTTTTTAAAATTCAAGGTTTCCAGACCTCTGAAGTCTAGTGTCAACTCTGAGTCATGGGACAGGAACCTGAACTTTCTGCAATACACATATATGATGGGGGTCATTTTTTAAGTCACCAATACTGAAAATATCAGTGGAAAATATCCCCTTCAAGCCCTGAGGGAAAATCTGTGACTGTCTAGCCATTTCTTGGAGATATTCCAAGCCAAGCAATTGAAGCACGTGGCTGGCTAAGCAGGACCCAATTGCTCCCATTCTGTGTTCCCAGAATGGCTGCCAAGCTGGGGGTCATGAAATGTGATGTGCAAACTGAGCCTGGGAGAAGTTGGAGCAGGCAGAGCAGCTTGCAAAGGACATAGATTAAGGAAGAATTTCCATTTTAGCCGACTAATTGACTGTATTCTGCAGGCATGCGACTGCTCTCTCCCTCCCCATCTCATTCCCTTCGCCCTCATCAGATGAGCCCATCTGCTGTGCATACAGCTCTCGCCATAAAGAGCATTTCCTTCCAGACATACTGACATTCCATCTTTCATGGGAAGAACAGATGACTGGAAGAACAAGAATATATCAGGAGAATACTGGACTACTCTTCTCAGGTGAACAGATGCAGATAGAGGAAACGTGCATCTGACTTCCCAGTGAGCACGCCAACAAACTGCTTATCTCTCATAAAGGCAGGGGCTATTTGCATTTGTCATATAATCCAGAACCAGAGTTCATCCATATTAATTGACAGATTACACTCCAGTAGAAACAGTGGTTTAGAGTAGGAGAACAGAGTCCAAAAAGACAACTTTTGTAGACTTAGGGCTTGTGCCTAAAACAAGCAGAAGTACCTTTTACTAGAGCAAATTTACACTGGGTGTTGTTATGTTGTTGTTGTTGTTATTTATACCACTTTTCTATCTTAAAGGGGTCTTAGAGCAGCTCACAATACTAGATACAAAACAATGTAAAACACATAAACATCAAATAGAATTAAACATAGGATTCATCAAGTGTTTTTCCCCTAGGCTGATTGTGAATTACTGCATTAGACTTCTAAGGGTGGCTGTGAAAGAGGAAAATTCTATGTGAAATGATATGAGGAATAATTTATTCATTTTATGTGTTTAATTTACATGCCACATTTCTCCCAACAATGGACTCAAGATGGTTGTATCTACTAATACAAACTTTGAAATCAACATGGAGTTTATATGCTAGCTTAGGTACCTGCTGATGCCTGGGTTAGGTCTTTTATACCAATAAACATAACAAGTATTCATTGTTGGCTTTGGATTTTAAGAATGGACCTGTTAAAAATATATAAGAAAGCAGGTAAACTACAATTCCCATAATCATCTATCATTTAAAATATTTAAAAGTAATGCTTTTGAGTTTGGAAAGATTTACAAGGAACGTTGCCCAGTATTTACACAGTCTTCGAGGAGGTTCTTTCCGTGTCCCCCACGAGGGTCTGTCTCCAGGGGCAAACCAAGAATTGTCAACTTGGAAGCCCCTGACTAGACTCAGAAATGGAGTGGGCAGATCATAAGACAACCTGGCAAAATGGAACTAAAAGAATCCTCCACCTTGTGCCATTGTGTAGCAGAACAAACAATTCCACACCTGTATGCTTGTCCACAATGCCCTACCTCATATGCAGAGGAATTTATTTTGTAAAGCTACAGACAATGTGGTCACTGTTGCCAGGTTTTAGTCAAAAATTATTTAGCCACTTGTGCTCCTTCTATTTTTATCAGTTTTATATTTATGTATGCAATGGTTTTGATATAAAATAAATAAAATCATCTATCATTGTTCCAATCCTGCCTGTTTTCAGAGTTGGCCATGTGGAGTCTGTGTGCCACGTCTGATCCAGATCCATAGTTGTTTGGGTTGGGAGTGAACTATAAATCTGTAAATTCAAGGTTTGTTGGCCCCAAATCCCACCAGTATTTAAAGTTGCCGATGATGGGTATGAGTATCAAGTTTAGTCCAGATCCATTGTTGTTTGGGATCATAGTGATTTCGGGATGTAGGTGACCTACAACTCCCAAAATTCAAGATCACTCCCTCTGAGCTCCAGCAGTATTCAGAATTAGTCATCGGGTATGCATGCCAAGATTGGTCTAGATCAATTGTTAGGATTCACAATGCTCTCTTGATGCAGGGTGAACTAGAACTCCTGCCATGATGGGTCAGTCCCCCAAACTCCTCTAATATTTATTTTTTTGTTGGTCATGGGGGTTTTGTGTGCCAAGTGTGTTCAAGGTCCATCTTGGGTGGGGGGTCACAGTGGTCTCTGGAAGTGGGAGCCAATAGGAAATTAGTCACAAACATGCATCCTTGCCCACATACATAAATACATACATACATTCACTTTTGATAGATAGATAGATAGATAGATAGATAGATAGATAGATAGATAGATAGATACAGACCTATGGCTGGTATCAGCAGTTTGAATAAAAGGCCATCTAGTGGACACAGATGAAAATCTGGTCAACCAGAGTAGTGAAATAATGGCACAGTTAGCCACACTTAGCTAAAGACTCAGAAGTGTGTGGGGAAGGAAGCTTGGAAAAGTTACTTTTTCAGCTGCAATTTACAAAATCCCACCACTAGTAATTTTTCCAGACATGGGGATGCTGCCTTGTAAACAGGCTCAACAGAGGTGACACAAAGGCACAATTCTATAAACAGCATTAGCAGATCAGTCCTTCTTTGTTCCAATGTAATCCTGTTCCAGAAATAGCTCTGTGATAAGGTCGACTTGAGAAGCAACCAAGGAAGAGCAGATGGCTCAAAATATGGTCCAAATAGAAATATATGTTATTAATCATAAAAGGAATTGGGTGGAAGGATTGGTTTGCTTGTGTTGCACAGTCCAATTTTTTTCTTTGAAATGTGTCTGAGATCATTTATAATTTAATAAACAACAAATATTGCCACTCGCTGTTAAAAGGCAAGGACCTCTAATATGTTTTTCATCAGTTCAGAATATGAAAAAAATCCATTTTAATTCCCAGTGCTGTTTATGCTATTTTTTTTGTCTGTGTCAGATGATGGTATGGAAGACTGTCCTTTCTTTCTATTGGACTTTGAAAAATTGTTCTATGGTTTTAGAATTTCAGTCTGTGCCAGCTCAAACTCTGTAGGGAAGGAATCTAAATATTTTGTACCCGCAGACAAATAAACCACTAACTAGTAATAATACATCAGTTCCAATAAGTGGTATCACAATGAAAAGGTTCAAATCCTATCCATTTTTATAAGACTTCCAATTTTTAAACATTTCATGCAACTGGTTTCAGTTGAGGACAGCCAGCTTCATTTGCCCATCATTCTTATTGCTACAGAAAAGTCATTGCAGTTTCATCTATCAGTGTGAAATATTGGCTACCTTTGCCAGATGAGATGAGATTGGATCTTACAACATTTCCTTGTTTAAAAAGAAGCTGCAGTTAGTCACCATTTTCCACTCAAAATCTAGCTTTCCTGAGAAGCCAATTCTATTGGCTTACATAAGCTGTCAGCTCTATCCCACAGAAGCAATGGAGAAAATGTACACATGGTACCAAAAAGGTGAAATACATAACTAAAATAAAACATCTATCTCAGTGTCATCCAACCTTGTGTCCTTCAGATGTTTTGGACTACAATTTCCATAAGATCTGACATCTGTCTGGAGATGACTGAAGATTTAATACATCTGGAGGATACTAACTGGGGAAAGTCTACTCCATATGTAATGGCTGCTCCTTATGAGGAATCATTACTGTTCAGAGAATTCTTCAAGTTTCATGAAACTTCTTTATATGGCCATTTTGCATGAAGTAAACTCAAAGGACAAGTCCAATAGTTCCTTAAGCCTACCTCATGCCTTTGACAGCCCCAAGCAGTAAACAGCTCTTTATCTAAAGCAGTGGTTCTCAACCTGGGGTCCCCAGATGTTTTTGGCCTACAACTCCCAGAAATCCCAGCTATTTTACCTGCTGTTAGGATTTCTGGGAGTTGTAGGACAAAAACATCTGGGGACCCCAGGTTGAGAACCACTGATCTAAAGAGTGATGATTTCAAAAGGTTTTCTTGTAGTTTCAGTTTTGTTGTTATTGCCCGGCATATGCCCAACTACAGTTTCATCTGTTTTTCAAGCTGAACTTGGAGGTCAGCATTTATAACAGAATGTTCTGAAAATGGAAGTACTTGCTTTTTGCTCTATAATTAAGAATCTACAGCTTATTTCTTGTTTGTTTGGTTTTGATTCTGCCCTAGATCAGAGTGACTGTCCATGGTACTGAAGTTGGATAGCTACAGAATGGGACATAAAAAGTTGGGATTTTCAGTATTGTTTACTGGGAAGTCATCAGCTATCCGTCCAGTTTTAGGGGGACATTGACTAAGACAACATGATAGAGAAGCACAAGCATATGTTTGGTGCTCCCTCTGCTATATGTTCTCCCTCCTCTATAATTCTAAAGATTAGTATCATCCATTGACACAAATTGACAATCAGCCCAATTCAGTCAAAGTAATGTATTCTCTTACACAGTATATTAGCTACATTGTGGCACTTCCTATGAGGTGCAGTGATAACCAGTGGCTTAGGTGATTTTTTGAAGGAGGATATATTATTTATTTATTTATTTATTTATTTATTTATCCTTTTAAATAATTGCACTCTAGCCTTTATCATTAAGGTCTCACAGTAGAGACCTTAACAATAAGTAGAGTGCAAACAAAAGCAGTTGACAACATTTATGAGGAACTAGAACAATTCGGTGTACTTGGAAACAGTTTAAAACTATTTAAAATGTACAAAACATTTTTCAATTTAAAATGAGATACAAAATATTGGCTTATAAATGATTATTTGACTGAAATGCTACATCAAAAGTTCTATTCAGTATTAAGTGTAAAGTTCTGCACAGATGGATCTATGATACATATCCTGTATCCAATTCTTAGGCACTCACCTGTGTCTCTTCTACAATCATTTAGTACAGGGGTATCAAACTTGCAGCCTTCCGGGTGTTTTGGACTCCAGCTCCCAGAATTCCTCGCCATTGGACAAGCTGGGAGTTGGGGGCCCATACATCTGGAGAGCCACCAGTTAGACAGCTCTGATTTGGTGCCTGGTAAAAAGTGGGGGGAAGGCAGCATATGTCCGTCTATCCCATCTCAGAGAATGTTTTTGTCATTCTATATTAGAGGAACATAGTCAGATATCTTCCCAACACCTCCCACCATCCCCTAAAGGGCTGGGCTGTAGCACAGCTGGATAACCACAAGCAGCAATAAATCACTGCTGACCAGAAGGAGGCAAGTTCTAAGCCTGAGTCATGTTTGAGCTCCTGACTGTTAATAGCCCAGCTTACTGTTCACTTACGCTGTTCGAAAACAGCTGAGTTGTGAGTAGAGAAATTAGGGACCACTTAAAGCAGGGAGGTTAATTTATGACACCATAAAGAATGCTGGAGATTTATTTATTTATTTACAACATTTCTACCCCACCTTTCTCCACCCTGGAGGAGACTCAAGATGGCTTACACTTAGGGAACTATTTGATGCCTTCCAAAACAATGTACAGTTAAAATAAACATTTAAATAAAATTATAAAATACATTAAAACATTTTAACATTTAATACATGGAGATCAAAGAGCAAGGAGGAAATACTATGATCAAAGGCTCGGCATCATAGTGGATGAAGCAACAGCTGAATTACCTCTATCCGTCTGTATGTCTTGTATGTCTAAAAATGGCATTGAATGTTTGCTGGATATGTATGCATTGCGATCTGCTCTGAGTCCCCTTCGGGGTGAGAAGGGCCAGAATAAGAATACTATAAAATAAACAAAAAAATTAAATAAATTGCTGTGAAGGAAACTTACTTTTGAGGGTTATGAGATCATTATGTGGGGAATGTAATGAATTGATATCTCCATGATGATTGTGAGAAGATGTAACATGCTGTCTTCAATGTATATCTGCATATGTCACTAACGTGAAGCATGCTTTCACACTGTGGCTATATAGAATTATTAACCATTGTTTTCAGACTATACTTCAGAACTTTCTGGGATATTAGTTTGGCTATAAAGGAAAGAGGAACATTGAACAGGATTGAACCTTAGTTTGATCCAGCAGGGAAACATAAATTAGCAGAGCACAAGGTTTTCTTACACATTGTGTGTCACACAGTACAATGGGCATTTGTACAAATGAACTAAATCAGATTTTACAATTATTTGGCCCCAGAGAAGTCAGATCTCAATAGGGCTTAGCTATTATTTCTACCATTCAACTAGTACCAAAGTGACAATGTGAACCTAGCTGTAACTTCAAATGGTCTTGGCCTCCCCATCATCAAGCCAACTCATGAGTCTGGAACTTGGTTTGAAAAACTGGCTTGCATTTGGGTTGGGTGGGGTTCAAAGTGAGTGCCTTTTGCAAATCAAGTGGAAATGAGACTATTTCTTGGCAGTACACAGACTGTTACATAGAAGCAACCGAGTTCCTTCATTCTGAGTTTGGAAAAGTAGGGAGAGGAAGAGTGCCTGCCAGTTCATGGAGTTCTTTTTCTTTGTTTGTTTTTGGCAAAGGTTTTGAGAAATCTATCTGAAATAAAAAGTAGGAGCTGGGTTTCCGCACAGTGGTTATTGTGGATTTCAATGTATGAAAATAATGTGAGTGCTTGTTTTGTTTAGTGGTGAGGAAATAACAGAAAATATATTGCAAAAACAGTACTTTCCTTGTCTCAGCAAATCCTGTAGTCATATTTCTTTTGAAAATAGTTTGGGTCTTTGGATAAAATGTAATCTGCGAAATGTGCCTCGTGTCCCAAGAGATCAATTTCAAGAAATTAGCTGATGAAGGGCAAAAATTACAGACAGTAAGAGAGTGTCACTTTATTTTCTTATAACCAGTTTAGCATATTCGACCTTTCGAATGAAGCTATAAGAAAACACGGAGCCTGAAAGTCTTCAAAGAATTGTTAGAGTTAAGTAGGCTATTTTTAAAAATTATGTATTTAACAGCTTTCTATTACCTATTGTACATTTTATAAGTATTTTAAAGCTGTGATTCCAAATACAAATACTATAGGATAGATCTTGAGAAATATGGTGAGACTTTTGTTTGAGGAGACCTATATGAGTTGAATTCCTACCTAGTTGCATGTAGCACAAGAAGTCTGCATGCAAGACGCCACTGTAGCTCCTTTTTCGCTACCCCAGGAGCGAGCATTGTGCTGGCTACCATAGCCTTTCTGTTGCAGAAGAAAGCAGGAGACAAGGGAATCAGATAAATCCCTATGTTTGTTTCCATAGTCAGATGCAAACCATAAACATCTGTCAAGATCTGCTGAGATCCTCCTGAGGTCTCAGTGATGATGTCATCAGTCTGTGTTTAGCTATGGGGACACAACCCAATGCTTCTACCAGCAACAGAATTGAGTTGGGGAGGGCTATCACAACACAATGGTGAATCCTGGGGTGAGTTTTGGAAGCTGAGGAAGGAAGAAGCGAAAACCAGATTCCACAATAACCCCCAAAATATACATATGAGCATAAGGTGGACTTATGAATGCAAATGTCATAGATAGAATTCCAGCCATTGTGTTCTATAGCTAGACTCTGAAAGGAAGATTTAAGACATCATGTCAATAAGACTCCAAACTGTAACATTACTATAACTTTTGTGTATGTCTGCTTTGGGCTTTTCTTTTCTTTTTTAAAAAATAATTCTAGAGGCTGGATGAAAACATTCTATAATTGCTGCTCAAACTGTAAGGAGGGGAGTGCTGTCTGTTTTGGTGATGAGTTCCAGAGTCTGAGAGCCCCCTCCCTCATTCCCACCAACCATACTTGCCTTGCAGATAATTGGTGGGTCTGCTGTAGCACACTTAGCATCCCATCCCACCAGTTGGGGGAAGCAAGGGATGGGGGAAGCAGAGGGAACCGTCTTACCCTGTTCCCTCCCATCTTTCCCCATCTTCTGGGATGTCCGGCTATCCCATGTCCTTTCCATGTTGAGATCTGTCTTTCCCTAGCTTTCTTCCATCTAGAGTTGGGTGACACTTAACTCCTGAAGACTGCTCTAGGGCTCTGTTTCCATGCGCTGCAGAAACAAAGTTCCGTGGAGTCCCACAGGAAGTGCCCTTACATCTTGTGATGGTCTCCATGGGTCTTCTGTGGGGCTCCATTTCCAAAGCACATGGAAATTGACTCCTAAATCTGTGGGGTGAAGTCTTAGGTACAACTGGATCCAGCCAGTAGCCTGGCTGGAACATTTTGGACCAGGAGCTTTTCATGCTACAGAATGTGGCTTTATTTTAATTGCCAAGATTTCAAAGAAATACATCATCAAACACAGGCTGAATCACTGTTTCTGATCTGCCTTTTAACAGACTAGAAACATTTCTACCTAGTTTGGATTAAGCTTCATTTTTTTGAACCTCATCCAGTCCATCACTGATAGCAGACATTGCTTTAGAACTGAGTGTAGTGTGAAAGGACACTAGCCAAAAATTCTGAGTAATGGATGTGTTTCCATGGTCAGATCCAGCACCACCGGGTATGGGAAGAGTAGGCCCTTTAACCTTGGTTACTCTAGGCTGCTGCCAAAACCCATATGTAATGGACTGGAGGGTTGGTGTGAAAAGAATTGGAGTATATAAAGGTTGGTTTTAAATCCAGAAGCAGGGCAGCTTGCTGGAGTTAAGCAGAAACAGAGGGGTGGAGCAATCAGGCAGTCTCTAAGGTCAAGATGCAGCCTGATTGGCTATTACAATTGGAGGGAAAAGCTCAGTAGCTGGAGATGGGTGGAGCCTGAGCTAAAGAAGAAGACAGCAGCCATTTTAAGATTAGTCAGGAGATGGGGATGGAAGGAGGAAGTGAAGAAGAAGGACATGGAGTAGTGAAGAGAGGAAGGACGGAAACGAAGAGAAGTAGGAACTGCTGGTGGTTTAATAGTTATCTCATTGAGGATTGAGCATATCTGTCCGAACGCATCTCCTTCTATGTCCCGCCTCAGAGTCTAAGATCTTTTGGGGAGGCACTGCTCTCGGCCCCACCTCTATCACAAGTGAGATTGGTGGGGACGAGGAGCAGGGCCTTCCAGTGGTGGCCCCTCACCTGTGGAACTCACTCCCCGGGGAAATTAGGTCATTGACATCCCTCCTCTCCTTTAGAAGGAAATTAAAAACATAGATTTGGGACAAAGCCTTCGAGTAATCTGGCGGATAGATAAGGCACAAGCGACGACTAGAATTGATGGATTGGACAATGTGGAATTTGAATTTATGGACTCTGAGCTGATAAATGTTGAGCACTAGATTGTTTTTAGGGATTGTGATGTATAATGGATTGTTTTGATTGTTTTAATTACTGTTTATATGTTTTATTTTTTATCTTGTTGTTGTTCCGGCATCAAATTGTGCCTTTTTGTAAGCCGCCCTGAGTACCCCCTCGGGGGTTGAGAAGGGAGGGGTAGAAGTGCGAGAAATAATAATAATAATAATAATAATAATAATAATGTTAATGGGCCTCTAAAGTGCTTAGAGAGCTGTGAAGGAAAGAAGGGAGTTTCAAAAGGTTTTTAAAAGATTCCGGTTTGAATCTTTTGTGTGTGGAACCTGTTCTAAAGAAACTTAAGTTCAATATACCATTTTCTGTAACCAGATATGCCTGGTAAGATAACTGCAACCATTACACTTACTGACAGTTCATAAATAAACTACAATTTTCTGTTTAATCCAGCTGAAGTCTCTGTGTGGATTTTAAAACAGTTCTATAAAGGAGGTGGCCTGTAAAGATCATAGATTGGTGGCAGCAAAAGTAATCTGTAATAAAATAATTTGCAAAGGCAGGATATAATTTTCAGTAGCAGCTTCCCCCACTGATTGGCGGTGTATGAGTGAGGGTGTGTGTGTACTCTAAATTCCCTCACAGCCTCAACTGGGTTGGCTTTTTGTCCTCCATCCTGTGTGTGAGTGTGCCTGAGGTAAATCCTAACTACTGTCCATGTCTAGGTGGTCATTGCTAAGGACAGTAGGTCTATAATTGGTGGGATCTCTGTATTAGCTGGTCAGAGTCCTCTATACCATGCAAGGATGTTTAGAGCTGAATCTAACTCATCCACCACTGGTTGACTTCCCACTTTCTGATCTACCTTTTCACTACTCAGGAGCATCTTTTTTTCACCTCATTTTGCCTATCTCCATCCAAGAGTATTCATTTTTGTCCAAAGCAAATAAAACTAGTATGGAAAGATATGAACCCCAATACTTCTGCTGAGATTTAGGTTGAGTCTCTCTATTAATTTACCACAGTAGTACAAGTAAAGCTCTTGAGAATCTTTGAGATTGCAAACAGACCAAATGTAGAGTAACAAACTACCGTAGTTATATTCTCATCTTCCCTTGTAAAGAAAAAGGGCTCTTTCCCCCTCTGTGTGAGGACCTTTCCCTAACTGTACCACATGAGTGATGAACTCTCAAAGTTCTTTTACTCAAAACACATGCAGACTTTGGCTTTGTATTCTTCATTTTCCTGCTTCAAGCAGCAGCTGTAGGGTGTGTATACATGTGTGTTTGTGAAAGGCATTTTCCCTCAGCAACCGGGGGAATGGTTGGCAGTGTCATACCATAAGATTCCTCCCAGCTGTCCTGATTGACAGGAACAGCCCTAATTAATCCTGTCATCCCAATTTATAGCTACTCTTAAAATGCTCCTTTTTCTCTTGTCTCTCCTCATTTTATCTATTGATTTACCCCAATTGCAACACATTGAGTTAAAAGTGCAAAAATAGTTTGCACTCTAATAAACGAGGGAGAGGAAAGGGCAGAGCCCTGCCCTTTCCAGTAAGCCCAGCAAAAGCAAGCTATTGCAGCCTCTTCTTGCTTATGTGACTTTCCTCAATGATATTTGCAATCTTGGCCATACTTTGATGCTGCTTTGGCCACACACACCCCAGTTTTCATCCCTGAAATGTTGGGAGGTATGGTGCCATGGTAGTGTTTACCTCCTTACTTGCCATGGTCCTGATACTGAGTTCCCTTTCCTGGACAAATCACAAGATTTAACTACACAATAATGAAACTGTGCTTGGAAAGGTTTTATTTTTTGGTTGAACCACAATGCTAGTAACTTTGAGCTAGCACAGCCAACAGCCATGTGGACAGAAGTCCAATTCTTCTCCAAAATTTTACAGAGCTCTGAAACTGAATTGGGCCCATCTTTTCCAGTATGGTAAACCTTGACTAGTTAGAGTTCTCCAGTGTTAGGAGAAATTTCTCAAAACTTACATGGAGATGCATCTAACTGCATCTAAAGCGTATTCCTTGCTACTAAGCTTAGCCTTAGACCATGATTTCTGGATTATGTGATTTTAACATTTATAATAATATGTTTTAACTTTTTGTTTTAATTGTTTAAAGAAGTGGTTCTCAACCTTCCTAATGCTATGATTCCCAACCATAAAATTATTTTCATTGCTACTTCATAATTGTAATGTTGCTCCTGTTATGAATTCTGATGTAAATATCTGATATGTAGGATGTATTTTCATTCACTGGACCAAAGCTGGCACAAATATCTGATATGTCCAAATTTGAATACATGGGGGGGGGGGGGGGTTGGGAGGAAACTGATTTTGTCATTTGGGATTTATAGTTCACCTACAATCAAAGAGCATTCTGAGCTCTACCAACAATGGAATTGAGCCATACTTGGTACATAGAACTCCCATGACCAACAGAAAATACTGGAAGGGTTTGGTGAGCATTGACCTTGAGTTGTTGGGGTTGTAGTTCACCTACATCCAGAGAGCACTGTGGACTCAAGCAAGGATG
This sequence comes from Anolis sagrei, assembly GCF_037176765.1. Classification (NCBI taxonomy): domain Eukaryota; kingdom Metazoa; phylum Chordata; class Lepidosauria; order Squamata; family Anolidae; genus Anolis; species Anolis sagrei. Next base: position 68,370,617 of record NC_090021.1, read on the forward strand.
GATCTGGACCAAACTTGGCATGAATCCTTAATATGCTCAAATGTGAACACTGGTTGAGTTTGGAAAAAACAGATCTTGACATTTGGGAATTTAGTTGCTGGGATTTATAGTTCACCTACAATCAAAGAACTTTCTGAACCCCACCAACACTAGAATTGGGCCAAACTTCCCACACCGAACTCCCATATTGTATTTTCTGATGGTCTTTGGCAACCCCTCTGACACTCCCAAGCAACCCTCCCAGGAGTCCCGACCCCCAGGTTGAGAAATGCCAGTCTAAATGTTGTTACATTTTAATGATCTGATTGATAGTTATGTGTTATGGTTGCTCTATGTCAGGTTATATATGTATGTCAGGCATTAAATTTTGCCATAAATATGTTGGAAACTGCTTTGAGTGAGAAAAGCAGTATACAAATGAAGTAAATAAATAAATAAGCTATATTTCGTCCACGAGATAAAGTACAGCTTAAGGGAGGTGATAACTTGAACTCAAAACCTTTCTGTTGTTATTGTTATAAGTGCAACCATTTTTCTTCTACATTGTGAATGGCATTATAAACAATGGCCTTTGTTTGTGAATTGTTCCTGCAACTCGCTTTTGGGAAGGAAACATATAAATCAACTCCAGAACAGGACAGTGAGTGTTTGAAATACATTTCCAGTGGCCAGAACACTGCAGCTGAAAAATATGAGTTTTTCCTATAGGGAATGTAAAGTGCTGACATGAAAGGAGTTTCAGAAAATGTCTTGGATCTTGGTGGGATGGGGAAGTTATGTAAGGACTTTAGAGGCAAAAAACCAACAGAGAGATGGTTAGGAGCAGCTGTTTGCACGAAAGCAATATTTTGACCAAACGGAAAAAGACATTTTTCTAATGTAAATTTTCAGCACTTCGTGGTTAGTTCAGAAAGTGGTTTTGCTAAGGGATTTGCACAGTTTGTAAATACACACATGGACACTATTGGAAACAGAGAGGCTTTGGCTGCTCTCATTCTCATAAAGAGCAGATATTGAGCATTCTTATAATTGTTTACAACAAAACACAACATATTCAGCACAGTGCATGTAGATCTGTCTTAAAGCTCTTGATCTCAATGCAAAAGAAAAAGGATAAATATTCATGATTTTGACAAAAATGTGCTAAACTGGGCAAGGCTGGTATATGTGCTTTCATTTGTTCACCCCAGAAGGATGCCCATTAATAAACTGTGACCATACTTGGTCATGGATTCTAGAAGCCTTATCTGAGGCCCCATCTACACTGCCATATAATCCAGTTTCTGAATGCAGATTGTCTACTTTAAATGATTATGTGGCGGTGTAGACTTGTATAATCCAGTCTGAAGGAGATAATCTGCATTCAGAAACTGGATTATATGGCAGTGTAGATGGGGCCTGAATAAATTTTGCTAGATAAATCCTATGACAAGGTCACTATCTGTTGGAACTGACTTGGAGACACACACAAGTGCTTTCTGTTGGGTTAAAAGCTGAAATATTCACATATGCATCTCTCTCACACACTGTGCAGCTGTATTGTATGAATACAAACAAAATTAATTGTAATAAATTGTTTTCCATCAAGTCCCCCATGTGACTATTATGCTAACATTTTCCTCTAACAACAATTATTTAAGGAACAAACTCAACATAATGTTATTTGAAAGCTAGCACAGCCCAGTAACACATTTATTTTCTTGAATTCTTGGTTTTCAGGTCTGTTTTTTAGTTTATTTGAGATGCCGCTTCAGAAAATTGCATTGGATAGACCCCATCAGTTCTAGTTCTCTAGTTTCTTAAATACAGTCATGGTTTTCTATGTGTAAGCAGATGGCATCTGGTATATGACATATGTTCTTTTTCTCCAAACCTAGAGCTGATAAAGGGGGAACCGGTGCCATTTTTTGAGTTAGCAGGTGTTCTGTCGCCGCTGGGCCTATAGCTAGTTGACTTTAGATATAGGATGTGTAACCTTTACCCAGCGGGAAGCCAGGGACCCTAGGAAAAGTTCTCAGAGGCTTCCTTTACAGAAGGAATCTTCAAGTGGCTTAAAAGGTACAACAAAGTCTTTTATTAATGAATCCAACAGGAATTGTAAAGCTTTCTTGGTAAGGTATCAGCTCTCTCAAACTTGTCCACATAACTTTCTTCAAAGGAAAATTCCCCTTTTTAACTTCTCCCAAGGCTAACTAAAATCCAACCCCCGCTGGTGTGGGCTCCTCTGCCAGGCCGAACTGCTTCTCGAAACACTGAGAGGACCTACCAGACAGGCAATGGATGTTCTTTAGAGTTGGCGGTCTTCCTGGAAACTCCCAAGGCTGTAGGAAGGAATCCCTGGAGTTCTTAGGAGACCCTTAAAGCTGTGGGAATGCTTCCCTGGTGTTCTTTCCCTGGAGCTCTTAAAGGTTGAAGCCTTTGTACAGGGAAGTAAACACATCCTATACATTGGCTAACCTTTCTGTGACTGACTGGAAAAGGCTCCCTTCCCTCCAAAAAGCAAAAAAGGGGCGGGACCAGGAATCCTAACTATAATTGGCAGGTGGCCTACCCTATAAATGCAAATTATAACAGGAAACCCCCTGCTGCAAAATCCCAAGCATGGGATTGCACACATACATTTAAACACAGCAAATAAATCTGGAGCTCCTGGAACAGCTGTTCCAGAACACTCCTGGCCTAGATTTCTCAATGATGAGAAATCTACACTATAATTAACGGACCCAAATATCGTGAGTCAAATTCTTATACTTTAGAAACATAGCATTTAAAGTCTTTCTATACAAACCAATCATACGTTCCCACAAACCCCCCATGTGAGATGCACGCGGTACATTAAACAACCATGAAACCTTTCCTGTACTGAAATACCTATTGACTCTGGGTTCTATCTGGGGGCACTTTTAACTTAGGGATGGTGGCATCAGATAGAGCAGTCTCGGCCCTGGCCATAACAAAACCTAAAGTGCAAGAACTAGAGCCCTTTTGTCTGGCATAAGCCACAGCTGCAATAGCTTTCTCCGAGGCGTCGCAAAAGACACGGAGTTCGGTGTGCAAGCTCTGTGAAGGGCTCCTGGCCGTGAATTGGCGTGGGGTGCTCAGCTGGTGTAAATCTTGAGCCTGAACGATTTGCTGTTTGGTCTTGGGATCACGCTGTATCTTGCGTCTCAAAGACGGCAGTCTCTTCTTTGCTACCTGTCTGTTGGGAGGCAGGGTAGGCCGGTCTGCTTTGAAGGGCAAAGGGGCGATCCAATTCCCTTCCTCGCTGAGAGTGACCTCGGAGTTCATGATGTTCAGGAACTCTTGTTCATCTCGGGAGAGCGCAGTGTTCTCGTCGTCCTGGGATACATCGCAGACGGATGAAAACTCAGATGAAACTCCTTGGCAGCAAACAGAAATGTGGCTGAGGCAACTTTGCATGAGGGTGACTCTGCCACAGCTGAGGGTGTTGGGCTGAACTGGACACAGAGAAGACAGAGGATGCATTCTGTCGACACATACAGGTCCCTGTATGGTCCATCCTAATGGAGTCTTCTGTGCCAAAGGTGCACCAGGAGGGCCTCTCTTCTCAGCTCGGACGCTCATCAAGCTGGGGCAGTTGGATCCAATGAGCAGGACTATGTCAATGCCCGGCTCAAAGGGTGGAATGAGGTCCTGTAGTCCTTTCAGGTGAGGATGCGCTTGCATCATCTCTCTGGTAGCAATCTGGTCCTTATTGCGTGGGATGGACGCACACTCAATAAGATCAGGCAACTCAAAACGAATGTCCTTGCCACATGGCGAAATGATAAATCCAGATGCAACGCGGCCCTGTCTTCGTTGCTTGCCTGTACAAGTAGAAATACAATAGTTAATAGTCTTTGCCTGCCCCTTAAAGATTTCAAAGAAGTCAGGGGTGGCCAGGGAACCGTCGCTTTGGTTGTCAAGGGCCACGTACATTTTCTTCTTCATCCAAGGCTTGCTGGCAGGAAAAACCTCTGCCAAACAAATGGGGTGGCAAATCCTAGTTTTCTTTGGGCTGCCGCACAGCTGTGTGCAGGCCACAGAGGGTGCCTCAGTGCCCGATGAAGGTCCAGCTGAATCTTCTTGGGAGTGTTGACTGGTGGCCCCGCTCTTGACCTTGGAGGGCACGAAATCCTTGTCATGCATAGCTGAGCAATGCCTTTCGGATTGGCACACCTCGCACTTCACCTTTTCTTTGCATGACTTTGACTGGTGGGGAGTTGCACCGCAGCACCTGAAGCACATCCTGGATCTTTTGAGGATCTCGACCTTGTCTGCATGAGGCTTCTTGGCAAACTCCCTGCAGTCGGCCAAACTGTGGGGCTTTGCATGCAGTGGGCACAAAACATCCTTGGGGTCAGCTGGAGATGAGTTGGTCTCCGTGGACTTGACGACGATGTTTCTCTCGGTGCCACTGTCCTTTGCAGGTTTCCCGGGCTCTTTGATGGGCCTATCCGACCTTGGAGTCCCATAAAGAGTTGGAAATCCCGTCTGTGGGTCGTTGAACTGCATGGCAGCATTTGTGACGAAATCTACAAGATGTGTGAATGGTGGGTAGACCTGATGGTTGGCCTGCTTGAATCTGAAGACTTCTTTGCCCCACTCTTCTTGTAAGGAGAATGGCAGCTTCTGGATGATGGCAGTTTGGGACAGGTGTTGGTCCAGACAGGCAAACCCTGGAAGTTGTGGGTTTCCCTTGGCAGATTGAAGCTCAATCAACAAGTCTGATAAGTCCCAAAGCTGTTCAAAGTCCTTAGGTTTGAGCACTGGGAACTTATGAAGTCTGTCCATCAGCGAGGCTTCAATTTGGGTGCTGGACCCGTAACGCTGGTCAAGCCTTGCCCATGCAGTGTCCAAAGCTCTATCTGGTTGGTCGATGAGAGCCGAGAAAATCCTTCTCACCTGCTGAGCCGATACTGGGCCAAGCCAGGCGATCAAAAGAGTCAATTGTTCCTCAGAGGAGAGTCTTAAACTCTGAATGGCTCGCTGAAAAGTCTTTTTCCCAAGTAGGAAATCTTCTGGCCGGTCAGAGAATTTCTCCACGCCTTTGTCCCTCAAATCCTTTCTCGGGTTCCTAAACAAAGACTCAAGCTGCAACTGAGGAGTCTGAAGGAACGGAAGGGGTGTTTGGTCAGGGGTAAAGGTGAAGTTCTTCTGAAATGTAGAAGGTCCATTCCAAGGAACACCTGTGGCCTCAGGAATGGGCGACCCTCTGATTTCTGGGCTAGGCTTTGGTACCTGAGTTGATGGCTGTGGGCTCCTGGCCCTGAATTGCTCGACCAGCCTGTGTGGCGCGATGTCGCTGTCCGCATGCACCAGCTTGCCATCTTGGAAACCAACGTGGGCTGGCAGAAGAGGCGTGGTTGGAGGTGTTGGCAAACGGTTGACATTTTCTTGAGACAGTTCTCCTTGCAGCACCTTTGCCAAGATGTTGGCACGGACCCTCTTCTGTGCTGCCTCCTGCTGGATGCGCGACAACTTAAGCTTCGCCTCTAACTCGGCTTGCGAATGCTTCTGCTTTGTCTCTAACTCTAGTTGAGCCCGCTCGAAGTTCAGGCCTAGATCTGCCGCTGCTGCTTCAGCTTCCGCCTCGAGAATTTTTTCTTGCAATTTGAAACGCCTTGTTTCACTGCTGTAAAAGGCCGCCATAGATGAGGAGCTGCTTCTGGAGACAGACGATCCTGATGCGGAGCCATGTCTGCTGCTATGCCTCCTGCTGGTGTGGCTGTGCTTGCTTTGGCCAGAAGCACCTCCCTGACTGCCCTGTGCACTTAAAGCCTTTGGGGAACCTGGGATGTGAGCCATGACAGCAGATTGCCCAAACAACGTAAAAATACAGGTAAAATAGCAAGTGCAGCAATCAGTATATCAATAACCAACAGTCAATAGAACACACAATATAAAATGCAATCATAAGCACAAAGAGCAGGCGATAGAGCATGCAGTAATAAAGCAGTCAGTGTAATAATGCAGGTATTACAGATAGGGCAAGCAATATAACAATGCAATTTCAATAGGATGCAGCAAACAGCATAAATATGCAATTGCAACAACAAATAGAGCAGACAAATATCAAGACAGCTATTAGCACACTCAAACTTATCACTTTAAGGCAGAGAATCAGAAATCTGAAAGGCAAAGCAGAAACAAGGCTTATTTCAAAAGAGCGGGAAAGCTTGCTTCTGCTGGAAACTGTAGCAGGAACAAACTGTTGCAATTCCATGCAGACCTGCTGTGCAAAAGCTGGAGGAGAAATGTAGCAACTTGCAAACTGAGTAGATCTTCAAAATGGTGGGAAGAGAGCTGAAGCAAAGAAGGAGGCTGCCAGCCCCTCCCTTCTGGTCTTCCAAAATGGCCGAAAATGAAGAAGCACGAACAGATGGGCTCCTCTTCAAGATGGCTGAAACTCCTCAGACACACACAGATGGATGCTGGTAATAAAGGCTTGAAATGGCTGGTACAGGCTTCTTTATACAATGATTGAAACTCTAAAAGTCCTTTTCTGTCCTCCCGGGTGGCAGAAGCCACCGGCTCCAACCTTTAATGTTCTGTCGCCACTGGGCCTATAGCTAGTTGACTTTAGATATAGGATGTGTAACCTTTACCCAGCGGGAAGCCAGGGACCCTAGGAAAAGTTCTCAGAGGCTTCCTTTACAGAAGGAATCTTCAAGTGGCTTAAAAGGTACAACAAAGTCTTTTATTAATGAATCCAACAGGAATTGTAAAGCTTTCTTGGTAAGGTATCAGCTCTCTCAAACTTGTCCACATAACTTTCTTCAAAGGAAAATTCCCCTTTTTAACTTCTCCCAAGGCTAACTAAAATCCAACCCCCGCTGGTGTGGGCTCCTCTGCCAGGCCGAACTGCTTCTCGAAACACTGAGAGGACCTACCAGACAGGCAATGGATGTTCTTTAGAGTTGGCGGTCTTCCTGGAAACTCCCAAGGCTGTAGGAAGGAATCCCTGGAGTTCTTAGGAGACCCTTAAAGCTGTGGGAATGCTTCCCTGGTGTTCTTTCCCTGGAGCTCTTAAAGGTTGAAGCCTTTGTACAGGGAAGTAAACACATCCTATACATTGGCTAACCTTTCTGTGACTGACTGGAAAAGGCTCCCTTCCCTCCAAAAAGCAAAAAAGGGGCGGGACCAGGAATCCTAACTATAATTGGCAGGTGGCCTACCCTATAAATGCAAATTATAACAGGAAACCCCCTGCTGCAAAATCCCAAGCATGGGATTGCACACAAACATTTAAACACAGCAAATAAATCTGGAGCTCCTGGAGTTAGCAGGTATTTATTTATCGTGTCATCAGCAACCATTGTATTACAATTCTAACAGAGCAAAACAAAACAGTTAGTAGGTCAAATATACCCAGAAACAGGTCTAACATTTGAGGCACCGAAATGCATTTTGGCTAGAGTAGTGATTAACATATAATTTTCCATAAATAAATAAATAAATAAATAAATAAATAAATAAATAAATAGCAACTGTAGGATTGGATGAAATCAAGCTTTGATCATGGCTCTTTTATAGCCTTTCTTCCGTGCCACTAAGGTAAAGGTTTCCCCTGACATAAAGTCTAATCATATCCGACTCTGGTGCTCATCACCATTTCTAAGCTGATGAGCCGGCGTTTTCTGTAGACACCTCTAAGGTCATGTGGCTGACATGACTGCATGGAGCACCGTTACCTTCCTGCAGAAGTGATCTATTTATCTACTCACATTTGCATGTTTTCGAACTGCTAGGGTGGCAAAAGTTGGGCCTAATAGTGGGAGCTAACCCCACTCCCTGGATTCGAGCCGCCAACCTTTTGGTTAGCAAGTTGAGAAGTTTGGTGGTTTAACCTGCTGTGCCATTAGGGGGGCCCTATCTTATTAAAAAAATCATCTATTGAATCATTATGATCCTGACTTTGAAAGACTACAATTATTATTCACATTTGGACAAACCAGGGTCCCAATTCTATTTATAAGCCTCAAGTAGATCAATTTAATCTGATGCTGAATGGTGAGTCAATCCACAGGACAGGGTTGGATAAAGTGAAATCTATGGGGTGCCCAAAATTCAGATATTTTAAAAATATAAATCACCTCCAAATAACCTTGAGGACATGTTTGTTGTGTTTTTAAATCCAGGAGAGGATTTTGGACTTTGGGTCATTTCTTTTGGCAAAATTATCCTCTCCTAGACCAAAAGTAGCCCAGGGTGGCTCAAAAATAACCCTAAAAGACATTTTGAGAACATTTTGGGGCAAGAAATCAGATCATTTTTGAAGGGGTGCATTGTAGATATGGAGCAATGCGGTAACTTAGTCTCTGGCAGATCCTGGGTTGCTGTGAGTTTTCTGGGCTGCATGGCCATGTTCCAGAAGCATTCTCTCCTGATGTTTCTCCCACATCTATGGCAGGCATCCTCAGAGGTTGAGAGGTCTTACCTCACAATCTCTGAGGATGCCTGCCATAGATGTGAGCGAAATATCAGGAGAGAATGCTTCTGGAACATGGTCATACAGCCCAGAAAACTCACAGCAGCCCAGGATCTAGTCTATATGCTTTGTTTAAGAAGATTCAGCTGAATTACATGCCAAACCAAAGTATATATCTTGAATCCCCGGTGATGATTATCAATGATCATCAGCATCATGATTACATTATTAGAATATACATTTTTTGTATGTAACGCTTATATAAGTTGCTATCTTATAAGACATGTGAAGATGAATTGCATTTGAATAAATGTTATTTTGCCCCCTCCCTTAGGCCATGGCGTTTTCATGATTTGTTATGGCCTTAAGTAAGCTTTTGTCAATCGATGTTCCTTTCAGATAGACCACATTCATTTGTCAAAGGAATTAAAGGCAAGTTTTCTCCATCACAACAGCAAAAGCCCATTCCCTGGCTTGCAGATGGTGCGCAGTCCTTCTTATCCAAACGTATGATGTCATTTTTCCAAAGGCAGCTGTAGGCTGCACAGAGCCAAAGGTTCATGAAGGAGCCAACCTCTCCACCAGCTGGAGGTTGCACTGAAAATTGTCAATGCGCATTTTGTTGCTTCAATTAGAAGGCAAGGCAACGTCGTCCAACAGAAAATCTGTTTGTGTTTTGAAGTAGGAAAGGCAGAATGCCATCTGAAAAAAAGAAAGAAGATAATTCTCCAACGTGTACCTATGAATAATGATCAGCATCCTTGTCAAGTAAATACTTTAATGTAGAAGTAGGACATGGACTGCATAATCTTCCAGACTTTTTTGGACTGCAGCTTACATGGTCCTTCACAATTGGTTGTGGTGTCTGCAACTGATGCGAGTGGTGATCCAAGAACATCTGGAGGGGCACAGAATGCGATTTAGAGAGGTCTTTGACTTGTTGACTTCACTTAAAAAATGAAAATTATGAGTTTATTTTAATATGTTTATATGTCTTTTTTAGTTGATTTACTGTTCTTTTTAGTTTATTGATACTGACATTATTTTATTAATATTTACTGATCTTTTTTCTATTTTATTGATATTATTAGATAATAAGTAATGTTAATAATACTAGAAATACTACTATTACAAATAATGTGATTGAGAATAAGCACGTTTGGATTACAGATTCCACAATCTCTAGGAAGAGCAAAGTTGGAAAGCAAAGTTGAAGACAAAGAGAAAGAAAAGATTTTGGATACTAAAACTGATAAATTGAGATTAGCATCTTTGAGAAAGAGAATCTTCTTGCATAATGTTTGACCAAAAAATTGGAAAAAATTCTTCCATCTGGGTAAAAAGAGCTCTGGAATAGGCCTGCAGGAGGCAATGACTGGATCTACATTGACCATGTAATGCTCTTTAAACTGCATTATTTGGCAGTGTAGATCCAGCCAGAAATAAAGAGGGACACATCCAGTTTGCAAAGTTTGCAAAGTTTGATGTGTTGTTGAAATCTTTCATGGCCAGAATCACTGGGTTTCTGTGATTCTGGGCTATATGGCCATGTTCCAGAAGCATTCTCCCTTACATTTTGCCCACATCTATGGCAGGCATCCTCAGAGGTGGTGAGGTCTGTTGGAAACTATGCAAGTCAGGTTTATATAACTGTCCAGGGTGGGAGAAAGAACTTGATGAACCAACCTGGACACAGCATATTATTTGAGAGCACAGACATGCTAGACCACTCTAACAACCACCATGTCAGACTACACAGAGAAGCCACTGAAATCCACAAGCATGTGGACAATTTCAACAGAAAGGAGGAAACCATGAAAATGAACAAAATCTGGCTACCAGTATTGAAAAACTCTAATATCAGGACAGTAAACAAAGAACAACACTCAGAAAACAGAGGAATTCCAAACAGGAAACTATCAGGGCCAGCTAACACCTCCCAACAAAGGATTCTCCCAGGCAGGAAGCAGCCAGGCTTTGAAGCTGCAAGGCCATTCAATGATAATCAAGCTGGGCAAAAGCAACATTCACACTTGCTTCAAACAGAAAAGCGTTCTCTCCCCCCATCCTGGACATTCCACAGATATATAAACCCCACTTGCCAAGTTTCCAAAAGTGAGGATGTCTGCCATAGATGTGGCCAAAACATCAGGAGAGAATGCTTTTGGAACATGGCTGTACAGCCCGGAAAAATCACAGCAATATTTTGCAAAGTTTATTTGATATCAGTAATCACAGTATCCTAACCAGTCAATAGGTATGGTGACGCACCTGCCTCACTTAGCAGACTGTAGTGTTATGAAATTATATTTTAATATGCTGTTGTGTTTTTAGTACTTCTATGATAATAGAGGCATTAAAAATATCGATGGCACTGTTCCCTTTTTGTGTCCATTGGTTATAAGTGTATCTTTCTTCTCAGCTAGGTTGAGGAATGGTACCAATCCATGGAGCACCCCTTTGAATAGGACTGAACTAGGGCATCATTTGATGGAGTGGGGCTTTTGAAACTCTGCTTCAGGCCATGAAGTTATTTGTGCCAGCCTTGATTGCTTCCTTCAGCATCATCTCATACTCAGTTTGTGTAATGATTCACCACATCACTAGAAAACATTTTATTAACTTCTCATTTCTCCTTTAAGTCTCTGAGAATTAATTATATTGCCTGTTAACAAGTACTATAAGGCCAAGCAGTTATGACAAAGAGTTGCTAAGTGAGTCATTAATTTATTTCTGAAAACAAAACTGCAACACTTTCTCTTTAGTTAAGCCAAGGCCTGGAGAACATGCCTAACCAATAGCAACTGCAACTAAATCTACTAGTTGCTTTCTCTTATTCCACACTCCTTTGAAAGTAAGAAACCATTATTGCTGCCTAATCCATAAGCAGCCATTAATAGGTACAAGCAAAGCTCAGGAAATGTGTGTTTGGATGGGTTTCTTCATTTCCTTATCAAGCTCAACAGTAGTGAAGGCAGGCTTTGTCTACTGCAAAACTGCTGTCATCATTGTTTGTTACCCTCTTGTGGGAAACAGGACAACACAGATGTAGCTCTGCCTCCTTCTAAGGCCCCATCTACACTTGCTAGAGAACAAAACGTGTGGGGAGGGATCTAGAAAACACAAGCCTGTTGGCCCCAATTTAGGAGGCAACTCCTGGCAGTGAGACCAGAACAAGCCAGCTGGCAGAAACCCAGACAAGTGAGAAGTCTGAGCTGCCCATTTCCTGTGAGTCCCTGCTTTGGCAAGCATACAGATCAGTCCCAATTAAAATAATCCAGCAACAAGGTGAGAAAGGTGATTTCAGCCAAGGAAGGTTTTAGTATCTAGAGATAAGATTCTAGCTTGTGATACATTCACAAAGAAACTAGAATAGCCAGAAAACAGAGAATACAGCCTCTTTTATACACAATAATTTCAAATTTCCTACTGCAGCAACATCAGCTGTAGCGAAGCCCATTGGTCGTGTGTCCCAATTCTGACCAATCACAGAAAGGGAGCTTTGCTGAGCAGTTGGCTTGTGTAGAGACAAAGGGCTTTGAGTGGCGGTGAATGGGCTTCCCTTTATTCATCAGGAAAAATAATAAAAATGATTGAGGGCACTTGGCCCTACCCAGGAAAATTTATTGTGTACAGGATAGTCATGGCAGAGCCCCACCAGGCGGCCAACCCAGGGGATTGGCCCTAGATCATGGCAACTCAAAGCAGGACATATTGGCACAATCATGTAAATAGCAGAGGAGAGGGGCTTAAGAAAAAGACAATCAGGTTCCTTCTGTGGCAAGGGGTCCCACACACAAAGGCGCATTGTGAACAGCAGCTACTTCCCCTGAGGCAGGCATTGGGCTATTTGTCCTTTGGGCTATTGTGTTACATATGTCTAGATAATGTCCATAAGATGGGCGAGGCTAGGAATTGATTGAGGAAATCCCCAGCTTGGAGTCTTTTCTCATCATATGAGATGCAGGGCTCCCTTTTTGGGGTCAGCAATACAGTTTTCCATCCAGGGAAAGCAACAGGGAATCTCAGAGGCACAAAATATATTAGTAACATAACATATGAACACATAGGAAAAGGCAGGGAATTTTAAAGGCATTTTTCATGCACATGAGAGACAGTTTCCCCAAGTACATAGAGATAGCCAAGCCAGGCTCCCTTGTATGCAGATTGAGGCATGAGGAAGGGAAAAACATAGAAATAATAAAATTCCATACTGGGGAAAGGGAAACATGCAGAATGGGCTTTTAGGGGAACTTTGGAACAAAAAGGCATGAAGGTTACACATTGCAAGGATGGGAATGGATAAGGAAAACAACTTTAGAACATATGATTATTCAGCAGGTAAACAGTTATTTTTAACAGCAGTCCTGGGAGACATAGTTTCTCAGGCTTGGAAAACATAATCTTCAGAATCCCTGGGTTGAGTTGGGCCCTAGAAGAGGCCAGAGAGTGTACTCTGAGACAGGGAGAGTAGCAGGAGAGAAATATAATGAGCAGAGAGAGCTTAAACTATCAAAGGCTTTCTAATGGGGGAACCAGCTATCTGGAAAGAGAAGAAAAGAGGAAATATACATGATGGAAAGGACAAGAGAAGCACAGAGTGTAGGGTAACCAATTTATTAAGCAGTCTGTAGCTAGTTTCCTGATTGTCTGAACATGTGCAAAGCCAAACAAGTACACAACTGCAGCCTTTGGAACTCTCTGCGGCAACAAATAATATGAAGGAAACAAATAATAATTTTACCCAGGGGGGTTTCATGCAACAAACCTAATGTGTGCTGCATCATGTATCTACATGGAAAACACATGTTAAGCAGGATAAAGTCAGAAATTTGTGATAAAATCAGTGTACAGATGCCACAGAGCAAAAATCTGGGAGGCATGTACACAGCACTTATGTAAATAGTGCCACCTCTGGAAAATTTGGATATGGTGCTCTCACAAAGGCAAACAAACACCTTCCCCCCACCCCCCACCAAAAAGAAATTGCTTCTCTTTTTTTTTGTTTTTAAGTTGGAAGATGAGCTGTATTGCCGATTCTCATCCAATGGGCTGCTGGAGTTCAGCATATTTTTCTAAATAGGGTAAGAAAAAGTGTCATTTTCTTGGGTCAATCTGGCACGAGGGGAGCTTTGTGAATGCTATAGGAGCTTTTTCATTGTTCCCAGGGTGCATGTGGAAACTCTCTGAAATGGAATTTGATTTTTTAATCCACATTCTGATCTGGATTATGCGGCCGTGTAGAAGCAGCCTTAGAAAACCCACTAGGACAAATTGCTCAGAAGAATCACATGCTCTGGAATGGTGTGTTTGGTTTGGTGTTGCTTTCCTGCCCTCCACCCAGGCATGTAGCCGGGGGGGGGGGGGGCCTTGAGGGGCTTCAGCCCCCCCCCCCCAAATTCTCATGGTGGTTCGCGAAAAGGCCTTACTGGTGCATTATTTAAACTGTTATGTTTATTCATATCATGATCTGATCACCATACTCAATATATCCCATATGCATGGGGCTATTGGGGTAATGATACAAAAGGTTTGCTAGGCTAGACCCTCTTTCACTCAGACTCAGCCCCCCCCCCCGAACACGCCCCTGAAAAAATTCAGCCCCCCCCCCGAAACGAAATCCTGGCTACAGGCCTGGCCACACCCATTCCTGCAGCTAATCCCGCCTTCTATCCCAGGTGAGTGAGTGGTGTGATGACATCACGAGGAGTTCCCCCCTCCCTCTTCCACATTCTAACTGTCGGCTTCTTGAGGCTGTTTTCCAGGCGGAATCTCGAGGCGTGCCTAGGTGGCGACATGCGCTGAGCGTCTGGATTGAGCCCTCAATGGTAGGAGTTTGAATCCGGCTCAGGACGACGCGGTCACTGGATGGTCCCCTCGGAATTTTTGTTTTTTATTGGCTAATAAAAATAATGATGATTCCTTCTACTTTTGTTTGTTGTTTCTTTTTTATGATGGCGCATAATGGCTTGAAAGTATGTTTTTTAGATTACCGATAGGAATATGACCCATGTCAAACCAATTTTGGTTTTATTTTGAATTTGATTGAATTGTGTTCTTTTTCAAATTAATTAAACATCCATGCTGCTTGTAGTTCCCTCGGCTTTCTCTGAGACCACCAATCTTTCTGATGATTTCCATTTTGACCACCTTCTCAATTCATCACGTGCTTGCAATATTCACAACGTCCCTTTCTCCGTCGCCTTGTACAAAGGTGCTTCCATTCGTGTCACGTTGGGAATCGTGTTCCAAAATCACGGTGCCTTGGGAGCTGATCTTCACAGGAGCTGCCTGTCCTTTAGGAATAAGAACTGGATTGGAAATATGGATGGAAAGCACCGTTCTCCGATGTGGGTAGATCTTTTGGATGGTTTTTCTATGGAGGAGGTGAACCAAGGCTGAGAAAGAATGACCCCAGAAGGACCATCTTCTGGATTTTTCCCAAAATGGGAAGATCGTCTAAACATGAGGATAGATATCCACCTCAAATATGGTCAAGAAACATTTCCTGAATCAAAGACTTGCAGTTGTGCTGTACTTTTGATTTATTAAAAAATATTGCCAGCAATATGGCCCTTTAATTAAGGAAGAATTCTGAAAAAGATTTAAGAATCAGAGTATTGGTTATATATTATATATTTCATGTCCAATTACTAATAACGTTCTGGTATAGTGGAAGAGTACAATATAGTGATACATCCGGTGAATATTGTGGTATGCTACGGAGGCCTGCGCTGACCTCTTCTTGCAACGGCCTGCCTGCCTGGCTTCCAGGATCAGGAGGTGCTTTGAATTGGCTTGTGCTGAACGAAGAGAGCAGGGGGTTGGACTAAATGAACTCCCTTCCAAATCTATCGTTATTAATAAAAATAATATTAATAACAAGGCTGAATGGCCATCTATCGGAGGTGCTTTGACTGTGCTTTCCCTGCATGAAGGCAGAAGGAAGACAGTTGGACTACAGAGCCTTTACAGCTCCCTTCCAAAGCTGCTTCTTCCTCTTCCTCTTCCTCTTCTTCTTCTTCTTCTTCTTAAATTTAAGGCTGGTTGGCCATATGTCAGGCGGCCCTTCACTTTGCTTTCCCTGCATGAAGGCAGAATGAAGAGCGTTGGACTAGAGAGCCTTTAGAACTCCCTTCCAACTCTCATTATTGTTGATGTTGTTGATGTTGTTGTTAATATAATCATTACTAATATTATTCACATGAATATTAATTTAACCTATCGATCCCTCTATTAATGTAATTTTAATAAGAATGGATCTGTTTTCATTTTTCAAATTGACCAGTAGCTGCTGCGTTTCCCACCATTGGCTTACACTCGAGTCAAGAAGTTTTCCCAGATTTTTGTGAAAAATTAGGAGCCTAGGCTTAGATTCGGGTTGGCTGATACTCGAGTATATACGGTAAATAAACAACGAAATACAGAAATAATATTTTGGGAATCGATCTGGACAGGAGCTTCTCGTCCATTTATTTATCGTGTCATCAGCAACCATACCATTGTATTACATTTCTAACAGAACGAAACAAACCCAGAGATAAAAAAAACCACAGATTTTGCAAACTTGGTAGTTGGTTAAATGTCCCTTAACCAGTATCTGGCCATGTGGAGTGCCTCTGGTGTTGCCGCAAGAAGGTCCTCCATTGTGCATGTGGCAGGGCTCAGGGTGCATTGCAGTGGTTTGTTCTTCTCTGCACTCGCATGCCGTGGATTCCACCCTGTAGCCCCATTTCTTAAGATTGGCTCTGCATCTCGTGATGCCAGAGCACAGTCTGTTCAGCGCCTTCCAAGTCGCCCAGTCTTCTGTGTGCCCAGGGGGGAGTCTCTCATCTGGTATCAGCCATGGATTGAGGTGCTGGGTTTGGGCCTGCCACTTTTGGACTCTCGCCTGCTGAGGTGTTCCAGCGAGTGTCTTTGTAGATCTAAGAAAGCTATGTCTTGATTTAAGTGGTTGACATGCTGGCTGATACCCAAACAGGGGATGAGCTGGAGATGTCTCTACCTTGGTCCTTTCACTATTGGCTGCTACTTCCCGGCGGATGTCAGGTAGTGCAATACCGGCTAAACAGTGTAATTTCTCCAGTGGTGTGGGGCGCAGACACCCTGTGATAATGCGGCATGTCTCATTCCCGTCCATGAAGAGCAATAACAATATGTGAAAAAGAGCCGGAGGGTCCAGTTAATTAGGATTGCTTTTGCTCTCGGAAACACAGCCTAGGACCCATGGGCGTTCTCCCGTACAAGTCCGAAGCGTGGCCGTCCCTGCTTATCGGTCTTGAGCGGTCTCCCATCCGTTCTGAACAAGGGCCGTAAGCCCACGGGCACTAAGCGGGGCCATCCCAGGTTCAGATTTGAATGGGAGTATGCGAATGGATGCTAAGCAGGACCGGCCCAGGCTCGGATTTGGATGGGAGACCACCGCTGGCTCTAAGCGGGGACCGGCCCAGGCTCAGACTTGGATGGCCTGTGCTGTTGTCCCTAAGCCCTTAGGCCCCGCCCCCTCCTTCCCTCCCTGGGCGAGTCCTGCCTTCCAGCTTGCTGACCTCTTGATCTTGGACATGCCCACGCCCATTCCTGCAGCTAGTCCCGCCTTCAATCCCAGGTGAGTGAGTGACATGATGACATCACGAGGAGTTCCCCCCTCCCTCTTTCCCATTCTAACTGTCGGCTTCTTGAGGCTGTTTTCCAGGCGGAATCTCGAGGCGTGCCTAGGTGGCGACATGCGCTGAGCGTCTGGATTGAGCCCTCAATGGTAGGAGTTCGAATCCGGCTCAGGATGACGCGGTCACTGGACGGTCCCCTCGGAATTTTTGTTTTTTATTGGATAATAAAAATAATGATGATTCCTTCTACTTTTGTCTGTTGTTTCTTTTTTATGATGGCGCATAATGGCTTGAAAGTATGTTTTTTAGATTACCGATAGGAATATGACCCATTTCAAACCAATTTTGGTTTTATTTTGAATTTGATTGAATTGTGTTCTTTTTCAAATTAATTAAACATCCATGCTGCTCGTAGTTCCCTCGGCTTTCTCTGAGACCACCAATCTTTCTGATGATTTCCATTTTGACCACCTTCTCAATTCATCACGTGCTTGCAATATTCACAACGTCCCTTTCTCCGTCGCCTTGTACAAAGGTGCTTCCATTGTGTCACATTGGGAATCGTGTTCCAAAATCACGGTGCCTTGGGAGCTGATCTTCACAGGAGCTGCCTGTCCCCCCCCGAAACTCAGCCCCCCCGAACCCCCCCTGAAAAAATTCAGCCCCCCCCCGAAACGAAATCCTGGCTACGGGCCTGCCTCCACCTATCCTGTATTCAGAAAAACGATTACTTTGCATACACTCAAACCATGCAAATATACTCAGTAGAATAATTATGCATACACACATACACATTATTTAAAAAGGCAAAGGTTTTCCCCTGACATTAAGTCCGGTCATGTTCGACTCTGGGGATTGGTGCTCATCTCTATTTCTAAGCAGAAGAGCCGGCATTGTCCATAGACACCTCCAAGGTCATGTGGCTGGCAGGACTGCATGGAGCACCATTACCCTCCCGCTGGAGTGATTCTGGAGGGTTTGCAAGTTTTTGAAACTGCTAGGCTGGTAGAAGCTGGGGGCTACAACGGTTTAACCCACTGTGCCACTGGGGGCTCCTACACATTGTTACGACATGTAAAAAATCAGTTGGTGAGAGTGTTAACTGAAAATGCAAAGCATGATGCTGATTGATTGGACTATTCCCGAGATTAGCTGAGTCTGGGAGTTTCGGAAACAGTTACATATTTAGGTTTTAGCTGTGCAGGAACTTACAGAGACAAGTTCTTTCTTCATGAGCTGAGGAAGAAGATCTTCCACATGGACACCTAAATACCATTTGAATCTCTCTGAAAGGACATCATGTGAGTCAATGCAACTGTTCACATGTCTGTATATATGTTGCTCTACATTACAATGAGTAAACTCCTTGTTCTTTACTGACCATCTGTGTGGCATATTTTCTTTCTCTGACAAGACAGCGTGTGGACTGGAAAAACGTGAACTATGCATGATTTTCATTCTGCAATGCGCATATACTTTCCTTTACATATACATGCATATTATATTCTGTTTTACATTACCCAAGCACTGCTTATGACACTGCTTACTCTCCCATCAAACAGAACTGAAGGAGATATTAAATATGAGCAATGGCTCATTTTATTTATTTTATTTACAGTATTTATACTCCATTCTTCTCAACCCCGAAGGGAACTCAGAGCAGCCTTAGAAGGGCAACAATTTGATGCCATATACACAACAGACAAAAACTAAATATATACATTAAAACATGAATTTAAAATCATATAAAGATTAAAACACATTATCATTCCAGATATTCATTGAGGTGGAGCAAGAAGACAGAGTATCTTTCCACTGGGCTGTATCTGAAGGTTAAAGTATCCTTTCAGAGCTGAAGACATGTCAAAGTTAACACTTGTTCTCCTCTACCCAAATCGTTATGCGTCACCTCCTCCCAGTCCCACCACTCCTGTTGCAGCTAATGGATTCGCCCAAGAGTGAGAATCGTGTAGCCTTCCAGATGTTGTTGGACCCCAATGCAACAAAATAGTTCAATATAATCCAGAATCTGATAGAAGTAGATTCTCTAAAATTCCTTTATTCCCCCCTTCTCCTTTAATTCTAGCTGGCAGTTACACTGTGGTATGATTTTCAAGACAATGTTTTAAATTAAATCCAAATGTTAAAGAGAATACACAGGTGCAGCCAAAAGGGTGGTGTAAATGGAGGATTTCAGCCCATATTTCTGCAAAACTAGACAAACAAGAAAATTGCCACAAGATTGCAAAATACATGCATTTGCTTTTAATAATAAAAATTATGTCTTTGGTTAGTTCCTTTAAATATGTTTTTATCATAGGACAAATAAGAGTATAATAAGCATGAATTAATACTTATACTTATTTTCAGATCCACTTGTGGATCTGAAAAATAATTTTTGCAGGACATACTTTTATACACACACACACACACACACACTGTTTTTTCATCAATATTCAATATGGTAGTTTGTTTATACTATAGCTTTTATAGCTGACTTGTGGAGCCTATATAACCCTAAAGCAGTGCTTCTCAGCCTTCCTAATGCCGTGAACCCTTAATAAAGTTCCTCATGTTGTGGTGACCCCCATTATTATCTATGAATTATCTCCTGGGATGGGCCTAAGTGCCATTTAAAAATCTCCCACTGTGATATAGAAAGGCATTCTGGACCATATCCTTATGTTATGCTACTGTGTGTACATGCTGGCTCTTATGAAGTTGTGTTTGTCCCTCTGGCTAATAAAGTTTAAGATCCTGTGATGCACCACATAAAATAATAATTCTGTCCATATCCTAAGTACCTCCTCTCTATGCTCCTTGGACTCATCATTGAGTGACTGCAGCTTAGCTATTCCATGGCTGGTGAAGAACTGGGAAAGTGCGGCAGGGAATAGAGAAGTCTTACCATATCCCCATAGACCAGTAGTTCTCAACCTTCCTAATGTTGCAGATCCATTAATACAGTTCCTCATGTTGCGGTGACCCCCAATCATAAAATTACTTTCATTGCTACGTCATAACTGTAATTAACTGGTGGAGTTGGGGGGATTGATTTTATCATTTGGGAGTTGTAGTTGCTGGTATTTATAGTTAGCCTACAATCAAAGAGCATTCTGAACTCCACCAACAATGGAATTGAACCAATCTTGGCACACAGAACTCCCATGACCAAAAGAAAATACTGGAAGGGTTTGGTGGTCATTGTCATCAAGTTTTGGAATTGTAATTCACCTACATCCAGAGAGCACTATGTACTCAAACAATGATGGATCTGTACCAAACATGGCACAAGTACTCAATATACCCCAATGTGAACACAGGTTGAGTTTGGGGGAAATAGACCTTGACATTTGGGAGTTGCAGTTGCTGTGATTTACAGTTCACCCACAATCAAAGAGCATTCTGAACTCCACCAACGATGGAATTGAACCAATCTTGGCTCACAGAACTCCTATGACCAACAGAAAATACTGAAAGGGTTTGGTTGGCACTGACCCTGAGTTTTGGAGTATTAGTTCACCTACATCCAGGGGGCAGGAGGAGGGCTTTTGGTGGGAAGATTCGCCATCTGTTCCAAAAAGTAAGAGAAGGATAGGTGGAGAGATCTTCAGCCTTCTTTGCCAAAGGGATTCCTAAGGCCATCAGAAATATGTATTTTCTGATGGTTATTGGTGACCCCTCTGAAAACCCCCTCACAACTCCCAAGGGGTCCCGACCCCCAAGTTGAGAAACATTGCCATAGAGGCTGACCATACAGTCATACTGGAGGACCTAAAATTCTGAGAAAGAAGTTATCTCAGGTAAAAAAATTACAATTTCTATATTTGCATTTTTTCGGCTCTGAATGTGGAGGACTGACTGTATACATTAAATTTTTAATAGAGAATCTGAAGGTGCAATGTGCTCCACTGAAAGGAAATCTGTATTTTGTGTAGCTGACTTAAATTCATGTTAGTAAAGGATTGCAAAAACAAATTAAGAGACAGCTGGATTAGTGTATAGAAATGTTAAGTTGGAGATCTTAAGCCTTCTGTTATCTATATATATCCTGTAAATACATCATACTACTCTAACTCCTGCCTACACGCATGGAATTGTTGCCAAAATAAAGACAAATCTTTTTTTTACTCTTTTTCACGAAATGCAAGAGAGAATGATCTGTTACTGTTATTATTTTGGCTAGGTTATCTCTCAGTCTAGATGAAGTCCTATCCTTTTTCCAAATAACTCTCATCAGATTCTGGGAGCAATAAGGAGTTTCTCTATTCTTTTCTTTTTTAAGAAATCTTTGTTCCATAGTCCAATAAGAAGTTTGACTAAATTTTGCCAATTTTGACATTGTTACAGCAAAGAACATGCAGAAACCTCACGTTCTTCCCATACATGTTATGTCAGATGGAAACCTCCACTGGCTTCCCTGAGAGAGATGTGGGCTGGCGTTTTAGAGGGAAAAAGTGGATCAAGAGGGGGATTTATAAACAGCAACTCTTTCATCTTGTGTCAAGGGATGTTTGGAAAGGGGGGACTGGCCAAAAGCAATTGCCTATGTGAACTAGGAATTATGAACACAAGCCCCAAACAGTATGATCAGACACTTTTTTCAATATGTTTATGTTCGTCCTGGACAGAAGCATTCACATTTGTATCTCAAAGAAGGACCGCCATAATTGAGGGGAGGATAAAAAAATATCATGAGCTAGGTCAAAATATCAGCTAAATTAGATGTTGCATTAAATTCATTTTGGTGTTTCATATCCCAGCATCCAATTTCCACACTTATTTATTTATTTATCTTGTCAAAAGCGAATTGGGAATATAGCTATAATGCATACAAAAACCACAATCAAAGTGAAAAGCTTGGCATTGTATTTAATTTCCTTTGACCAGAAGCTGGCCACTTTGAGTGGCTCCGGTGTGGCTGTAAGAAGGTTCTCAATTGTGCATGTGGCCGGGCTCAGACTGCATTGTAGTAAGTGGTCTGTGGTTTGCTCTTCTCCACATTCACATGTTGTGGACTCCACTTGGTAGCCCAATTTCTTAAGATTGGGTCTCCATCTTGTGGTTCCAGAGCACAGTCCATTCAGTGCCTTCCAAGTCACCCAGTCTTCTATGTTCCCAGGGAGGGGTTCCTCATCTGGTATCAGCCACTGATTAAGGTTCAAGGTTTTAACCTGCCACTTTTGGACTCTCACTTGCTGGGGTGTTTCTGCGAATATCTCTGTATATCTTAGGAAGCTATTTCTTGATTTAAGGTGTTGTCTTGCTGCCTGATATTTGAACAGAGGATGAGCTGGAGATGTCAATGCCTTGGTCCTATCATTACAGGCTGCTACTTCCAGATGGATGTCAGGTGGTGCAATACCGGCTAAACAGTACCATTTCTCCAGTGCTGTAGGGTGTGGACATCCTGTGATAATGTGGGATGCCTCATTAAGAGCCACATCTACTGTTTTAATGTGGTGAGATGTATTCCACACTGGGCATGCGTAATCAGCAGAAGAGGAGCAACGTGCACAGAAAAGTGATACTTTATTAGGACCAACCAAAAGATGCAAGATACATTTTGAAATTCAGCGGCTTCTTTATTAGGCAAGAACACCAAATATCCTCTTAAGGAGAAGAAAAATAATAGAACCAGAGTCACTGGTTTCTTGTGACAGTATCTTGTTCCAGATGCTTGATTAAAATGGTGTTTAAGTTTGTCTTAAGGAAGGAGGAAGGGCTGATACAAACAGAGGTCTCACCCCTTCTTGGCAATGCAAAAACTGAGGATGAAAGTAGCATTCATTGTTATTCACCTTGAGTCTCTGCATCAAGGGATAAAAGAAAAGCCAAGTAATAAAATGTGTGTCTTCATCGGCACTCATAAAGTAAGGTCCCTCTGAGATGTATGTCCTGTCTAACCTACAAATCCCTTTGTAGGTTAGTGATACAACACTACTAATACTGATGTATCCAGACTGATTAAAAGATGGGAAACAAGAAGATTTTGTTTGTGTTCTTTATTATTTTGTTCCTGAGATCCATATATGTTTTGTTTATTCCAGCTAATGTGTGATCAGTGACATTTTATGCCACCCCCCCTGGGTCAGTTAATTTTAACCCAATAAAATATTTTCTGCACACTTTGTTCTGAAATAGGTTGTTGTTGTTTATTCATTCAGTCAGTCATTTCTGACTCTTCATGACCTCATGGACCAGCCCACGACAGAGCTCCCTGTCGGCCGTGGCCACCCCCAGCTCCTTCAAGGTCAAGCCAGTCACTTCAAGGATAACATCCATCCACCTTGTCCTTGGTTGGCTCCTCTTCCTTTTTCTTTCCATTTTCTCCAGCATCATTCTCTTCTTCATGCTTTCTTGTCTCCTCATGATGTGGCCAAAGTACTTCATCTTTACTTCTAATATCCTTCCCTCCAGTAAGAAGTCAGGCTTTATTTCCTGGAGTATGGATTGGTTTGAGCTTCTCGCAGTCCAAGGCACTCTCAGAATTTTCCTCCAACAGCACAGTTCAAAAGCGTCTATCTTCCTTCCCTCAGCCTTCCTTATGGTCCAGCTCTCACATCCATAGGTTACTACGTGGAATATCACTGCTTTACCTATGCAGATCTTCGTTGCCAGTATGATGTCTCTACTCTTAACTAATTTATTGAGATTGGTCATTGCTCTCCTCCCAAGAAGTAAACGTCTTCTGATTTCCTGATTGCAGTCTGCGTCTGCAGTAATCTTTGCAAATAGAAATACAAAGCCTGTCAGTAATCAGTCTGGTTGCCATAATCTTGGGGTTTTTGATGTTTAACTGCAACCTATGGTAACTTTTGCACTTTCTTCTTTCACCTTTGTTATAAGGCTCCCCCCTCACTTACAGCCATCAAAGTGGTATCATCTTCATATCTCTAACGTTCTGAAATAGGTACAGATAGAATTATCCAGAATTATCCCTTATGCAGAATTCCAGAACATGAAAAACTCCAAAATTGTCCAAAGCTACTAAAGATATTATTAAAAATACTTTCAGGCCATGTGTATATGATGTATATGAAATATAAATGAATTTTGTGTTTAGATGTGAAATTCAAGTTGTCTCATATGCAAAATCCAAATTCTGAAATAATCTGAAAACCAAAACACACCCAACTGTTTCAAATAAGGTCTAGTCAATCTGTAATAAGTAGTTTTACAAATTGTCTTCCTGCTAAGAGAAAGTCTTTGAAAACTGAAGTTTTGGAAGGTTATTTGCAGTTTAGGGCTTATTCTGCACATAATGTCTGTATAGAGGAAATAGCAGAAATCCTTTTGGAAAAACTCATCATACTACATGACCTAGCATGACAGGTCTGTAAATAGCTTCTAACTGTGTAATCTGTTGAAAGTTTAAAATTTTAAACTTTTAAAGATCAGTTCATGTCAATTTCAAAATGAAATGTCCAGCTTTGCAAGAGACTCTTGCCTAGCAAATAAAGAGAAATACAGATGGATTTTTTCATCTTTTCGCCACTAGTATCAATCCTTGAATGTCCTTGGAGAAGGAAGGGGATCAGATGGTTTGCTTCTGCCAAGGCATTTGGAAATGTTTAGCACAAAGGTGGTGAACTTGTCAGAAATATTTGTTAGCTATCCAGACATTACAGTTATTAAATGATTACCAAGAACATATCTTTCTGATTTGTCTGCCACTGGACATTTCATTGGCTTCTTCTCCCATGGCTCAGGTCCAAATCTTGTGCAGATGTTATTGTATATTTTGTATATAACGTAAGGTAAAGATATGTATATAATGCAAGGTAAGTGATACAGGTAAATGTGAACATGAATAATGTCAATGCAACTAGCTACAGTTAAAGTTACAGGTGTAGTGATAACTTTAAATATGATTGGTTTGTGTACAAATATGGAAAGTTATGGGCACCTCTTTCTGTTAGAGAACACAGCTGTATGTATCTTGCTGTTTTGAGGCTTTTTGCTGAATGCCTTCAAGTAACTTCCAGTCTATAGTGACCTTGAAGTGAGCCTATCATAAGGTTTCCCTGGAAATATTTATTTGAAAGAGATATGCCATTACCTTCCCCTGAGGCTGAAAGCTTATGATTTGCCCAAGGTCTCCAGTGGGTTTCCATGGCCAAACAGGGAACTGCGGAGGCACAATGGGCTAAACCCTTGTGCTGCTGAACTGCTGACCTGAAGGTTGGCTGAACTGTTGACTGGAAGGTTGGCAGTTCAAATCCGTAAGATGGGGTGAGCTCCCATCTGTCAGCTCCCTGCCAAACTAGCAGCTTGAAAACATGCAAAGGTGAGTAGATAAATCGATACTGCTTTGGCAGGAAAGGCAAAGAAAGCAATCTTGCTAGCCACACAACCAGGAGGTGACACTGCAGGCTCCTCAGCTTGAAAATGGAGAAAGCATCTCCCCAGAGCCAGAGACGAGCATCGCCTCCAGAAGCTGAAAATGAAAGGAAAACTCTCTGCCTTTGCTTGTGTTTGTGTGTCTCACTGTAGATTTTGGAAAGGCACTGAATGTTTGCCTATGTATGTAAATGCTGTAATCCACTCTGAGTCCCCTAGGAGAGAAGGGCAGAATATAAATAAAATATATTATTTGAAACACAACAAGATTAGTACACAGCAAACAAGATCATATTATTATTATTATTATTATTATTATTATTATTATTATTATTATTATTATTAGAAACACAACAAGATGAGTCCACAGCAGACATGATCACTTTGCTGGTTGTTGTATTGGATCACACATTGGACACTTCCCAAGGACTGTGTGATATATTGGTGAATAATGCATGCAGATCCCAGTAAGTTGGCCTTCTGCAGCTGGGAGATGGTTATTTTGTCAGTGCTGATTGTGTTTAAGTGCAGGGCAAGGTCTTTAGGCACTGCATCCAGTGTGCTAGTCACCACTGGGACCACCTTTACTGGCTTGTACCAGAGTCTTTGCAGTTCGATC
This sequence comes from Anolis sagrei, assembly GCF_037176765.1. Taxonomy (NCBI): domain Eukaryota; kingdom Metazoa; phylum Chordata; class Lepidosauria; order Squamata; family Anolidae; genus Anolis; species Anolis sagrei. Next base: position 68,396,616 of record NC_090021.1, read on the forward strand.
TTTAAATCCTCATATCATGTCAGCTTTTCTAGTTCTTTCTCTTCAATCCTGCTGTCGCCTGGGATTGCAACATCGACGTTCCATACTTTGTTTTTTAACACAATTGTGAGGTGAGCAGTATTGCGTTTCAAAACTCTGTCAGTCTGAATTTGGAAGTCCTAGAGTAGTTTGACGTGTTCATTTTCTGTAACTTTTTCAGGCTTGTCATCCCACCAGTTCTTTGTTGCAGGCAGATGGTATTTGTGGCACAAGTTCCAGTGAATCATCTGAGTGACAGTGTTGTGCCTCTGCTTGTAGTCTGTCTGCGCAATCTCCTTGCAGCAGCTGAGGATGTGATCTATTGTTTCATCTGCTTCTTTGCAGAGTCTACATTTGGGATTATTATTATTATTATTATTATTATTATTATTATTCAAGCTCGAGTCTCCAAATTCATAATCCAACATGCGATGGATGGAATTCCACTTAAAGTATGGAATCCCATAATCTCAATTCAGTGGAGATTCTAACACGCAGCACTGTGTACTAGATATGTGTGATACAGTTCTTCGAATGCAAGTCTTAGATCAATGAGACACACTTTTGATTAAAAAATTTAAAGATAAATGTTTAAAGCTGCTGTTCTAAACATGATGCAACCTGTTTAACTCAAACAAAACATTCATTGCTTTTTAAATACCCTCATACACATGCTCCCCCTCTGCAATGATTATCCTTGATGGCGAAACACAACCATTTGCTAGAGTATGTGCATTTATTTACCTATATATCTCATGTATAGGATGAAATTTGCCTTTAGAAGGTAATTGCAGTCTTAATTTGCATGTCTGATTGTTGAGTATTTTATCTCTTAGAAATTCAGGCTGAGGGAGAAGAAAATTGGCTAGCTATATAGAATCCACATTTCCCTTAACATCTCGTTTGACCTTTCCATTGCATTCCCTTCCAAGAATATGTACATAGGATTGGCTATAAGTCAGGCATGCAATTGAACTTTAATTATCAGTAAACACAAACTGGAAGAAGAAAAGACAGAAATAGATTCACCTCTCCTCCCACCCTCTTGCTTTGAACAGCTGTGGGAACAAATGATAATTGGTTTTAAAATGGAGCTTGATTCATTAGTGAATGATGATGTTTCACGTAATCAGATGCTTCAGTTCAGGCTCTTTGGATCAAGAAGAGTCCCCACCCCATAAATTACACGGAGCCCCCAGTGGTGCAGTAGGTTAAACCCTTGTGCCAGCAGGACTGAAGACCAACAGGTCGCAGGTTCGAATATGGGGAGAGCACAGATAAGCTCCTTCTGTCAGCTCCAGCTCTCCATGTAGGGGCATGAGAGAAGCCTTCCACAAGGATGGTAAAATATCAAAAACTTCCGGGCATCCTCTGGGCAACGTCCTTGCAGATGGCCAGTTCTCTCACACCAGAAGCAATTTGCAGTATTTCAAGTCACTCCTGACACACACCCACACACACACAAACCCCATACATTCTGGTTGTCTTGCTTCCTCTATGTCTGCAGACTGCAACACTGGAGAGTTTCAGATCTGGAGGTGTGCTTTTAGAATTAATTTGTGCCAGAGAGTTCAGAACATCATATCTTGAAGATAAACTGAAGATATTTTTGTTCACATTCCTTATTTAAGAGATGGCTATCTTGGATCTCTTTTCCTTGCCAGGACAGCATGAGAGCTATTATATTCTATAACTATTCCAATGGGCAACTGAACATGTTTTGCAAGAAAATAAAATGTGCAGTAAGAAATACATTGTAACACTTATATCTGAAGGTTTTATTTATCTAATGTATATCTGACAAAATGATATCTCTAGGCATTTTCTAGATCTTCCAGTTTGACTCTGTACTAGTGTTCTTGGGCCAGAAATCCTCCATTTCAATGCGGTTCACCATTATCCCCCACAGATACCACAGTTGTACAGTGCTATTGGTAACATGACAGAATTATTTCTAAAAACAAATAAGAAAAGATAAATAAATAAATAAGTACCTAATGTTACTTTTCTGTCTTCATACATTTTTATTAGTAGTATGGTATATTATTGGGACCAATAACCTAACTGGCTCATCTGTGACCATGGAGGACACAATGCATAAAAGTATGTTGGTTGTTTTGGATCTAGCTGCATTCTGAAACATTGTGAACTGTGCTGAACACTCCTTTTGTGCCACTGCTACAGGGTTTGCTGGCTTCTAGAAAGTCCTAAATGCTTCTGGCCCAGCGTAGCTGTTTGAACGTATCTCTTCTTATGAACCATCTCCTTATGAACCTGCTCTTGATCCCACCTTCCTTGCAAGCGCGCCTGGTGGGGATGAGAGACAGAGCCTTCTCAGTGGTGGCCCCTCAGCTGTGGAACTCCTTCCCTAGGGATATTAATCAGTCCCCTCCCTCTTGATCTTCTGAAAAAGAGTAAAAAGCATTGGGAAGTGCAGAGGAATAAGTAATTATGAAATAGAATAGGAAGAATGAACATGGAATGGCTGGACGGTGCTGCTGGATAATGATTTTAACACGACAACATTAGTGATTAATGGTTTATATATGCTTTTTAAATGTCGAATGTTTTAAACTGTATTTTTATGAATGTATGGCACTGAAATTGCTATTACTGTGAGCCTCCTTGAGTTGCTGCAAGGCTGAAAAAGACGGGCTACAAATACCGTAAATAAGTAATAAATAAATTTTTATCACTGGATTTTAGAATAATTAGCACCCTTCTCTCCTGACGTCAGGAGAGAATGCTTCTGGAACATGGCCATACAGTCCAGAAAACTCTCAGCAACCAAATTATATATTGGTCCACGCTGCAAGGACAATGTCAATGAAACTTTGATCTATATTTTTATGAGGCTCTCTGCCACTTTCTAATGATGGTCATCAGGCCCGTAGCCAGGATTTTGATTTTGGGGGGGGGGGGGGGGGGAGGGGCTGAGTCTGAGTGAAAGAGGGTTTACCCTAGCAAACCTTTTGTATCGTTACCCCAATACCCCCATGCATATGAGATATATTGAGCACAGTGATCAGATCATGATAATAATAAACGTAACAGTTTAAATAATGTACTAGTAAGGCCTTTTTGCAGACCACCATAAAAATTTCAGGGGGGGGGCTGAAGCCCCCAAAGCTCCCCCCCCTCCCCGGCTACATGCCTGATGGTCATGCAAAGTAACAAATGGTGTTTCTCAGACTGGTGAGAGACATCTCCTGAGTACCAATTTTTGGCTTCTTTTGCCATTGAGGGTGGGTGTCGATGGGGAGGAGGCTGAGAACAAACCCTAAGCAAAGATATGCTTATTCTATCCTGTCTCTTCCACAAAGTGTACAGTACTGTAGTAGGTCAGTAGGCAGATACCCATAACCAGGCAAGTACCTTTTCAAACATCAGCTCCCAGAATATGCCACCCAGTCATCATAGGTCGTAGCTCAAGGCATGCAGTATTCTGCTGAACTTTTCTATTTCTATCAAGATCCACATCAGGTTCTAGAGCAGTGGTTCTCAACCTGTGGGTCCCCAGGTGTTTTGGCTTACAGCTCCCAGAAATCCCAGCCGTTAGGATTTCTGGGAGTTAAAGGCCAAAACAGATTGAGAACCACTGTTCTAGAGAGAGCAAAAAATATGGGCGAAGTCCATCTTGTGATTTCCTATCATTATGGCTTGATTCAGGTTGAAGGGTTTTGTTTTTTTACTACAAAGGTTACTGCTGACAAATCTTGGACCCCAATTGTGGAACTCTCATTTGCATTTTCTTCATTACCTTTTAGTTTCCAAGAGAATTTTGCCTTGTTTGCCTGGGCCTTTAGATACTCTCTAACTTTTAGATTTGAGATCATTTGAGCCCTCTTTGCTTGTGTGTAGTTGCTCCAAAATAAACATATTTTATGGGCTAATTTGGTGGAGGGGTTTTGTTTATGCTGGGTGTTTGATTAGACTGGGAAAGCATTTCTCCAAACTCTCGTGAATGGCCTTTCTCTACGCAGTGTGGTTACCTTTATTTGGAGCATATGGCTTGGCTATCTTGATGGTGTCTTAATTTCAAGCACTTTTCTGCCATGTATCCTGTGGTGTTGTGGTCACCTTTGAAGTCCAGGCAATTATCATACCAGTTTCTATAACCACAACCACAAGGAGGTCCAAAACTACAACAGCTCTGTTGATCCACATGTGTAGGCACACATGGAATATGCGTGCCTAGGACACAATTTATTAGCATCAGTTGATAGTCATAGAAGGCACAGAGCAGTATGGTGGTTACCATGTTGGACTTAACTGGAGAAAGTGGAAGTTACATCATTTTTTGCACTTAAAGGCATCACCATGGGGTTGTCCTATGTGACATCACTCTTTTAAGATCAGCAGGAGCCATCTCTTGTGACATCCCAAGGGGTCAGCTCTAGCTCTCAGGTTTTGCAGCTGAGATCTCAGGATCTGGGATAATCCCCACCTGGAAACCTTGCTTAGTACATTTAGGCAGACCAAGTTTTCTGCTCTGTGTGGCAGCATAACCTCTTTGGGAATAATGTGCTATGTTTGATTCTCCAGTATATGGGTATATGTTTGAACCAGAAGGAACAGGATTTACGAGCAAATCCAAACAAAATACTGAGCAAGCACAAAGGCTAAAATGTGGAATTAACTTTGATTTGGACCAGCAAATTCACGAATTGTGTTTTGCACATATTTTTCTTTTCTAACCACTTTGGTTTGCTATGATCTTTAGTTTATTACAGGATATGAAGCTCAATATGCCTTACATACTCATTTCTTTGGAAATCATAATCCGTGAGACAATCAAAGGAAGGCAAGAGAGACAGAGACTTTCCTCAATCCTGTGTAACTTCCTGGCCTGTTGGATTATAGCTCCTGTATCAACTATACTCAACTGGTTTCTGTAGATAGGGATGATGGAAGTTGTAATCTAACACATACAGAGTGAGTTAGGTTATGGATGATTGCTATATACTCAAACAGAGCATCTACTTACTTTTGCATTACCACTCATGCAGAAATTGTTCTAGGGCTCAGAATGTGTAACACAAACCATATGGTATTTAGCAGTGCCAGATGAGAAGTGGTCTATATGCCTTCTAAATGAAGCACTGAAGCCTATTTTGCTACATCACATGAGTTTAATAAGCACATACACACATGAGTATGAAGCTGTTTCCATTTATAAATGACACATACTATCCTACCAGTAGAAACCTCACTACTAGCACATATATGGCAATGAAACACTTACTATCTGAGTGTAGGAGAAAAAAAAAGGAGACAAATATGTTTATTAGCTGTAAATATTATTGCTGCAAGAACATTAACACTCACTATAACATCATGTCTGGTGGTTTTCCAATTTCCTGTTACGTATTAACTGATATTTTAGTTGAATTAGGAAGGATATGTAATGGGATTCCAGTCTCCCACATAAACATACTTAAATCTTAGAGTTAAAATTAACCACAATGGCCTTATAATTTCTTTAAACCTGTTACTGTGCAGAAATACACAACAGAAGCACTCCTGAGATAAGGCTATCCAACATCTCCTTAAAAATATCAAAAAACTAAAGCCCACCATATTTCAAGGCAGTCTGTTCCAGTCTCAAAAAACTCTTAATGTCACTAAATTCTTCCTAATTTAACCAGTGAATTCACATTACAAGAAAATCCTCAACTGAAGTTTTAGTTGGCTGCTAGGAACTCCTAATAGCTCTAGAATAATATAAAATTATCCTTCATAAATAAGAAAATATAATCTCTGCAGCATACTTGGGGATACAAAACATCCAGGGGGAGCTGCATCATGTATCTTTGACTTGATATCTATTCAAATATTGAAAAATGACTATAGACCACCTCTCAGGATCTCATCAGATGCAAGTTGTTCTCCATTTCCACACACTTCTAAGACATTTCAGGGATAAATACCACAGAGCCCTTCACATGACATCACACTACTTCTGGTTGTCATATGTTGCACTTCATCCCCAAAATGTAGTAGGAGTGTTAAGAAAGGTGTGTGTGTGTGTGGGGGGGGGGGAGTGTAGTGGTGGTGGTGGAGAGGTGGGGTAGGGGGGAGAAGACAGGGAGAAACTGTCTTCTGAGCTCCCAATGTGCCTGGAAATGAGAGAAAGTGATTAAAAACATGTGGAATGGAATCTGTCAGATCCCCCCGTGTTGAATTCTTTCAGTGACGTGGAGAAATGGGTGTTCCTTTGGGTGGTCTCTTATGCTTCACTTCTTTTACAAAATACTTCTGCATAAGCTTGGAATTTGTTTTAATTAATGTAATCCTAAGGAATAGCCCTATTGTAAGATATCACCTGCTTTGGCTGCATTTTCTCCTGCATAGTATTTAGGCTTTCAAAATTCTGCTATTACTAACTTTTTAACTTTTTTGTTCCTTCTTTTTAACCCATTATAGGAAGTTCTAGTGCTTATGAAAGTTCAGGACCAATTTATAGTAACCTTATAATTTTGCCTTTTGTAACCATTGCTTTGAGGCCCACTCACAAACCAGAATTAAAGTACCGTGATTCCACAGAATGCCAAAGACCTAGAGTGCTTTGGCTAAGAATTTGAAATGCTCCTCCCTAAACTGCCAATTCCATAGGTCAAAACCATGGCAGATAAAGTGGAATAGTAGCAGCATAATTCTGGAGTGTCAATACACTCCTGAACACTATACTGCTTTGGTCAGATGCAGTTGTGTTAACTCTGAGTTACATAATGGACTGTAATAGTTAAGCTTGAATGGAGGAAAAATAGGTGAGCAAAAACAGGAAAGGTTGTATATCCATGTTGGAACAAAAAGACCAGAGAGAAGGTTGAGACAGGACTTTGACAAAGGGTACTCATTTAACATTGAGGAAGAGCCATGGCTCCTGCAATCATCTGCCCCATAGAAGAGCCTGGCCGCAGGGAGTGGGAAATCTGTTGGTGTCAGGTGTTTTACTATAGGGCCAGCAAACTAGACATTGACTCTCCAAATTCTGCCCTTCCCTGAAATAATATTCCTCCAGTTCCCAAATGTCTATAGTTTTAGAGAGTGAGGACCTAAAACTGATCACACCTAGAACTCTTACATTACCTGTGTTTGCATCCCTCTGGCAACTTTGCCAGCCTTTTTTCTTTGAAGGTCAAAATTGTATTTCTAAATGTTCAGCTGAAGTTTTAAGTTATTGGGATGATAGACATTTGGGGACTGGGAAAAAGTTAACTGGACATTTATTATTTTTATGGAGAGTAGTCCCCTTATTTTGCCAGTTTCTCTGTTCCATGGCTTTGTGTCTTGACCTAAGGATTCCCTATTTCTATTTTAGGAGATAAGTTGTTATATGAGAGAAAATTTGCTAGCCTGCTGTAGTACCTATTTTATTCTGCATAAGGGCACTACAGCAGATGACTGCTCAAGTTATTTTAATTCCTCAATTAAAATAACTTGAGCAGTCATCTGCTGTAGGGCCCTTATGCAGAATAAAATACGTACTACAGCAGGCTAGCAAATATGGAGTTTAGAGCAGTGTTTCTCAACCTGGGGGTCAGGATCCCTGACGGGGTTGCGAGGGGGTTGTCAGAGGGGTCACCAAAGATGACCAGAAAACACAGTATTTTCTGTTGGTCATGGGGTTCTGTGTGGGAAGTTTGGCCCAATTCTATCATGGGTGGGGTTCAGACTATACATCCCAGTGACTACAACTCCCAAATGTCAAGATCTATTTCCCCAAACTCCATCAGTGTCCACATTTTGGCATATTGAGTATTCGTGTCAAGTTTGATCCAAATCCATCTTTGTTTGAGTCCACACTGCTCTCTGGATGTAGGTGAACTACAACTCCAAAACTCAAGGTCAATGCCTACCTCACCCTTCCAATATGTTATGTTGGTCATGGGAGTTCTGTGTGCCAAATTTGGTCCAATTCCATCATTGGTGGAGTTCAGAATGCTCTTTGATTGTAGGTGAACTATAAATCCCAGTGACCCAAATGACAAAATCAATCCTCCACAACCCCACCAGTATTCAAATGTGGGTATATCGAATATTTGTGCCAAATTTGGTCCAGTGAATGAAAATACATCCTGCATATCGAATATTAACAATTCATAGCAGTAGCAAAATTACAGTTATGAAGTATCAACGAAAATGTTATGGTTGGTGGTCACCACAAAATGAGGAACTGTATTAAGAGGTCATGGTATTGGGAAGGTTGAGAAACACTGGTTTAGAGTCTAATAAACTTTCCTTTTTTTCTTACACATGTGGGATACACATACCATGGGGATACACATATCACACACACAATGGAGTTTGTCTCCCTCTTTCTCCTAGAATTCCATAAACATGGCAGTTGTGGGCTTTCTCTTAGCTGTAGAATAATGTAGCAGTCATCCTTCATAAATAAAGAGCACAATCCTTGCAGCATTCTTGGTAATGTGCAACTGCCAGAAATGACTATAGAGATCAACATGCAAGATTGATGGGAGCTGTAGTCCAAAATATCTGGAAGACACCACTATAGGAAATGCTGGAGTAGCTGCATAGGCCCTGCAGGAACCCTTGGATTGACTGGGTATTTCAACTGTACTTATGTTCATTAATTTGGAATTTGTGTGTGTGTGCTTGTTTTTACACATGGATCTACTCTTATGTGCATCTGGCGATGAGTTTACTCCCAAGAATGTGAAGTAATTTCTGGCTTCCAAACTGAAGACAGTCACTCTTACTTTTTAACTCCTTTCTCTTTTTGGCTGAGTAGTGGGACATGAAGAACTTCTATTAGGAACTGGAAAAATTCTGAGAAGTGCACCGTCTGCTCTTCTGTTTATCCTTAAAAGGTCAGTCTGGGACATATATCACTTGGAAATTTAATTGTAGCTTTTGGACATTGCTTTCTATCATAAAGACTATTCAACTCCAATAAATTGGATTTGTCTGTGCTGTCCAAGAATTTCAGTAATATCATAATTTTGTCTTCCTATTTAAGATATGGAGCTTATTAAAAAATGTGATTTTTGAACTTTTTGTTTTTGGAATTTTTTTTAGAATCCTGCTGTACTGATAGATTGGCAGTCATCAAAGATTAGCAGGTGCTTGCCCTTCTTTTGAATCTTTGGGTCATCTCTACTACCGCCTCTCATTTTGTGTTGAGACAATGGACCATTGCAGCTAATGGATGCAATTCTAAAAGCAGATATAAAATTCTAAGCTCTCGAATCTAGAGCAACACAAAATGAACTTAAACGAAGAATGCAGCAGACCATTGCCAACTCCTCTGTGCTTTTTGTGGGAGCCAAAAGAACAGAAATTTGATGGGAAAGGGCTCTGGATATTTGTTTCACATTCCCACAGTTTCTTTGGGACTATGCTATAAAGCAAGCAGATGGGATAGTTTGGTCTTGACATACCTAATTTATAGTCAAAGAAAAATAAGAAAGGCACATATATCTGACCTCTCTCCTTTATACTGGGCATTGAAAAAGCAAAACTGGGTTGTTGTAGGTTTGTAGGTATACAAACAGGCAACCATGCACAGATACCCTAGTGCAGTCATGCTGAACCTTTTAGAGGAGTGCCCAAACCGGGGATGCGGGCTTGGGGGGGGGGGGGGCGAGTGGCAAGCAAGCGAGTGAACAAGGGGGGTAGGTGAGCAGGGGGAGGGATGGTGAGCGGGGGTGGGGGTGGGAAAACCCTATTAATAGAACAGGGCTGGAACTCATCTGTGAGTTTGCAAAGTTACCTTTTGGACTACAAGTCCTTGAATGTGTAGACACAACTTTGTGATGGCATGCTCGAGCCTATGGGAAAACTATATTAATGGCTTTACTCGGGGGCTTTATTCGGGGGCAGACAAAGGCACTTTGAGGCAAGGTGAAAAAATAACCAAATAAGTTTAGTGAATCAAGATGAATAAAGGCTTAACTCCACCAGGGATTATCATAGGATAACTTGAAACAATACATTACAAAAGGAAAACTTGCTGGTTGTAGGCATCTTTCTGGGATGGTTTATAAATTGTTGCTTATAAACTGTCTTAATCTTCTCTCCTGTGAAGGAGAGCTGACCAAAAGCTTCTGTTGTCCTTTGGACTGCTGGTATAAAATACTGCTAAATACTCCAGCAGAAGAAAGTGCTAAGAATGCCTGTTTGGATTGCTAGGCCTAAGATTCCAGACAATATCCAGGCCTCTAAGGCTCTACTACAGTAAGAAGGAGGAGTCCAGCAAAGAAATGGAATAAAGCAATTGAGGCAGGCCTCTGAGGGGTGTTTAAGATCCACCCAAAAAACTAATACAGAGGAAGGTCTCTACACAAACTGAAGCAGAGGAGAGGAGAAGGCAGAACTAAGACTTCACAAATTTGCTGTAGTAAATCTAGGAAAAAAGCAGGGATATGTAGGTAACACATCTGAAGAGAACATGGTTTTTAGTCATTCTGAACTGATTGATGTTTTAATGAGATATACCTCCATAGCCACAGATTCTACACCCATAGATTCAACTATCAGTTGTTTGAACATATTTTTAAAAAATCCAAAATCCATTGATTTTGCCATTTTTTAATGAAGGACACCATTTTGCAATGCTATTATATGTAATGGGACTTGAGCTTCAATGGATTTTAGTATACATGGAAGTCCTGGGACCAAACCCCAGCGGATACCAAAGGTCCACTGTACTACCAGTTGTTTCTAGTCTTCTGAATGATGATTTACAGGCCTTTATTTAATAAAAATGCATTCTGGCTTATTCATTCAATGAAATTTTAGTAGAAATGTTAACACTGCCTTCATGCATCCGGTTAATTCCAAGGGGTTCAGCAGTATCTCAGCAACAAGCAAGACATTGTACTCTTATGGACACATCCCAATTTACAGTACATTCCCAAAGCTGCTGAATATTCTTTTTCTTTCCATCATAGTGTTCTACAGCCAGGCAAGTGTGTGGCTTGACAGGACTCAAGAGTATAGAGGATATGATGCATATTAAATCTTTTAGTGTTGCACACATCTCGACAATAACAAGGAGCATTCATTTCAACCAATGTAGCAGAAGATGTTTACTGGCAGATAATATTATTCCAACTGACAACTAGATTGGAAAATGTGAAGCCAAATTTTTTTTGAGCACTCCAACTCAAATAAAAACTACAAGCAGTCATTCTGTTAAGAGGTTTTTCTAGAAAAGAAAGGCAGCCAAAGGCCGGAATTAGTGCTACTGTGAATAGGTTGGCTAGGTGCAAAAGTGATCAGGTGTGCTGTATCTTTCATAGTTGTGTAGCATGGAGAATTCTATCACGTAGAGTGTGTATGACAAACAATAGTTGTTGAAATCCCCTCATAATCCCCCACATAACAATGAAAAATAGAAGTATCAAATTTTTTTTACAGGGATCAGTGGATGCAGTGATTTGGGAAAAAAATGAGGAGCTATGAAATTTATTTATATTTATTTATTTATTATTTGAACTTATATGCCGCCACTCCCCTGGGGCTCGGAGTGGCTTACAAGAACAGGCTAAAATTGAACACAATTTAAAACAATTTAAAACAATTTAAAAACAATCAGAGATCAAAGGCCCGTCGAAATTGTCCATTGATGTCTTGTCTTGAATGCGAATGAAGCAATGATGATACTTTCAGGTATATTTTATTTATCAGAAGTTAACCAAGGGTATAGTTGTAATGTATCAAAAAACTCCAGAGTTTAAAAACTTGGCATGCTATTGTATATCCTTTGATCAGTAGCTGGCCACTTGGAGTGCCTCGGGTATTGCTGTAAGAAAGTCCTCCATTGTGCATGTGGCAGGGCTCAGATTGGACTGGTGGCCTGTGGTTTGCTCTTCTCCACATTCACATGTTGTGGACTCCACTTTGTGGCCCCATTTCTTAAGGTTGGCTCTGCATCCCATGGTGGGAGAGCACAGTCTTTCAAATTGCCCAGTCTTCTGTGTGCCCAGGGGGGAGTCTCTCATTTGGTATCAGCCACTGATTGAGGTGCTGGGTTTTAGCCTGCCACTTTTAGACTCTCGTTCGCTGAGGTGTTACTGTGAGTATTTCCATAGATTTTAGAAAACTATTTCTTGATTTAAGGTATTGGTGTGCTGTCTGATATCTGAACAGAGGTTAGCAGGCTTTCAGATTAGCATAGAAAACAAACAGTTCAGTGTACTGTTATTGTCACCTGATGCAGGGTATTTTGATCTATTCTGCAGGTTATTATATATGTGACACAGAGTTTGGATATAATAAAAACTAGTTCCAGTTCTTACAACAGCAAAGTTATTAAAATGATATATAATTCATAAAATGAACTCTTAGTAAGAAACTCACGGAGCGACGTTATGAGGGTGTTTCACCATAAAATGAACTCATGTATCTGCAGTCTAAATATTAATTACTTTAAAAGGTATAAATGTGTGGTCTGACAAAGGGATAGGTGCAGAACATCACATAGTTCTCTGGTGATGGCTCATGTTATGCCTTGTGTTGAGTTGATAAGATGAAGAACAAGGGTGTATTCTATGCACATGTCAGTGGCTGTAGTATTCAGATTTCACTAAAATTGCCAATTAAAAAGGGGGCAATTGTGAAACAGAGGAGAATAGCAGGAGCAATGCAGAAGAAAAAGAAAGCACAGAGGCCAATAAGGAACGGAATGATTTAATTTTGTAGTATCCATTAGGTATATATGAACGGAGGTCTTGTCAGGTGCTAACAGATTAGATTCAGCAAGGCTTATTGATATGCTGTCTTTCAAAGCTCAATGTTTCTTCCTTATTTTAATATACAGTAGAATCTTGCTTATCCAACCTTTGCTCATCCAACGTTCTGTATTATCCAATGCAGTCTGCCTCCCGCCCGGAATAATGTCCAGGGTAGGAGAAAGAAAGAACCCTTGCCTGTTTTGGTGCTAAATTCATAAAAACAGTAATTACTACATAACGTTACCGTGTATTAAGCTGCTTTTTCTGTCAGTTTGTTGTAAAACATGATGTTTTGGTGCTTAATTTGTAAAATTATAATGTAATTTGACGTTTAATAGGCTTTCCTTAATCCCTGCTTATTATCCAACATTTTCTCTTATCCAATGTTCCGTTGGCATGTTTATGTTGGATAAGCGAGACTCTACTGTAGTACGATCCCCATATCTGGTAATGATACATTCCCAGACTTCACATGGATATGCAAAACTGCAAATAATAGTGGCCCTTATTATTTTCAGTGGTATAAATGATGGACATACTGAGAAAAGGGTGTAGCTTATACAGGAGGCCCAAGTGAATAAGTCCAATGTGGGCAAGTATATCAGGTCTATGGATATGGATATTCTATTATATATATATAAAACATGACATAAACTGTATTGAAATTTAATGAATTCAAAATGGGAGAAGGTTTGGTTTAAAAATTAGATATTGCCAATAGCAGAGTGATACATTTTACACAGCGTCTTCCTTCCAGTCTTCATCTTATGGGACCTAAGAATCTGAAGTCTAAATGAATCATAGAATCATAGACCTGGAAGAAATTACATGGGAAAATCCAGTCCTCGCTCCCCAATGCAGCAAAAACACAACCAAAGCAACTCTGTTAATGCAGCATTCATGATCAAATGTTTTTTTTCAGAGATAGCTTGGGCTCCTTTGTTATTTCTGGAGATTTGTAGAAAACACATCAAAAGGAGGGGAAAAAGAGATGTATTGCAAGTTTTCAAGTTGATGTGGTGCCATGAGTTACACCCCAGTTCCCATTCTAGAAACCTCCAGAGAGAGGGGAAAAGTTAGAGATACACATTTTACATTATTAACATCTGTGCAAATTGCAGAAGTTTGTATCATGAGACTTCTGCTTGTTCTCGCCAGAAAGAACTACCTAAGGGAAATGTTTGATATCTACAAAAGTCATCCACAGCCTGCAAAACTGAGGTTATCACTTAAAATTCTGCCTCTGTAATAAATCCCTTCACAGTGCTCACTTGGGCATGACTACAGAGGCTTGGCATTGGTGTCCTCAGCTGCAAAATGAGTACTTTTCTAATTTAGTCATCTGTTTTGATAGATGCCATCCCGATTGCGCTATTAAGCACAAGGAAATAAATACAAATGTACTGTCACTGAAAATAGATAAATAAGACATATCAAGAATCACAAGACAGTTTCCATTTCTTGTTACTGACATAGGATTTTGAATTGCATTAAGCCAAATTTGATAACCCCCGGATGCTATGCAGCACACAATAGCCTCAGAACATATACACAATGTGACATATGCTGAGCCATGGCCAGTCTTATTTGTACATAAAATGGGAGGTGACTTCATCTTCTCCTTTGCCTCACACAGGAAAATGTCATGGGTCACTTTTGCATCTGAAGCTTTTTTTCTGGCCAGCTAGACTTCTTATTTTCAGTGACCAGAAGAGAAGCATTTATTTTGTGTCACTTCCAAGTGGAAGAAAGTGTAACAACTTTGTTTTGCAAATATGTCTAGAAAAGTTATTGGGGGTATAAACTTGGAGTAACCTGTCCATACATGGCTATCATTGTCACTAATTTTTAATAGGCAGTCTGAAACCAGACAAGTTGAGAGTGTCATCCACTTAACATAAACTGTCTTGGCCATGACCATCTTGGTTTGTCACATTGTTGTGGCTGATAGGAGAGATAATACCAAGAGCAATCCTTTGTTGAGGCAGAAAAGAACGCTTTTATTTTGAACTGAGACTCTGGCATGGAATCTCCTCCAAAAGCAAACCAGGGTGAGGATAAAGGCATTGACTTTCCCTTTTATATATCTTCAAATACAAGTAAACAAAGAAATATGCTCCTACATACGTTAACATCATCACTACATCACTTTAGCATCATAGAAATATCAAATTACATCTTTCTACATGCATGAGGCATGTCTCAGCATTCAGCTTACAGCAAGTTAGATACTAGGATTCAGCTTACACGGATTCATCAAGGGGCCTATTTTGACCTGTCAGGAGGAAGGAAAAGAGCACCACTTCTTACGTTTTACCTCTATCTGTCTGTGTAAGGCTGTTCTTTTCCCCTCCTGGAATGTTCATCCCCCTTCTTGCCTGTGCCTTCAACACAGATCCTTCAGCATCCTTTTTGTCCTGTTAGCTTGGCTTCCTGATTTTTCTTACATTTCAGTGCTTCTAATGTACATAGAATATACAGTATGTATAAATATCTATATTTCCAATATCTCCACATAAATTATCTTGGTTGATAATTCTTTAATATGATTGAGCAAATGATCATTTACAGTACAAGCTTGTACCAGCTGTTTACTTTTTAAAACCCCCCAGAGAGTTTGGCATTTATCATAGCTGGACTTTATTACCCCATGTCCCAACCTCAACAATGGTCAGGCCCAAAGACTTGAGGAATCTGGCAATCAATGTTCAGTTAGCTTGAGGCAGGTACTTCTTACTAAACAAGATGACAGAGGTGTTTATGAATGGTGAAGTCAAGGGAAGAAGGCTGCTAATGAAGTGCCATAAAGGAGGAATGTTTATGGAATAAGATAGAAATTCTTACTGGGAAGCCTGCAGTGTTATGTTCAAGTGCCTTGGAGCATGAAGTTAAAAAAGAAGAAGTATGAGCCTACAATATAATGTGTTTCAAGTTTCATGAGAAAACGATTACAAGGGTGTGTGGCTGTGGGTTATGCTTAACTTCATGAGCATCAAATACCTCTTTTAATATTGTCATTTACCTCAAAGAACTTTTTGAACACTCAGATATTTTAAAAAAATCTTCTAGAGAAATGGTTGCTCAGGAATGCAAAGGGAGGCACACACAGGCAGCTACAAGAAGGTGCTCCACCCCTTCTGCATAGTCAGCCTAGTTGATGATCATGCTCAAAATCAGCAGGAGCTGCAACCATTTCCAGGCATGTTCATAGCTTAGCAGCCATAAATAATTCCATAGGCCCTTTTAAAAATAGGTGCTGGCAAACTGAGACCCAAAGTTCTCAGTTTTTGATAGGAAATGGCAAATCAGTCAGGAGGCTTGTAATCGCACCTTTCGTGGGTAGTCAGCCTTTCCCCTCCTGACATCCCCGTTGCCTCAGCACTATAAGAGGGTTTCATGAGACCAGTTGCTCTTGTTGCAACCGTGTAGTAACGGTGAGGCCATGGACCATATTTTACTTCTTGGGGAACACTGATAGTCATAGAATCATAGAGTTGGAAGAGACCTCATGGGTCATCCAGTCCAACCCCCTGCCAAGAAGCAGGACAATCGCATTAAAAGCACTCCGTGGACCAAAGGTTGGGAACCACTGCTATAGATGTTGCTGGACTCAAATTCCTATCAGCACTACTGGGGGGGGGGGGGTCAGTTCCAAGAGTTGATGGGGTTAGTAGTTCAAGTGCCTCAAAAGTCCTCTACTGGCAGAAGGGAGACTTTAGATTACTGTCCAAAACCTCTATCCTGTATCTCTTTATGGGTAGGGTGATAAAGAAACAAATTACTTTTAGTCTGTGGATCCTGCTGCTTCCAGTTTGTAGTCTTTTCAAATACTTTGAATTTTGTATTGTAAAATTACTTTGCAAACTGCTTAAATGTGGATCAACTTGCAAGAGGAGCAATCCCCCTCTCTTAAAAAAACCCCCACAAGGATCTTAAGATAATGAAATGAATTACTTTTAAAAAATTGATTCCAATCAAGGGACAAGTTAGTTTTTATAAAGCAATTTTGAGAGGTGATGTTTCATTGCCAACACTGTTTTTAATATTGTGTGCGCTGTTTCTGATTTATTATTGTCTGTACAAATGAGTGTTGGCACTGTGGAATATTTTATTTATGTCTGTGCTTGAATCTTCAGATAGTATGTTATTTTTGTTACCCATGTTTAATTTTGCTTATCTTTTCTTCTTGTAATGTTTAGCCGTTTCTGTTTTCTCTCCCGTTGTGATGGGTTATGGTTGTCAACAACAAAAATGAACAAGAATGAATTTATATTGTTACTCTGATCTAAACTTTTATCTCAACTCACAAGCTAAATTTCTAATCTCAAAATTAAGTGGGAAATAGCTGCTCAGTGTCATTGTGAAAACATATTTTAGGATACTTCTGTTCCAGTTTTGTGACAATTTGGTAAGTCCTAATAAAGCCATTGGCCAGTAATGGATTTTTAAATTCGTTTGAAGAAGAGGCAAGCTGAACTTGGCAATAAAACATGGGATCCAAAAAAAGTAGAAGCTTTACTATTTAAGTTAGCAGTGAAAACAGACTTCTATTCCAGATCAATGATTTAAAATACAAAATATTGGTTGCAGTTCAGTTATTTTTCTTAACAACTAGATGAGAAGTCCAGAATATTTTGAGCAATGTAACATACAGGAATAGATGAACAACTGAATACTTCTGGTTGTATCCAGAAGGGGGTACTAGTATCCATAGCAAAATTATTAAATAAATTTATTATGGCTTCTCCTACTGTTTGGTATTGCGTTATTTAGCATTTGTTAACTTCCTCTTTTGTGAAAAAAATTATGGCAGGAAAGGACGTTAGAGTAGGGATAATTTTTTGTAATTTGTAATTTTTATTGTTTTATTGTGCATATAAGAAATAGAACAGACAATCAGAAAAGAAAAGGGAAAAAAGGAGAGGGCAAAATATACAAAAGAATAAACAGGTTTACAAAATAATATATACAAATGCTCATTAAAACTTTTAAAAATAAATAAATATTAGCTAAATATAAATATTAGCTCTACCGTTATCGTACCTTAACATATCCTTACCCTTAACATATCCTACCCCTGAGAACCCAACCCCCCATGACCTCTGACACCCCTCAATGTGGATCACATAACTTACCGGCAGATACCCATATGTCTTCTTTCACTAAATCCCCTTTGTGGCAGTCATCAAATCTGCCTTTGTCTTCTTTTCCAGATATCCAAGTGCCAGCCTCTTGCTTGCAAACTGTCCATTATTTCCTCCTCTGCTACTATTTGTCAGCTTGGCCATTTGGATATAATCTAATAATTTATCTCTCCAATCTTTAATAGTTAACTCTTTTTCTCCCTTCCATATTTTAGCTATTATTAGTCTTGCTGCAACAAAGCAATATTGACAAATTTCTTCATCTCCTGCAGTAATATACCTTCTAAATAGTCCTAGAGACCACAAATGCTAGGATTCCACAGAATGGTGCCATGATATAGTATGAAAGTATGAACATGATATAGTATGAAAGTGCTCCAACTAGGACTGTTTTTTGGATAGTTTAGTGATTCCGAGGAGACAAAGTGACATTTTAAGAACCGTGCCTTCTGTTTTCTTGAACAAAAGGGAGGAAATGAAGTGGGTTGCTGTGAGTTTTCCAGGCTGTATGGCCATGCTCCAGAAGCATTCTTTCCTGACGTTTTGCCCACTTCTATGGCAGGCATCCTCAGAGGTTGTGAGGTCTGTTAGAAACTAGGCAAGTGGGGTTAATATATCTGCGGAATGTCCAGGGTGGGAGAAAGAACTCTTGTTTACTTGAGGCACGCGTGAATGTTGCAATTGGCCACCTTGATTAACATTGAATGGCCTTGCAGCTTCAAAGACTGGCTGCAAAGTCTGAAGTGTTTGGGCAGAGCATGTCACTCATCAGTCTTTTCTCACTTTGATGCTTCTGTGCTCCCTATTTTATCACTGACTCCCCCAATGCTATCTTAAGGTTATTCTAAGAAGGGACAAGTGTGGATGTCTTTGAGTCTGTATTTTTGTATTTCTTACTTTCTTCAAGAAGGCTAAAGTCAAGTATCAGCACAAAGTCTCAGTATAAAGTTCACATATGTGAATTTTGAAAATCTCAACTTTTTTTCCTCCTGATTATGTAGAAAACTGAATAAGTTGAAAATTTCAGAAGAAACTTGGCAAGAATGTCTCTGCGTGTGCAAATATAAAAACCTAAGTTAAATTGTCATCTACTTTTAGTATGATCCTAGTGGGCAAAACCAAGTCTAATCCAAGACAAATGAAATCACAACTTGTATACATTTTTGGTTTTTTTAAAGCTGTGCAACACACAACCATCTGTCTTGAAATGCAATGGAAAAGGCTGTGGAGTGGTGTAAAGCATGAAGTGATGCTTGAGAAAGGACCACCCATTGTTGGAGGCACGAATAGATATGTAAACGGGCTCTTCATCATCAGACACTCTCCTCCCGTTTAAGTGGAGTAATGTGATTGGAATGTCTAATGTGGGACGGATCCCTGGCAATCAAAGGCAGGCGTCTCTTGAATTTGCTTATACAGTACAACTAAGCAGCAATAAGCAAAGCCATGCTATAATTTATAGGAAGAAAAGGAGATCTTCAAAAGGTCCAGTGTGGTCTTGGTAAGAGAATTGGTATACAAATAAAGCACATTCTGGTGGTCTTTCCATAGTACGGACTGGACTAATGAATGCACGTTTCAGAAAAGAAAAGAGAAAATATGAGCTAGGTGTATATATGATGATGAAGATATCAATACCTGACACAAATAGAATCCATTTGTCCATGCTTATTGCTACCAGGAAGTTGGCAGGTCAATCCACAGGTGGGGTGAGCTCCCGTTGTCAGCTCTAGCTTCTGTTTACCTAGCAGTTTGAAAATAGCAATGTGAGTAGATAAATAGGTACCGCTAAGGTAAAAGGCGTCCCTGAAGAATGTCAGCAATTCAATTAGGAAGGCATCCATGGTGAACAGGCTCCTCGGCGTGGAAAAATGGAACAACAGCACCTCCCCATGGCCTAGTCAAGGAACGCCTCCAGGTGCTGGAAATGAAAAAATAGTGAAGTCTTGTCTATGATACAGAATGGGGGATGTCTGGCTCGAGAGCAGTACGTGTGAAAAAGATCTTGGAGTTCTTGTGGACAACAAGTTAAACATGAGCCAACAATATCATGTGGCGGCAAAAAAAAGCCAATGGGATTTTGGCCTGCATCAATAGGAGTATAGTGTCTAGATCCAAGGAAGTCCTGCTACCCCTCTATTCTGACTTGGTTAGACCACACCTGGAATACTGTGTCCAGTTCTGGGCCTAACAATGGAAGGAAGATGTTGACAAGCTGGATTGTGTCCAGAGGAGGGTGACTAAAATGATCAAGGGTCTGGAGAACAAGCCCTATGACGAGTGGCTTAAAGAGCTGGGCACATTTAGCCTTCAGAAGAGAAGGCTGAGAGGAGACATGATGGTCATGTGAGGGGATGTCATAGGGAGGAGGAAAAAAGCTTGTTTTCTTCTGCCCCGGAGACTAGGACATGGAACAATGGGTTCAAACTGCAGAAAAGGAGATTCCATCTGAACATTAGGAAGAACTTCCTGACTGCCATTCAGCAGTGGAACTCTCAGCAGTAGAGACTTCTTCTTTGGAGGCTTTTAAACAGAGGCTGGATGGCCATCTGTCAGGGGTGCTTTGAATACAATTTTCCTGCTTCCTGGCAGGGGGTTGGACTGGATGGCCCATGAGGTCTCTTCCAACTCTACGAGTTATGATTCTATGTATTTTCTGTCTTTGTTAATTGTATAATGGCATTGAATGTTTTCTTTATGTGTATTCCGTAATCCGCTCTGAGTCCCCTCAGAGAGATAGAGCAGAATATAAATAAAGTATAATAAGAATATAGTTGATTTATTACTGAAAAACAACAGTAACTAACCTGGATGGTGAGAATACACAGCTGGAGAAAGACATACTGCTTTTTCATACACAAATACTATTTACCACAAATAAGGTAGCCCTACTGATCAGATGGCTGTAACTTTAGTCATGATCTGGGACAAATGCTCTTTTGTGGGTTGAGGAGTCTTACCGGTCTGAAAAACACGAACATTTTAAAAAGCTGATCTCCCTTGTTTCCACAAAATTAGCCCAGTATGTGTCTAATGGTGGTGGGAAATTTTCCGGCCTGAAGAAACATGAATTTTTACTTGGAATAAGGTGAGACATGCAAAATTTCTTACAAATTGTTCACAAGGGAGGCCTTAGCGAGTATGATTCAGACATTAAGTCTACATTTTTTTAAAGGAGGGGAACCACTGGAAATGGACATTTCCTCAAGACATTAAAAGAAATCCAAATAGGAAGAAATGTAGGTAAGGAAAGGGGAGATTTATTTATGTCAGGCTTTTCCATACTTGGTTGAGGTAGGAATGGAGTTGGGCACATGCAAAGGAGAAATGGAAAAAATCAGTTCTGCTGATGTATAATAAATGTTTTAAAACTGTGGCTCTTTCCATTACAATAAAACTATTTTTAAAGGAACCCTCCAGTCTCCTAAACATCTTTACTTTGTAAAATTGGTAGTGGAAAGAAATAAGAAACTCTTTTGTGAGACAAAAGATGGTATATAAACAAATATAATAAGTTGGCAAGCACTGAATGTATGCAAATATGGATAATAGTGTAAAATCACACATGTTCTTTAATCATGAGGTGCTATTTTTTGACAATGCATTTTCAATTTGTATTAAAGTTTCTACTAATTTAAACTAATGTTTTATATTCCTTCATGATTGTCAAATCTGATTGGAAGCTTGGCCACTTTGCACATGAATGGCTCTGGCTGTGCTTAATTTCCCACACAGAAGTGTGCAATGTTGGAACTTGTATGCTAAGTTCATCTCAGGTACGCAGGAGAAAAACGTGCTCAGGTGTAACAAGCTCACCAAAAATGATTTTGAAAGTTTAAAAAATTAGCATCACACCCTAAAGAAATTAGAGTTCTTCTGGAGGATATAAAAGGTGGGTGAAATAACAAAAGCTCAAAGATTTGCTGTGGGTGAAAGAAGATGAGAACCAACCCATGGTGGATGATCAGAAGTTTGCCCAAGGATGCTCTCAGTTCATTCCTGTCTTTCCCCTAAACCAGTGGTTCTCAACCTTCCTAATGCCACAACCCCTTAACACAGTTCCTCATGTTGTGGTGATCCCCAACCATAAAGGTATTTTTGTTGCTACTTTATGACTGTAATTTTGCTCCTGTTATGAATCATAATGTAAATATCTGATATGCAGGATGTATTTTCATTCACTGGACCAAATTGGGCACAAATACCAGATACGCCCAAATTTGAATATTAGTGGGGTTGGGGGAGGGGGGATTGATTTTGTCATTTGGGAGTTGTAGTTGCTGGGCTTTATAGTTAACCTACAACCAAAGAGCATTCTGAACTCCATCAATGATGGAATTGAACCCAACTTGGCACACTGAACTCCCGTGGCCAACAGAAAATACTGGAAGGATTTGGTGGGCACGGACCTTGAGTTTTGAAGTTGTAGTTCACCTACCTAGAGAGAGCACTATGGATTCAAACAATGATGGATCTGGACTAAACTTGGCACGTATACTCAATATGCCCAAATATGAACACTGGTGGAGTTTGGGGGAAATAGACCTTGGCAATTGGGAGTTGTAGTTGCTGGGATTTATAAGTTATCCATTTTAACAGGGTCCACTATTATACTTGGTTTTCTGTTTCCATTATAAATTCAAGGATATATATCCCACTGCATCCTATGGAATTCTTGGGTTTGCAATTTTTGAGGCACTAAAGTTCTCTGTCTGAGAATTTGTAATGAAATTATAGCCGTTAAAGTGGAACCATAGGGCCACAGTTGCGCAGTGTAAAGGGATCTTAGAAATCCAGTAGTATTTTCCGAAGGGTTGTGTGGAAGGATCCAGTGTTCTCAATGATGGTTTTTTTACTCTGCTATACAGAATTAGGGAGAGTGCAATGATACTCTGTTGTGTAGTCTGTTGGTATGCAGCTCCAACCACCCGTCCTCACTATCAGAGCTGATCAGGACAGGTTCTGCTTTAACTGCCATGGCAACATTAGCCATTTGAAAGGTGCTCTGAGGGTTTTTGTGCCTGAATAATGGATAAAAATATTTTGGCTGGAGATCCTGTGCTGAATAAGTTTGGGCACTCAATGACCCATGAAGCCCTTCCAGTTTTCTGATCCTATGTGTCAGTAATGATTAGACATGTCACAAGGTTAAGGAGTCTAGCAGAGGGTATAATTAACCCAATGGTCCTTAATCCTTTAATGATCTTTACAAAAAGAAAAACTCAAATGCCTTCAGTGCCAGTGGTATAAATCAATCAGGTTCATTTTAATTTCCTCATTTTGATTGTTATGTCATATATACCCACAAAACCACTAATAGTTACATATTAGCTGGGATGGCCCTATCAATTTTTTTTGTGTTCCTGGATAGTCAGATTATTTTTTTTGAAATATTTCCATTCAATCATGTGGGTTTTATTTAAAAAAATGTTTTTCTAAATGACCAAAGTTGCTATTTGCTTTTCACTCAACAGGACAAGCAGCAGACAGGCTACTTTCTTGCTCCAGGAGGAGAGATTTGGGGAGTATTGTTTTCAAACTGAAAGATGGCTGCACTTATTCTCAGAAGTTAGATTTATGACCTCATCACACGGACTTCAAGGACAGAGCATGCTGGAGCCCTTTACATGACATAGGGCTACTTCTGGAAGGGTTGTGTCCTGACTCCATCCTGGAAGTGTCCTAGGACAGAACCCTGAGAACACAGCTGACTACCTGTGTTCTCATAGCCTACAATGGGGCCAGCTTGGAGGGAAGCCAAGAAATGGCACTTTCCCCTTTGTAATGGGGAAGATGGCAATGTGGATTGCTGGATGTCTGGAGTTGCCCTTCAAAAACAGCCTTAATACAATGTTGAAAGTAAAAGAAAAATGCTTTACTTCAGCAGACACAAAGGATAAGCAAGTGCATTTGAAAAGTGCAAAAGAAAGCAAGGAAGTCTTAATCCAGATATAAATTAATGTCTCTTACAAAGTCCTAAAAGAAACAGCAGTCTTCCCTCAGACAACTTGCAATGATCACTAAGTCCTTAGCAGCAGACACAAAGCAGGTTCCATTGGAGTGAAAACATCAGTATCAGGGTCATTGTTACTAGTGAAAGCTGACTAGGTTGTTGTAGAAGCAGGAGCGGACTACTCCTGCTTCTGATTTATAGCCCTGACTTCCCCACGCAGGAGGTGCTAGGGCGTCTCCCAATTAGCTTAGCATTTTTAGCAGCCTTCTGTGCTTTGTCTCTTTTCGTCTCTCTAGAAATGTGGGTACTTTCAAAACCTCATTGTCTGATTATTCTTTTGCCTCCAATTCCTGAGCACTTCCCTGCTTTCCTTCCTCTTCCAAAGACGAGGAATCCCTAACACTGGATGATGATTTCCCCTGCTGCCCCATAGATTCACCCCACTGCTTGGTAAATTCTCCCACTCTCATCTGCATTAGGGACCTCAAAGTGATGAGGTCCTTAGTTCCCTTCTACACAGGCACATAAAGTGGCTTGGAAAGGGCATGAAAAATGCCAGTTTCAGGTTTCATTCAGTCCACAAAGGGTGTCCTGAGCCTCCTCAGTGGTGGGATTCTGACCCAAAGGCCCCTATTCATCAAGGCTGGGCATGGACTTGCACTTCCACTATTCCCACAGAGAAGAAAGAAAAAGTGCCTAATGCATAGTACCAGCCTGCTTTATCTGGATCCATGCCATTTCATTGGCAATGGAACCTGGGAAAAGTGGGTGGGGGCTCACTCCTTCCATGTCTCTTTGTCTGGGGGGAAATCAGGGGTGGAGAGGGCAAGAAGGGACTGGCATCCACTTCCCTTGGCTGGAGTAGAATTCAGACCTTCCCCTGTGATTTTTTTTAACCCGGGCTGCAGTCGCATTAAGAAAAATAGTTTAAAGCAGTGGTTCTCAACCTTTGGGTTCCCAGGTGTTTTGGCCTACAACTCCCAGAAATCTCAGTCAGTTTACCAACTGTTAGGATTTATGGGAGTTGAAGGCCAAAACATCTGGGGACACACAGGTTGAGAACCACTGGTGTAAAGCATTCAGAGAATAAGAACCACTGGTTTAAAGCATTCAAAGAATATTAGTAGAAAGAATAGCTAAGAGAAAGTAAACACATGCCTTCTAAGTGTGAACAAGTGTGATCTCTGTAATGCCAGAAATTCGAGAACTAAAGAGAGATATAATGGGGGCAGAAGTCTCTTGGGGAGGCAGACCTTCATTTTGCTTCCCACAGCCAGACTCATACTGCATGTATTTGTGTGTGCACACATACAATATTCCATTTATTGATTTGGACTCTCCACTCCTTTCCTATATTTATTATGAAAATTCTCCTTAAAATCGTTATTCTGTGGATTTTCCTTATAAATACAAGTCGATCTTTTTGCCTATGTCCTTCTAGTCATGCTTGGTTATTGTTTAGCTACATGTCAGAGGGTATGAGAAACAGCATTGTATAGTATTTGAGACCAGGGCTCCATTTCTGACTCAGCCATGAAACACACTATCAGCCACAGAAATCTTCATGATACATTTGTTTTGGGATGTCATAAGTTGGGAATAATTGGAAGACACAAAATAGGGCAAGATATGTGGCCACTGAGTTCCAGTGTTTTGAATGACATTGCATTTATAATCAATTTGGCTCTCCTCCACACTAGAGAAACAACATGAATAATTACTATTTCCAAATCTAACAAACCATGTTCATTGCTGGGGGGAGTAATGGATTGTCTTTTTTTTTTTGTCAGTAGGCAAACATTAGGGAGGTGAGTCCCCCTTGCACCTTCAGGCTCTGAAATCAGAGCTTGATCAAATACTGTGAGTTGATTGAAGATGACATCCTCCTGTTGTGACTGGAAATGTTGCCTCCCAGCAGCAATAGCAGCAAGCGGCAACAGCAAGTGAGGCCCCCGCCTGTTGGATTGTGAACATTTTAGTAGAACTCTGGTGTCCCCTGACTGGTATTTTTGATGGTTGGAAAGAACCATGGGAGACAAGTGTAAACACACGAACCCCTTGTCATCACAACCAGATTAAAGAGGATTCCTAAGTTCCTCAGGATAGAGTGTTTCCAATGTTGAAAATACTTATCAAAGTCCCACAGCTTTTTCCTAGGAGAGTGTGGATAGGATTGCAAGTTTAATTTGATGGCATTATTTAAGGAGGAATCTTTAATTTTTAAATTACATTTTAACACTGCCAAATAGTACACACTTTCCAGGTAATTTAAAATCTCTCTTCCTTATCTATTACTTTGCTACACATTTCTTAGATCCTCTAGTGTGACTCCATGGTATACTTCCATGGCAAAGAATCATAATGATGCCTAGAAAGGATCAGGCTGTGGCGCAGCGAGCTGGTAGCTAGCTGCATCAAATCACTACTGACCAAGAGGTCATGAGTTCGAAGCCAGCCTGGGTTGGAGTGAGCTTCCAGCCATTAGTCTAGCTTGCTGTCAACCTTTGCAGCCCAAAAGGCAGTTGTATCTATCAAGTAGGAAATTTAGGTACCGCTTTACGCGGAGAGTCTAAATTAACTAATTTATGATGTCATAAAACCTTCCAGCAGTGTGCAGAAGAATG